>NW_020665341.1:484929-538158 GCF_002925995.2 Terrapene triunguis
GCACTTTAAAAACTTGTCTCCTTTTAGCTGTCTGCCATTATACGATGTAATTGAATGGGACTTTTTTATTTTATTGTTTCTGATCAGACCCTGCCTGTATTTTATCATTTTCCATCTTATTGTCCTCACTAGGACATAGAGATTCTCTATTAATAGATCCTCCCCTAAGGGATGTCCAAATCATGTGCTCCTCTGCACCTGTCAGCTTTCCCCCATCCTTCCTGTATAGGTTCCCCCTTTCCCAAAAGTTTCCCCAGTTCCTAATAAACCCCTCCTCCCTCCACCATCGTCTCATCCATGCATTGAGACTCTGCAGTTCTGCCACCCTTACTTCTGCGCTGCGTTCAGATCTGAGTGGTGGTTGTTAGCTGGGCACCCAGCTCTGAAGGCAGCACCCCGCCAACAGCAGCGCAATTGTAAGGGTGGCAATACCATACCATGCCACCCTTACTTCTGTGCTGCTGGCTTCAGAGCTGGGCAGCTGGAGAGTGGCGGCTGCTGACTGAGGGCCCAGCTCTAAAGGCAGCAGCGCAGAAGTAAAGGTGTCAATACCATACCATGCTGTCTGTACTGCTGCTGCTGGCGGCGGCTCTGCCTTCAGAGCTGGGATCCCGGCCAGCAGCCGCCGCTCTCCAGCTGCCCAGCTCTGAAGGCAGCGCTACCGCCAGCAGCAGCGCAGAAGTAAGGGCAGCAGTACCGCAAGCCCACCCCTCCTACAGTAACCTTGCAACTCCCCTACAGCTCCTTTTTGGGTCAGGACCCCTACAATTACAGCACCCTGAAATTTCAGATTTAAATAGCTGAAATCATGAAATTTACCATTTTAAAAATCCTATGACTGTGAAATTGACCAAAACGGACTGTGAATTAGATAGGGTCCTACCCCTCACCATGTCACTCACAGCGCCTCACCCATCCTGATAGACAGCTGGCAGGATCTCCCTCCCCAAATTTACTTCCCCCTGAGCGTGTGCATGGCAGAATCCTATTTCTCCCTTGTGGGCACCTGCTGTTCCGTGATCCGTTACCACTGGGTTATTCCACTTCCTCTTCCAAGCATGCAGGCTTCCCTCGTCATTGCTGTGTTGTTCATCTCTCTCTCTAGCTTCACACCGTAGTGTCATCAGGCAGCGTTGTTCAGAGAACTGACTGCTTCTGTAGCTCCCCAGGGCCTCACCGCTGCTGGAAGGAATCATAGAAATGTAGGGCTGGAGGGGACCTCGAGAAATCATCAAGTCCAGCCCCCTGGGCTGAGGCAGGACCAAGTAAACCTAGACCATCCCTGATAGGTGGGATAAGCCTTCATTTCTATTACACGCGCACACACACACATGCGCAGTCCACCTGCAACCACTATATTGTGAAGCTAGAGCGAGGAAATATGGGGTGGATTTGTGGGGAGGGGACAGAGGACACTCCATGTTTGAAAGATGAGGAGGAATAACCTGGCTGTAATGGATCAGAGCGCTCCACGTGCCCCCTTCGCACTTCAGAGAAGGAAAATTTACACAGAGGTCAATTTTTTTACCTTTCTCGGGTCTGGTCTACACTGGGGGCGGGGATCGATCTAAGTTACACAACTTCAGCTACGTGAATAACGTAGCTGAAGTCGACATACTTAGATCTACTCACCGCGGTGTCTTCACTGTGGTGAGTCGACTGCTGACGCTCCCCCGTCGACTCCACCTGCGCCTCTCGCTCCGGTGGAGTACCGGAGTCGACGGGAGAGCGCTCGGCGGTCAATTTATCGTGTCTAGACTAGACGCGATAAATCGACCCCCGCTGGATTGATCGCTGCCCGTCGATCCTGCGGGTAGACAAGCCCGCATTCTCCCCAACCATTATTGTGCTGTGTCTCTCTTCTTTGCTATGCCCCTTTCTTTCCTTTCACCCCAGCAGAGGGGATGACTCCTGTCCGGGTTCTCTCTCTTTACTCCAGCGGGCGACAGGATGGTGAGAGAGGATGAGGAAGAGAATCCACGGCAGGCAGGCTGTAAGGAGCCACAACCCCATGGGGCATCATCCAGATGCTCCAAAGAAGACATTGCATCAAGTCTCGAGCAGGGAAAAGCCTGTGAGAGTCAGCACAGGGCAGAAAGGCAGCAGGGAAAGCAGCCAGGGAAGAAAGGGTGTCAAGCCATTAGCTCTAGTAGAGGTGGAAAGGACATCCTGGAAACCTCAATGCAGCAAAGAACCCATACAAGAGAAAAAAAAACCCCACCCACCGAATGTGAGAAAAGATTCAATATGAGCAAACAGCTTGGTAGATCTCAGCTCCCCCACTCGGCAGAGAAGCCCTATAAATGCCAGGAGTGCGGGAAAAGTTTCAATCAGAGCTCCAACCTTATTCTGCACCAGCGAACGCACACGGGGGAGAGGCCCTACAAATGCCTCGACTGCGGGAAAAGTTTCAATCGGAGCTCGAGCCTCGTCGTGCATCAGAGAATCCACACGGGAGACAAACCCCACAAATGCACCAAATGTGGGAAGAGTTTCATTCAGAGCTCCAACCTGACGACGCACCAAAAAATCCACACGGGAGAAAAAAACTGTCAGTGCCCAGAGTGTGGGAAAATGTTCAGCGACAACTCAGCCCTGATTAAGCACCGAAGAATCCATTCGGGACAGAAACCCTATAAATGCCCGGAATGCGGGAAAGGGTTTAGTGACAGCTCAACCTGTATTCGACACCAGAGAACCCACACGGGAGAGAGACCCTACAAATGCCTGGATTGTGGGAAAAGCTTCAATCTGAGCTCCAACCTAGTTACGCACCGGAGAATCCACACGGGGGAAAGACCCTATAAATGCCTCGACTGTGGGAGAAGCTTTAGTCAGAACTCGCATCTGATTAAACATCAGAAAGTCCACACGAGGCTGAAATCTTGAATGCGGGAGCGGTTGCAGTCGGGGCTTTGATTGGGTTTGGAATCAGCAAATCCATACAGGGAAGAAACTTCCTCGATGTCCTGAGAAGGGAAAATGTTATGGGGGTGGGGGAATGCAATCAATGGTATTATTTTTGGGGGGGGGGAAGAACTTAGACATATGAATGCTTGCTGGGAAGGGAGGAGAATTTTTGAGTGGGGAGGGATGGGGAAGACAGGCATAAAGTGGCTTGACTTGGTGCGAAACGTGACAATCCTGCAGTGATCTGGCCTTCCATCCGCCGTTCGTTCTATCGAAAAGCGGCGCGGCCACGGTGGCCGTCTCGCCGCGATGGAGAAAAAAGCTCCAGCAGGGTGTGTGCCCTGACTCTCCCCGGTACCATCCCCGGGGCCACCCCGGACATTGGTGGCTTCGCAGGATTGAGCCAGATCTGAGAACTTCACTCCACGACGTCTGGGACGACACCATTGACTGAGGTCACAGGCTGGTGCAGCAGTCCCTGGTGGACTGGGTGTGTTTGATGAAGATGTTTGATGGCTCAGGGCTTCAGCATGGGAAGGGAGGGATTATGGGACAGGAGAAATGAGGATGAGTGATAGGGATGGGGACAAGGGCCAAGGAGAGGTGTGGGGGGGCCAGGAGGAGGGGGATGTGGGGGGAAAATGACAGGATTGAGGGAACTAGAGCCAGGGGTGTCTGTCAGCATCAAATTCTCTCTTCCCATGTGTGTCGTGATCTATAGGGGCTGCCTTTCTTGGGGGAGGGGGAGTGGAGGGGGTCTGAGCCGCTCTCCCTACCTTTGAATGTGGACAGGGATGTGGGGTCCATGTCCCCCTAGGGGGTGGGTCTGATTTCCCCCTCCCTGTTCCCCCTCATGTGACCCTTGCGCCTCTGGGGATGTCTCTGCCCCCATCCCTGCCTCACTTATATAAGATGGGATCTGGGGAGAGGGCTGTCTCTTGGGGGTGTCTGAGCCCCTCTCCCTGCCCCCACTCATGGGATTAGGGGCCTTGTCCATGGCGGGGTCAGAGCTCCTTCCCCCCCACGTGAGCCAAGATTGGGGGGGGTCCCCTCTTCGACTGAAGGGCTCTGCCCCTCACCATATGAGCTGGGTCGAGGGGGACGGGGCCCTTGTGGTGGGGAGATAAGAGGCGTGCTCGGAGCATGCCCCGAGAACACACGCTGCGGACACGGGGGGCAGTGAGGAGAGCTCATTGGGGCTCAGGTTCAGGGAGCTAGCTCCTTGTCCCGCCTCTTCCGTCCATGGCCCCGCCCACACTCCACCCCAGGCCCTGCCTCTGCTCCGCCCCCTCCCCCGCTCTAGTTCACACATTCCTCCTCTCCTCCCCTGCAAGGCCTCCACTGCCCACAGGGACACGGCGGGCCGTGGGGGCCTCGTGGGAGAGGAGGTGTGGAGGAGAGAAGGGACTCAGCCAGGCAGTGGTGGGCGTGGGGACCTCGGGGAAGGGGCGGAGCAGGGGCGGAAAGAGGCAGAGCACAGGCGGGGCCACCACAGCCCAGGTGGCAGGGCGACACCAGCTGTGCCAGGGGAGGCCTATTATACCCACCACCTATGCTACCCGCTTTTTCAGTGCACACGTAGCTTCTTATCTACTAATGGCTTAATGGGACAGGAAGGGGAGAGTGAGCTAAAAACGGTGTGTGTGTGTGTGGGGTGTATGTTGTTTGAGGCGGGAGACACAGTAGCCTTCTCTCACATGCTTAAAGTTAGGGCTGGTCCACACTAACCCCCCACTTCGAACTAAGATACGCAACTTCAGCTACGTTATTCACGTAGCTGAAGTCGAACTATCCGGTTCGAACTTACCACGGGTCCACACACGGCAGGCAGGCTCCCTCGTCGACTCCGCATACTCCTCTCACCGAGCAGGAGTACCGGCGTCGACGGCGAGCACTTCCGGGATCGATCTATCGCGTCTAGACAAGACGCGATAAATCGATCCCAGAAGATCGATTACTTACCGCCGGACCCGGAGGTAAGTATAGACGTACCCTTACTGTCAGAGGCATGTCATAAAGCTGCCAGGATTTTGGGACCTAGCCCGTGTCTGTGATTTCTCTCCCTCACCCTGTTTGCAGCGACGCACTCCAAATATTTCAAAGCACGACTATTATCCCTATTCCACGATCGCAAAATGCACAGGGTGCGGGCGGAGCACTTAGGAATCACATAACGACCGTGTGGCCTAGTGGAGAAACCACCGGGCTCGGACTATTCCTGGGTCTGCCCCTGGCCCACGGGGTGACCTTGGGCAAGGCCCGTCAGCTCCCCGTGCCTCAGCTTCCCATCTGTAAAATGGGGGTCATTCTTGGGGGTTTACTGATGTAAAGCTCTGTTTAAAAGCTGGCTCTTTTTGTGCTTCTCTAGCCCCGGCAGCGTATCAGCTGTTAATATTGGTGCAAACATCAACAGACTAAATGACCCCTCCTCCGATATTTTTCTGTTCAAAAAGCTAGGAAATTCACTGCCAAAAAACTTCGTTAACACAGGCTAAGGCTGCCTGGTGATAACTTGTGCCCTTGCCGAAGGCAGAATTCAGGGGGAAAAATCCTTCTGAAAACCAGGCAATACAGCGTTAAGGTACACGCCCATGCAACCTTAGCTCTTCCCCCCTGGAGCTGGCAGCATCCAGGGGAAAGTATCTGCACCTACTCACTGTGTTAGGGGTAGCTGTACTGAAAGGTGGGAGATCCCTATTCAAATCCCTTTTCCCCACCCAGACAGAGGGGGGAATTGGCCTGGGGTGTCCCACGTCCTGGGTAACTGCTCTAGGCTAAAAGTTATAAGAGAGTCGTGCCCCTCCCAACAGCTGTTTTGGGTGCAGTTAGGAGAGATCTGATCATGAATACGGCTGTTGTGACAATTGGCCTATAACTCTTGCCGACTTAGGAGTTCACTGTGGAAAGTAGGTCAAGTTATTTTCAATAGAATATGTTCTAAACAGATCATAGAATCATAGAATATCAGGGTTGGAAGGGACCTCGGGAGGTCATCTAGTCCAACCTGCTGCTCAAAGCAGGACCCATCCCCAGACAGATTTTTGCCCCCCGATCCCTAAATGGCCCCCTCAAGGATTGCACTCACAACCCTGGGTTTAGCAGGCCAATGCTCAAACTACTGAGCAGATGCAAGAGAAGCAGCCGGAGAGATTAAGTAAGTCCAAACAACATAGGGCAAGTTGATGCGATACAAGGCCTGTATTGAAATTATGCTGGGTGAAAGCAGGAGAGGTGTAGACGGAAGTTAATAAGCCAATATTGGTGAGACAGATATTAGGCCTAATTGGTGGGGAAAATAAGGAGGGTGATGAACTCTGCCTCCCAATTTTTTTCCCTTCTGGAGTTAGGAGTAGAAGGTGTGAGCTCTCTTCTCCCGTCCCAGCTTGCTTCGGCTCATCTCATCTTCCCTCAGCTCATCCCCTGACCTGCCAGTGCTTCATCTCATCTCGACTCATCTAAAGGACTTGCTCTTCTTTAGGGAACTTTGTTTTCACCTGCGAGTGCTGAAAGTCATCTCATTATCCTGACGTCCAGATCTCAGCCCACCAGTGGGGAGATCGAATTACCAGCACCAGGAAGGTGCATGAGATCCTGTATTGTATTCCCTTCCTTTGTTGTGTTGTTTTCTGCCCCACTGTTTCTTTCCTCTCATCCTACCTCGCTCTCTTGGCTTCTTGTCAAATCCTGAAGTCAAGTAATCCTCCAAACCTGCCTTGTCGAAGGAGAAAGGATGCCATCAGATGACAGCCCTGACCAGTTCATAACTAACCGGATCACACAGCTGGTATTGTGGTTCACTTGCCAGACAAAGCATCCACTTGTAACTAACCAGTAGTCCAAAAACCTCCACAAAAGCCATATTTCACCCATCTTCTCTGTCCCGTCTCTCCTCCACCCTGTCTGTCTCTGTTCAGAACAGGATACGTGAATGCCATTCCAATCAGGACTGAGACTAAAATTAACCATCTCCCTTTCAGCAAAGAAAGGTTGCCCTGAAAACAAGAGACTCTAAAGCAGAGAGGTTTCGATAAGCTCTACATTTGTTTTGTGTAATCACTCGACTGCAGTTTCCAGATAAAGGCCATACATAAAAACATAAGAACAGCCATACTGGGTCAGACCAAAGGTCCATCTAGCCGAGTGTCCTGTCTTCCAACAGTGGCCAATGCCAGGTGCCCCAGAGGGAATGAACACAACAGGTGATCATCAAGTGATCCATCCCCGGCTTCTGGCCAACAGGCAAGGGACACCAGCCCGGCCCATCCTGGGTAATAGCCATTGATTTTGATTTTGGCCTGTTTTGATTTCTTGTTCTTTTCTTGTGTTTAATCAATAAACTTTCAGTTTGAATGGACGCTTTTCGGTTTTGGCCAAGTCACTGAGTGAAACCAAGGGCTCTGTTTAAAACTGTCCCCGAACCCACCTATTGCTGTTTAATGCTGGACACAGAGAGTTGATAAACACCTTGAACCCTTTGGGGCTTTAGAGAGCAGAGTCTATACAACCGGGCCGGGAGGGCCCCACCCATCTTTGGCTGGTTGGGAGATCATATTGAGGCTTAGGTATGAGACCAGCACCTGGTGCTTGCCTGAGGCAGCAGAGTGCATACCCAGTGCAAAAATTTCGGGGCCCGGTGAGTTTAGGTGTGTGTTAATTGGCAGCCAGGCGGGGGTTTGGTGGATCACAGTGGTGCCGAAAATTGCGATTTGGGTGCCTAAATCTGGAGTGCTCCAGATACCCAGGAACCCTCTATGATCTGGGTATGGCCTCCAGGCATCCCTCACAACCCCACTGCCTTCCCACCTCCCCATAGCCCCTCCACACTTATCAAGGACACAGGGTGACCAGGAGAAGGTTAGAGCTGGTGACTGAGGGGTGTGGATGTGGGGGGCTTGGGCAGTGCTTAATTTGTAATGAAAGAGGTGTCGGGGTTCAAGGACATGTTTTTACTTTAATAACTGACACGACAAGCCCAGAGGTGCCGGGGCTCTGAACTGCCAGGCCCAGCGGTGCCGGGGCTCTGAACTGCCCGGCCCAGAGGTGCCAGGGCTCTGAACTGCCAGGCTCAGCAGTGCCGGGGCTCAGCCCTGGCAAGCCCTGGCACAAATTACACCCTGGATTTGGGTAGTGGGGTTGATAGATTCCAAGGCCAGGAGAGACCATTGTAATTATCTTGTCTGACCTCCTGTATTACACCAGCCAGAGAACTCCCCCCCCAAGAATTCCTGGAGAAGAAACTTTTAGCAAAACCCTCCAATCTTGATTTTAAAATTCTCAGTGATGGAGAATCTGCCATGGCCCTTGGTAAATTGGGCCAGTGGTTAGTTACTCTTGTAGGCCTGGCTTGAACACGAGTCCTTAGGGAGGCTTTAATTTTTGGAAGACAAGATTAGGGAGGTAACTAGATCAGTAGACTGAAAACTGAATGTTTGGGCTAAGATAAGTAAATGGGTCACTAACAGCAAGTCTACACACTACAGAATTACTTTGTCATAACTACATGGTCCTGGGGTTGAATCATTCACACCCCTGAGTTATATGCCAGCCTAATCACCAGTGTAGACAGTGCTGTTTTGGCAGGAGAGTTTCTGCCAACATCACTACCGCCTCTCACGGAGGTGGATTAACTAAGCCGACGGGCCAGCTCTCTCCTGTCAGCATAGAGCGTCTTCATTAAAGCACTCCAGGGGTGCGGCCCAGCCGTTTAAGTGGAGACCTGCGCTAAGCTAAAAGACAGAATGTCTGAGCTAGTTGAGATAAGAAGGAGAACACCCAGGGAAACGTTTACTAAGAACAAGATGACAATGGACAAGAAAAGTCAGGAGCGTAAAGACAGGTAAAGAGGAGAGCTGACTGTGGACAGAGCATGCTGCACAGGGATTGGTCTTTGCAAAGTAACCAAACCAATTATATAGCATGTATAGGGAATGTAATGGGATGTGTAAATGTATGTAAAGAAAAGGGGGTGGGGGCGGTTGTGTAACTTCAGATGTGTGGTATGCCCAGTACCCACGTTTGAGTTTGATTAAGTTGGCGTAACTTTATGCCAAATAAAGAAACCTGAGTGATGAGACTGGAGTTGACCTAAGTTCTTGGGGAATCAAGTGGAAGAGGTTTCAAAGACTACTCCATTGTAGTGATGCAGCGACTCGGATCGGATCCATTCACCTGGAGCAGGTAAGGTATCGTTTATTACATGTCTAGCTTTACTGTCAAGGATCGCAACCCAGCACTTTAGCAATGGCATTGGTAGGGCTTAAATTTGAAGAGATTTCCGGGTCATTGGGGAACTAAGTTAAATGCAAAGGTGGACCCTATAGACTCCCAGATAGGTCTTAGGGAGAAACTGGGTCTGGGTGGAAAAGGAACGTCACTGAATAGCGCTAAATAACAAACGCAACCAAAAAAAAAAAAGGCAAATAACTTGTTATTGCAGAGACTTATCCTAAAAATAAAAGCCCAGTGTAGAGAAGTAAAGGAATTAACCCTTATGTAAAAAATGTTGAGGAAGAAAAGAATCGGCTGAAGGAGCAAAAAAGAGATCTATAAAGTTCACGCCATGCAGCCTGGCAAAGCAGTTTTAAAATAAAATAAAAGTTGTAACAATATTTGAAAGGTACTTTCTAGACTTATGTAAAAGAATGCTGGGCAAAGCACAGGAGAAGTCTGTTGAGTGCCAATCAAATGTGAAAAGCTAGGACCCATTTGCAGCCATAAAAAATAGGATCTTCTTGTTTTTCTCGTAAAGCCAAAAAAGCCCAAATCAAGGCTGCAGTTTCACAAGGATTATTTCTAGTGGCTAAAACTTCACAAACACAAGGTGCCACCTTACCAAATAAATGCAAAAAGCATAACAAGCAAATCAAAGTTGGGGGGGGGGGGAAGCTAAATTAAAAAATTCCCAAATAACAATAATAAAAAAACCCCACAAGTTTAACTGTTGCCTTAGATCCCAGGTAGAAAGCAGCTGTCCTTCAGAAACTATTTAGTAAGGACAGCTTTGCAGGCAAAGTGTATGAAGCTAAAAAAAGAAGTGCAAAATATATACATATATATAAGCTTAAAGTTGCCAAAAAAAATTGGCTACAAAATGTGTCACTTTAAAAACATAAGTAATTAAATAAAAACAGTCAACGAGTTTTTGCACAAATTAACACTGCAGAGTTAAAAAAATTAAACAGTTAAAAATAGTAAAAATCTTTGAAAGTCTTTTTAAAAGTAATACATTAAAATGTTAAATGTGCTTGATTCAATAATAAAACACAGTTTTGGCAGCAGAACTCGGTGCAGTCATGCCCAATAAAATCAAACAAACCATGCAAACGGGAGGTCAGGTGGTAACCACTACCACCCCTGTGCATTTTTCCCTACAAAGCCTTTAGAGCCACGTCTGTTGCACTTGGTTCCCCAAGAACTTAGTTCCACTCCAGTCTGGGCGCTTTGGTCCCTGTATTTGGCACACAGCAAAGTTACGCTCAGTTGATCAGACTCAAGCGTAGAGGGCAGGTGGAGGGCGTACCCCACACCCATAGTTACACAGCAAACCTCTTCCTTTGTAGACATTTACATGTTACCCCGCATTCACTACACATTGCATCACCCATTTTGGGATTGGCTTGGTCACTTTGCAGGAACCAATCCCTGTACAGCATACTCAATCCACGCACTGTCATTGGACGACTTACTCTTTACCTCATCTTATGATCCAGGCGTCTCTTACCCATTGTTATTGTGTCCATTGTAGATGGTTCCCTGGGGGTTCCCCCTTATTTTAGCTCATACAAACATTCTGCTTCCAGCCTGCTGATTTATTTACCTCCCTAATCCTGTCACCTGAGAAATTAGGCCTGACCCATGTTCAATTACTCATGTCAAGTCAGGCCTATGTTCCACTGCTTTTCTTTTTCTTTTTTATATTAGTATTTACATAAGAACATAACAACGGCCATAGTGGATCAGACCAAAGGTCCATCTAGCCCAGTGTCCTGTCTTCCGACAGCGGCCAATGCCAGATGCCCCAGAGGGAATGAACAGAACAGGTAAACACCAAGTGATCCATCCCCTGTCGCCCATTCCCAGCTTCTGGCAAACAGAGGCTAGGGACACCATCCCTGCCCATCCTGGCTAATAGCCATTGATGGACCTATCCTCCATGAATTTATCTAGTTCTCTGTTTTAGTTGCATTATATTTTAGGATTTTTGTGTTTGTTTTTTTGCAGTGGACTACTTAGCAACACAATTTTAAGGCTACAGTAACTGTAATTATTTGAACCACCATTAATACTAGGCTTAAAGTACTAACTAGGGGGTGGAAGTTTACCTCTTTGGTACAGCCCCCCAGGGTGTAATTCCACATTAGAAACTTGCATTGCCTTTAAAGCATTTTTTTTTGTCATTTTAATTTTGCTTTTATTTTAATTTAATTTAAAAAAAACCCTGGTACAATATATATATATATATATATATATATATTTCCTTTCATTTCCACAAGAAATTTAGGTGTGAAACATAACATAGGTCAATTCAATTAACGTTTCCTGAGTCCATGCCAGAAGTGATCCTTTTTAGCCCCCAAACAATGTTTATCACCAGCATAGGCAATTTTTACGTTACTAACATTTCAGTGTTTTAACCCTGCTGTGCAATTTGGAGCCTCTTTTCCCAAAGCAAACCCTTGTGCCTGCAACTTTGTCTGTAAGATGTTACACTTGCCTGTGTACGTTTCCCAGATGCAAACAGCAGAACAAGTCTGGGCGTTTTTAGACTTTGTGTTGTTTTCTAACAGTATTTGATTAGGGAAACGAAACTTTTTTTTTATACCACATCAGTTGCAGTGGTTTTACATTTAACTTCCTGCTATCAGACCCTGGTTGATTTCTTTATTATTATTATTAATTTGCACCAACTGTTGTCATTTTTATTGTCTTAAATTTTTAACGTTTGTGGTGACCAAAGAGGACAAGGTTTTTTGCTTCATAAGGCTGCTTTTACTTTGTATAGCATGTCTTTTGCACATGTTATTAGAACACATTGCCTTAATTTAATAACTTTTTAAAAGCAATGACAACATTATGTATATTATAACAAAGCTTTATTAAGGAGGTTTTTTTTCTTATTTAATGGCTCCAGTACTTTGCTTCCAGTATTTTCTGTTGAAATGCTTGGTTATGTTTTTACAGCATATTTATGTCAGTTTGGTTTTAGAGTATCATACTAATTTTGAACAGTTTTTGGGGGGGGGGGTTAGGGTTACCATATGTCCAGATTTTCCCGGACATGTCCGGCTTTTTGGTCCTCAAATCCCTGTCCGGGGGGAATTGCCAAAAAGCCGAACATGTCTGGGAAAATGCTTTGCCGACATCCCTGTCCCCTGCTTACCTTAGAACGGCGGCGGCGGCTGCTGCTGCTCCCCCCAGACACCTCAGCTCTGTGTCGCTGAAGAGCCGAGCTGCCCCAGCACTACCGGCTTCACGGTTTGCCGGGCAGCCCCCAGACCTCCAGACCCTGCGCCCCCAGCTGGGCGCTTCCCCTCCCGGGCTCCGGCTGCGCTGGGGAAGCGCCCGGCCTGGGGTGCAGGGTCTGGAGGCTGCCCGGCAAACCGTGAAGCCGGTAGCGCTCGGGCAGCTGTTTCACATGGATGGGAGGGAGGAGGAGGGGGAATGCAGGGCACTCAGGGGAGGGGGCAGAGTTGGGCCGGGGACTTTGGGGAAGGGGTTGGAATGGGGGCGGAGTTGGGGCAGGGCCAGGAAGGGGTGGAGTTGGGGCGGGGGTGGGGAAGGGGTGGGGCCGGGGCCCCATGGAGTATCCTCTTTTTTAAATGTTTTAATATGGTAACCCTAGGGGGTGTTTGCTTGCCTGCCATCCCCTCCCTGCCTTGGCAGTTTTATGTTTTGGCAGTATATTTTAAAATTTTAAAGTACACATTTTTGTTTAGAAAGTTCTTTTATCTGTTTTTAATGATACTTCACCAAATTTTAGTGGGCATCATTTTTTATGCAGATTGGTAAAATTTAATAACACAGACACATAAATAAACTGAACATTGTTGTGTAATATTTTTTAATAGGCTTTAACCCTAAACTATTTGGACTTGTTTTTAGTTTCAGACATTTCAGTTTGCTTTTTTTTAAGTTTTCAAACCTTTACTATATAGTTTTTGTTTTTACTTTCTTAGTAACATTTATTTTACAGTACAGTTAAGCAGAACTTTTGGATAGGATTTGAATGGTTGGCGGTTTGGACATGTTTTTGAATGCCCACTGCACCCTTTAAAGTAGCTTCATTATTTATAATTCATAAACTGTTTGCTTAAAAAAAACAGAAAGTGGATGGCCCTTTTGAATGGAATTTTGGTGATTGGGCTTCGCTCCTTATGTTTACTGATTTACTTTATTTTACTGATGCTGGGTTGCTTTTTGCTGTTAAAGCACACTTATGCAGTGTATAGTGGGATGCAAGGTATACTGAATGTAATGTAATATGTAATTGTATCTAAAGGAAGGCGGTTTCAGTGTAACTTTGGATGTGTGGTATACCCTGTACCCACCCCCAATGTTTGAGTCTGATCAACTCAGCATAGCTTTGCTGTATGCCAAATAAAGGAACTTGAGTGACAAAATTGGAGTCGAACTGAGTTCTTGGGGAACGTCTTGAAGGCTATCCCAAAAACGCTCACTGTTAAAAATTTACACCGCATTTCCAGTCTGAATTTGTCTAGCTTCAACTCCCAGTCATTGGATCGTGTTAGACCTTTCTCTGCTAGATTGAAGAGCCCATTATTAAATATTTGTTCCCCAGATAGGTACTTACAGACTGTGATCAAACCACCCCTTAGCCTTCTCTTTGTTATGCTAAATAGATTGAGCTCCTGGAGTCGATAAAGCAGGTTTTCTAATCCTTTAATCATTTTTGTGGCTTTTCTCTGAACCCTCTCAAGTTTATCACCATCCTTCTTGAATTGTGGGCACCAGAACTGGACACAGGATCAGGGGCGGCTCTATGTATTTTGCCGCCCCAAGCACAGCAGTCAGACGGCCTTCGGCGGCATGCCTGCGGGCGGTCCACTGGTAACACAGATTCGGCGGCGTTTCTGCGGGTGATCTGCCGGTCCCGTGCCTTCGGCGTACCTCCTGCCGAATTGCCACCGAAGCCGTGGGACCGGCGGACCTGCCGCAGGCATGCCGCCGAAAGCTGCCTGACTGCCGCCCTCATAGCGACTGGCACGCCGCCCCCCGCAGCTTGCTGCCCCAGGCACGCGCTTGCTGCGCTGGTGCCTGGAGCCGCCCCTGCACAGGATTCCAGCGGCGGTCACACCAGTGCCAAACACAGAAGTAAAAATAACCTCTCTGCTCCTACTTGAGATTCCCCTGTTTATACATCCCAGAATCCCATTAGCTCTTTTGGCCAGAGTCACACTGGGAGCTCCTGTTCCGCTGATTATCCGCCACAACCCCCAAATCGTTTTCACAGTCGCTGCTTCCCAGGATAGAGTTTCCCATCCTCTAAGTATGGCCCATATTCTTTGTTCCTAGATGTGTACATTTACAGTTAGCTGTATTCAAATGCAGATTGTTTGCTTGCACCCAATTCAGATTGCTCTGTACAAGTGACCTGTCCTCTTCATTAATTACCACTCCCCTAAATTTTGTGTCATTGGCAAATTTGATCAGTGATGATTTTCTGTTTTCTTCCACCTCACTGATAAAAATGTTAAATAGCGTAGGGCCAAGAACCAATCTCTTGTGAGCAGTTCTTCTTTATCTGGTAAGACAAAGTCTGACGAAGAATTCCCCTGCTGTGGTGGTTGTGGCGTGTTTTAGTTAGGTGGGGTGTAAGCAGAGCAATGGGTGTGACGCAGGGAATGCTGGGGGGGACAGGACGGGGAGGAGGTTGGAGTGATGTTGCGTGTTGGAACAGGGGGGGGGGTCAGAGCAATGAGGGGAATATAGCTGTTCCACCCGGCTTCAAAAATAGCCCCTGGCCCCACCCGACTCCACCCCATCCCCGCCCCTGGCCCTGCCCCTGCCCCCATTCCAACCCCACTCCAAAGTCCCCGCCCTAACTCCACCCCATCCCTGCCCCTATTGGATCCCTTCCCCAAATCCCCACCCCGGCCCCGCCTCTTCCCCCAGCGCGCCGTGTTCCCCCTCCTTCCCCCTCCCTCCCTGCCCTGCGAATCAGCTGTTTCACGGCACAAGCACTGGGAAGGAGGGGGGAGAAGCAGGACACGGCGGCATGCTCACGGAGGAGGTGGAGGCGAAGGTGAGCTGGAGCAGCGGGGTGGGGTGGGGCCACGGGGAGCTGCCGGTGGGTGCTGAGCACCCATCAATTTTTTTCTGTGGGTGCTCCAACCCCGGAGCACCCATGGAGTTGGCGCCTATGGCTGGGGAAATAACAACCCAGAGAGGCTTCCCAGATGGCCCCAGAGCCATTCCAGGCCATTTTTACTGGTGATTCGAGACAAAACTAAACTCTACTTTATTGTGCCAAACATAGAAATAAAAAGGTTGAAGCCCCAGCCCCAGCCCAGCCCCGGTGCCTTTCAGCCCCAGCCCAGCGCATCACTGCTCCCGGCTCCCACCGGCACCAGCAACAGAGCCACCTCTTACAGCTGGGAGAAAAGTGCCGAGCATCCAGGAGGCATGCCGGGATCCGGTCCCAAAAGAAAACGCTCCGCAAGCCCGAAACCCAGGGAGCTCCGGTTAATGGGGGGCCCAGAGAACGGGGTGAATTCACAGCAGTGTCAGCATCTCCAATCCCAGTTGAGGCTTTTATTTTTTTGGGGACATCCCTGATGTCCGCGAGAGGGGGGAGAAAGAATCTCCATTGTCCCCAAGCAGGACAGTGACTCCTGGCGGGATTCTCTCTCTATCCCAGCAGGTGATGGGATGTTAAGGGAGAACAAGGGAGGGAAAATCCACAGCAGGAAGGTCATAAGGAAACGGAAGCACATGAGGTATTTTTAGAAAGCTCCAGAGAGAACATTTCCTGGATTCTTGGAGAGGTCAGAGGGGCAGCGGGGGAAGCAGCCAGGGCAGAAAGTTATTAAATCCACTACATTTGGGGGAGGTTGTCGGGACCTCAAGGAAACCACAGCCCAGCAGAGAATTCCCACAGAAGAGAGAAAAAACACATGCACCGAGTGTGGAAAAAGCTTCAGTCAAAGCTCACACTTTATTTCCCGTGAAAGAATCCACCCCTGAGCAACGTAGTTAAACTGACCTAAGTGCCTGTGTAGACAGTGCTAGGCCGACGGACGAATTCTTCCATTGACCTAGCTATTGCCTCTTGCCGAGGCGGATTAACTACAGCGATGGGAGCAGCGTAGGTATGTCTACGGCCCACTTCTAGCGTAGACAAACCCTACATCATGACCTTGGAGAGAGAGGTTAACGACAAAGAGAGGCGTCTCGGTGCTCGGAAGGGGAGGAGAAACAACACAGCTGCAATGGATCGTGACAAATATTTTACTTCCTCGGCCCCGGGGAGGACGTGTTGACCTAAATGGGGTCTAGCGGGCCTATCCCAACTGGGAGCTCAGTTGTTGAACTTGTGTCTTGAGAGCAGCTATAAAAGCTGTACTTTCCCCCACCCCACCCCCGTTCCTATCCCCTCTCTCCTCCACTTCTCTCTGCCTGTTTTGTCAAAAGCAGGGAAAGTTCCCACCATTCCCGGCATGCGAGTGCAAATGCAGGCACAGAACGAACCCTTTCTTCCCCGCCAAGAAGGACTGTTTGACCGCATCAGTGATTCTAACCGGGATCCTCTCTCTGGAACGGGGAACGGAATGCGGTTGGATTAAGTTCATTTTGCATAAGCACTCCGTTCCGATTTCACAATGTTTTACGTTTTGATTCTTTTCTTTTCTTTTTTGCGTATCTGAATGAATAATCTCCCCAAGTCTGGCATGAATTGTCTGTCGCTTGCCACGGGCCGAAGCAAATCCAGATCTCTGTACTCAGGACCCCAAATCATGTTTAACTGTTCAAGGCTCAGGGACAGGGTCTGGAGAAGACTCTCTGGGCTCGTTTATACCCTCAAAATTAAAACAGCAGATGGGATGATCAGGAACAAAATGTGATCATTATAACGCAGCCTGTCAGGGAACGGGGAAGGTCTCAGGAGGGGCGTGAGTCCGTCTCGCAGCCAGGTTCCATCCAGGTTTCTTTCCCTGCAGATAAAGGTTCTAGACTTGGCCACGCTGGGAAAACTCGTAGTCGCTTTATTCCAGCGCAGACCCACCAGGACTAAACCCACATTTTAAACCTAACTGGTCTACACTTAAAATATAGGTTGACAGAGCTCAGAGGTCCCCAAACTGTGGGGGAGGAATGTTCAGGCAGGGCGTGATGGGGCCCACTGGGGACGGGGAGAGAGTGCCATCCAGCCCTGCCCCCAGCTTTGCTGCGGCCCCGCCCCCAACCATAGCCCCAGCTCCTGGCCCTGTGCCTAGCCCCATCCCTGGCTCCGCACCTGATGGCAGGCCCAGCTGCCAGCCCCCACCGCAGCCTGGCTGCGGGTCTGCTCCTGGCCCCAGGGCCGGCTTTAGGCCAATTCACCCGATTCCTGGGAATCAGGCCCCACGCCTAAGAGGGCCCCGCACCTTAGGCGCCTTTTTAATTTTTTAATTTTTTTTACTCACCCGGCACCTGTGGGGGGTGGGCGGGCGGGTCTTCGGTGGCGGAGAGGGGTCCACTCCGGGTCTTTGGCAGCACTTTGGCAGTGGGGGGGGTCCGGTCCGGGTCTTTGGCGGCATTTCGGCGGTGGGGGGGTCCTTCGGTGCCGCGGAAGACTCAGAGCGGACCCCCTGCTGCCGAAGCCCCGGACCGCCGCCAGGTATTCGAATCGGGCCCTGCAGTTCATAAAGCCGGCCCTGCCTGGCCCCACCCCTGGCCACGGCTCCATTCCTGTCCCAGTCGAGGCCCCACAGGGAGACAGGGAGAGAGTGCCACCCAGCCAGCCCCACCCCCAAACTTGGCCCCATTCCCAGCCCTGCTCCTGGCCCGAGACCCACCCCCAGCTGTGGCCCCAACTTTGGCCCCCCCTTACTCCTGTCTACACCACCCCCACTCCCACAAGCCACGGTCCCACTCCTGGCCCCAGTTCAGTGGGGTTGTGTGGACAGGGGTAAGGGGGGGCATGACCCTGAAAAGTTTGGGCACCACTGACACAACTACTTCTCTCAGTGCAGTGTGGAAAATCCACACCCCTAGACATTACACGGGCCTAACCCCCAGCATAGACCCAGCTAGGTGGATGGGAGAATGCTTCCATTGGCCTTGCTACGTTGGCTGGGGAGGTGACGATGGACGCTGTGTCTACACGACGGGGTTCTGCCCACGTAGCTACAGCGCTGTCCCTGTAGTGTCGACAAGCCTAGAGTCTCTGAGCTAAATGCGGGAAAACGGCTGAACCAAAGGACCCGCTTTGGGGAATCACCCCTGAAATTGTCCCCCCAGGGCAGCGCAGTGCCCCGATTTAGCAGAGGCAGGAACTGGCTTTTCCAGTGTCTGCTGCTCACCTTGTTCCCAGGACAGTTAATCTGCCCAGGGATGCTGCAGCAGGAACTGGGAACCTCTGACCCTACTTACATCTCCTTCTGCCCCTTTCATCTCAGCTCTCTATTTTAGTCTGCTGTGTAGTGTGAAAAACTGCTCTCTGGCTTAATTTGCTACTTGGGGTGTACTGAGCATGCACACACGAACTGAGCATGCTCGGTAACATCTGCTGAAGCCACTGCCCTTCACCCTGCCCTTACTTGGCATAAGATTCTGTGGAGTGCTTTTTACAGGGGTTAAAAAGGCGCAAAGGGGGCAAATCGGAGGAGAGGGGTGGCCAGGGCCTGGGAGTGGAAATTGACTGGCTGGGGAGGGGGGTCAAGCAGCTGGAAGCAGGGATGGGGGGGAGGAGCTGGGGTTAAGCTCAGGGGAGAAGCACTGCCAGAGGGTAAAACCCCAGCACAGGGAGAGGCAGAGGGGGAACCGTTACCCCGGTGGACTGAGGCACCAGTGTTTGCAAAAATAGGGTGTGGGGGGCAGAGGGGCTTTTTTATTTCTCCTCCCACAGACAGCACCTCTCAGCATGGGCTTCCCAGGGCTGGGTTCTTAAAGGCACAGGCATCCCAATGCCTAGTCACTGCAGCTCCTCTCTGTCTGATGTAACCTACTGCAGGAGACTTGATTTAGTGAAACATTTTACATATACCCCCTTAGAAACAAAGAATCGCTCATCGGTGTATCTGATTGCATAGAGTCTCCGAGCAGTTCACCAACTTGTCTTATCTGCTGCTGGATTCCCCGAATGACTCTTAGCACGTCAGCATTTAGCTTTGTTCTTGGGCAGACGTGCTATTTAATTTATAGTTGCATAATCCTCATTGAAAATATGCACCAGGGAGTATTTGCTAGTCCTTTTAGCAATGCCATCTGTGTTTCTAGTTTTGACACCACAGGAAACGAAGCTGCAAAAGAAAGGATGTTTAAATGACCTCACCCTGTTCAGAGGTATCACTACATCTGTGCACCAGGCAGGGTCGTTTGGAAGCCAAAGACTTGATGGTTCCATCCCACACCACTGCCACGTTTTAGCAAATTAGGACAAGTCAGCAAATAAGCACAACCTTACGTATCAGAAACTGCTACTGGTTACAATTTGCTACCCCCAAACCAGTAGCTGATTAGGTCCAATAGCCGTTTAATATCAGTAATTGCTATTGGTAGGAAATTACAGCAGATAGCAGTTTTTCACTGGCTCCAGCCCTTTCCCCAGGTCTCTCTCCATCACCTGCAGGCTCCAGCTCAGGGGCTGGTGTGGGCAGAGACCGGGGCTGCCCCAGGGGCTGGTTCCAGCCATTGGAGAAAGTCACCCCCTGGGTTGGGCACAGAGGGGGGTTAATACCGGCAGCTGCTCAGTCCGGGCTCCCAGCTCGCCATGGAGGAGGAGGCGGCGTCTGACCCAGGAAGATAAACAAGAAACAGAGCGAGCGCAGCTTCCCCTTCTGTGCAAAAAAACCAGAGCCCCTTTCTGCACATGGGCCCCCAAAGCAGGACCCCCGGGGGGAATCCTGCAGATTACCCCCAGACTCTGAGTCATGGACTAAGGTCCCCTGCAGGAGGCTGGGGACTTGCTGGGAGGGGCTGCCGGGGGGGGGGGGGGCGCCCCAGGGGGAGCAGACAGCAAGTGTGAAAAAAATGGGGAGGGGGGGTGGGGGGGTAATAGGAACCTATATAAGAGAGAGACCCAGAAATCGGGACTGTCCCTATAAAATCGGGACATGTGGTCACCCTAGCGCACCCCCAAAAAGGCAGGGGGGCTTGGGGCTGGGTGGAGTGTGGGGAGCTGCAGCAGGGGCACTGGAACAACTTGTACAGGGGGGGGGCCGAGAGGCCTTGGACCCAACCTCCAACCCCGGGAAGGGTGGGAACCCCCTTCAGCGGGGGGGGGGGGGGGCCCCCCTAGTCCCGGGGCCCGGGGGGGGGGGGGGGGGGGGGGGTGGGGGGGGGGCGGGGGGGGGGGGGGGGGGGGGGGGGTCACGCTGGCCCGGTGCAGCAGGAAGTGATGCTACAGTAACTCTTTGTTGTTGCGGGCTGGGTGAGTGAGTCCCAAATCCCCTTTCCCCCGCCCCGCGCAGAGCCGGGGAGCCCAGCCGAGCGGCCTCTGCCTGCAGGGACAGCACCAAGTAAGTCTAGGGGGAAAGAAACCTTCCCAGCCACTGCGCCTCTATGTGCGAGGAAGGGGAAGAGGGTTAGGCCGGTGTGTGTGGGTGTGTGTGTATTTCAGGAGTGAATTTTCACATCCCTGTGCAGTGTAGGGGTGCGCAGTGCCTGTGCCTTGCAAACTTCAGGGGCTGGTGAATTTCCATAACTCTGGGGAAGTCAATGGAGCTGCAGCTGATGGAGAGCAGCTGGGGATCTGGCTTGGGAAAAAACCCCACTGTATTAACAGTGTTTATTAACGTCACAATTTGTACCAAGCTGTTTTAGTCTCCTCCAGTGTCAGCTAATGCCCGACCAAGTGGAATATGATTTTGGTTTTGCATCCCCGCCCATCCTGGCTAATAGCCGTGGATGGACCTATCCTCCGGGTATTTATCTACCCTGTTTCCCCGAAAATAAGACATCCCCCGAAAATAAGACCTACTTCCAGTTTTGCCTCTCGCTGTAATATAAGACATCCCCCGAAAATAAGGCCACCCCGGAATATAAGGCCCCGAAGCTCCAGGAAAAATAAGACCTCCCCTGAAAATAAGACCTAGCGCATCTTTGGGAGCAAAAATTAATATAAGACACTGTCTTATTTTCGGGGAAACACGGTAGTTCTTTTATTAACCCTGGTAGTGTCTTGGCCTTCACAACATCCTCTGGCAAAGAGTTCCACCCGTTGCCTGTGCGTTGTGGGAAGAAATATTTACATTTGTTTGCTTAAAAGTTGCTGCCCATTAATTTCATTTGGTTACCCCTAGTTCTTGTGGTATAAGAAGGAGTAAATAACACTTCCTTAGTTACTTTCTCCAACCCACTCATGACTTTATACACCCCGCTATCCCCCCTTATTCATCTCGTTTCTAAACTGAAAAGTCCCAGTTTTATTAATCTCTCCTCATACGGAAGCCGTTCCATTCCCCCAATCATTTTTGTTGACATTTTCCGAACCTTTTCCAATTCCAATATATCTTTTTTGAGATGGGATGACCACATCTGCATGCAGTATTCAAGATGTGGGCATACCATGGATTTACATAGGACAGAAAATATCATATTGCCTCTATTATCTATCCCTTTCTTAATGATTCCCAGCATTCTGTTTGCTTTTTTGACTGCCGGTGCACATTGAGTGGATGTTTTCAGGGAAGTATCCATGACTCCAAGATCTCTTTCTTTCTATAAGCAAACTACAAAGGGACAAAGCCTGCTAGCTCACGATTTTGTTATGTTATTTTATTCTGTCTTTATATTTTTAAAGGCCTTGTCTACACTAGGATTTTAGGGGGGGGGGGATTTTCAAAGGCACAAAGGGCAGAGGTCTGTTCTGTGTTTGTATAGGGCCTACCTCAATAAGTCCAGGGGGGTGAGGATATCTTTTCTTGGGCCAACTTGTGTTGGTGACAGAGACAAGCTTTCGAGTTTACGCACAGTGCTTCAACTTAAGGCTGGGCCTGAGCTGACGAAGAGCTCTGTCTCTTTCACCAACATAAGTTTATCCAATAAGAGATATTACCTATCCACCCTGGCTTCTAGATTTTGCCTGAGCCCTGCCACCTGGAGCTGAAACATGTAACTTAGCTTTGTGGGGCCCTGGGCAATTGTCCTGTTTGCCACCTCTAATGCCGGCCCTGCACTTGCAACCCCCCTAAATCCATCCCGCGACCCCCCTGGGGGTCAGAACCCTCAGGTTGAGAAACACTGATCTAGATGAGTTGATGTACCACCTGGAAGACCTCTGGGTGCCCCCAGGGGTATGTGTGCCCCTGGTTGAGAACCACTGGTGTAGGCCATACCTACAGAATGGGGTCTGTTTCCTGGAAAGCAGTGACTCTGGAATGGATTTAGGGGTCGTAGTGGATAAGGAACTCAACATGAGCTCCCAGTGTGATGCTGTGGCACACAGGGCTAATGCGATCCTTGGATGTTTAAATAGCAGTGAGTAGGAATAGGAAAGTGATTTTACCTTTCTGCAACATTGGTGAGACTGGTACTTGAATACTGCCTGCCATTCTGGTGTCCACATATTAAAAAGGATGTTGGCAAAATTGGAAAGGCGTGCAGAAAAGATTCAGGGGCCAGAGAACGTGCTTTATAGCAAAAGTCTTAGGTCTGGTCTACACAACACACCTCTGTCGGTATAATGCACAGTCAACCTGTGGAACTCCTTGCCAGAGGATGTTGTGAAGGCCAAGACTACAACAGGGTTCAAAAAAGAATTTGGTAAGTTCATGGAGGATAGATCCATCAATGGCTATTAGCCAGGATGCGCAGGAACGGTGTCTCTAGCCTCTGTTTGCCAGAAGCTGGGGATGGTCAACAGGGGACGGATCACTTGATGATTCCCTGTTCTGTTCATTCCCTCTGGGGCACCTGGCATTGGCCACTGTTGGAAGACAGGACACTGGGCTAGATGGACCATTGGTCTGATCCAGTATGGCCGTTCTTATGTTCTTAACTACGTCACTCAGAGGCTGAAAAATCCATCCCCCCGATCAACATGGTTATACCGACCTCGCCCCCGTGTACACAGCACTATGTCGGTGGGAGAGCTTCTTACTTTCCACCTCTTGCAGAAGTGGGTTAACTAAGGCAAAGGGAGAGCTCTCTTCTGTCCACTTAGAGCGTCTTCATTAAAGTGCTGCAATGGTGTCTATGCAGCGTTCTCAGTGTAGACCTGCCCTTAAAGAGCTTAACCTGTTAGCTTATCGAAAAGAAAATCAAGAGGTGACTTTGAGTTGATTAAGGTGTAAATGCTGTTATGGGTTGGGCTAAACCTTGTTATGGGGCAGGCCTGGCCCCTGTCTTCCATTCAGAATAACGCTGAAGAAAGTATTGTAATTGAGTGGCTGAAACAATGGAATTAGCACCCAAGTCCACAGGCACGTATGGGAAAGCTGACTAGAAGCTGAAGCCCAGAGGGTTTCAAACACATGGGCTAGGCCAGTGGTTCTCAAACGGGGGTACATGTACCCCTGAGGGTACGCAGACGCCTTCCATTGGGGAATTCAACTCATCTAGATATTTGCCTAGTGGTACAACAGGCTCCATAAAAGCACTAGCGAAGTCAGTCCAAACTAAAATCTCACACAGACCATGACTGGTTTATACTGCTCTATAGACTGACATGGAAGTACAATGTTTCTATTCCAATTGATTTATGTTACAATTATATGGTAAAAAATGAGAAAGTCAGCAATTTTTTCAGGATTAGTGGCTGTGACCCTTTTGTATTTTCATGGCTGATTTTGTGAGCAAATCGTTTTTAAGTGAGGCGGAACTTGGGGGTACGCCAGACAAATCAGACTCCTGAATGGGGTACAGTAGTCGGGAAAGGTTGAGAGCCACTGGGGTAGGTATTTAATTGGTAGAACTGTTAGGAGGCTAAAATTGGCTCCTTATTCCCAACTACTTATTTGTGGCTCCCAATTCCTTCTTCAAAGGCCAAAAAAATATTTAAAAATGCGTCAGTGTCAGATTGTTATTTTTTTTTAGAAATTGGATCAAATGAACATGACTGAATGTGATACAAATTGAAGTTACTAATTACTTAATTGTTTATTAATTCAATAATCCAATAAGGAGCTGGCTGCAGCTGACAATATAAGCGTCCGGTCACCCCAAGTGACACATCCCCGTGACGGTTACAACTGTTCTGAAGGAGCTGGGACAAGCCAGTGTGCATGCGCCGTGTGAGCTAGGGTGACCAGACAGCAAGTGCGAAAAATCAGGACATGGGGTGGGGGGTAATAGGAGCCTATATAAGAAAAAGACCCAAAAATCGGGACTGTCCCTATAAAATCGGGACATCTGGTCACCCTAGTGTGAGCGGTTAGGTAGGTGCTCATTAGACATTCTTTGGTGAATACAATTTTCAATGTTGCTGACCCAAAGGGGTAGTGGACGTCATGCGCTTGCTGAAGTAGCTCTCAAGTGAAGGAGACCTTTGTGCCAGAGCAGAGCCCTGGTTTGATCCCTAGGCTGTGCAAAAAAAAATGTTGGTAGAATCCCTGAACCTTAAGAAAAACTTTTATTGGTGGTGGGGGAGATGTATCTCAGGAACCACATAATCAAACAACCTTAAATGTAGGTCACTAAGCCACTCCCACGTTTCCATGCTGCACAGCAAATGTCAAGACAATCCGAATACCCATGCAGATTTTAGAGTGATTAGAAGAGTTCCACCTTTAAGCAGAAAGCAGGTCCTAACCTGAACTCCCCAGCACTGTCAAACAGCTGACATACAGGCCTGTCTTATCAGCCGTCACCAGGAGCGGCGCCAGGGTTTTTGCCACCCTAGGTGGCAGCGCTCCTCCTCAGAGCATTTGGCGGCGGGGGTCCTTCCGCTCCGCGTCTTCGGGGCGCTTCGACGGCGGGTCCCAGAGCGAGTGAAGGACCCGCCGCCGAAGCGCCCCAAAGACGCAGAGCGGAAAGACCCCCGCCGCCAAATTGCCAACGAGGACGGCAAAATGACGCCCCCCAAATCCTGCCGCCCTGGGCGACCGCTTAGGGTTGCCTAGTGGAAGCGCCGACCCTGGCCATCACCCACCTTCCACATGGAGACCCTGGTATGTTTCAAAGTCCTTCAAACCCTTCTCCCTTTTTACAATTCTCAGTTCTTTGCTTGCTGGGCTTCTTTAACCCCAGGTATGCAATTTTCACCAGAAAGGGTGGTATTTTTACAGACTCGTTTACCAGCCTAGGGATTTGCATTAATTATCCCCCAGTGGTTTTAGTTTCTGATAGTTCATTGATGCTTATCTGGCTTCCCTCCACAAGTCACCGCATTGCATGTCCTATTTCAAGAAGGATGCGAATCCCTTCTCCCTCCCCGAGCGGTAACAATGCAAGGTGAGGGGGGAACATAAGAACGGCCATGCTGGGTGAGACCAAAGGTCCATCTAGCCCAGTGTCCTGTCTTCTAACAATGGCCAGTGCCAGGTGCTTCAGAGGAAATGAACAGAACAGGGAATCATCAAGTGATCCATTCCCTGTTGCCCATTCTCAGCTTCTGGCTAGTAGCCATTGATGGACCTATCCTCCCTGAAATTATCTAGTTCTGTTTTGAACCCTGTTATAGTCTTGGCCTTCACAACATCTTCTGGCAAGGAGTTCCCTGGGTTGACTGTGCGCTGTGTGAAGAAATACTTCCTCTTGGTTGTTTTAATCCTGCTGCCTATTAATTTCATTTGGTGACCCCTCATTTTTGTGTTATGCGAAGGAGTAAATAATGCTTCCTTATTTACTTTCCCCACACCAGTCGTGATTTTATAGACCTCTATCCTATCCCCCCTTAGTCATCTCTTTTCCAAGCTGAAAAGTCCCAGTCTTATTAATCTCTCCTCATACGGAAGCCGTTCCATACCCCTGATCATTTTTGTTGCCCTTTTCTGAACCTTTTCCAATTCCAATATATCTTTTTGAGGATGGGGCGACCACATCTGCACGCAGTATTCCAGATGCGGGCATACCATGGATTTATACAGAGGCAATATGATACTGAGTCACACCCATGCATCCGCACTAGCAGTCACAGCGCAGACCATGGAGAGAGGAGGCCATACGGTTCTGACAGCCTCTCTTTCAGTGGTAGGGTCACCGAACTCCTGGGCGACAGATGAGCTGCTGGAAGAACCGTGAGGGGTTTAAACTAATCAGGAAGTGGGAGGGGGATAACAGGGCAATCATGGTACCAATACCCAAGCTTGTAAACCAGCCTCAAGTCATCATAGGTATGACAAATCCAAGTGCAAAGAGTCATATAAGTAACACTTTAAAAAAAACCCTGTCTATCTTCTAATGCGAGGAGCCTAGGTGATAAATAAGAAGAAGTGGAGATGCTCATGTATCAGAGGAAATATGATATGATTGATATTTCCAGTTCTCCGCCGGCTCCACTTCCTGTATCAGCCTGTGGCTAGTAGGTGTGTGATAAACGGGAAGGCCCCTGCCCTCCACCATCTGCTGGGGGGGGGGGGGGGAGAGACAAGGGGCTCTCTCTTTCTCCCCACCCTGAAGCCTCCTGGCTGCTCTGAGCAGGGTGGGGGTGGGATTCTGCTACGCTGTCCCCCCTCCACACCGAACTTCCATTTTATTGGCCCTCCTCCCCTGTGACTAGTGGGATTGTGGCTGGGGCAGCAGGTGCTGAGTGGGAGTCTCTTGTTGTTTCAGGGGCCGGTGACCTTCGAGGAGGTGGCTGTGTATTTCACCCAGAGGCAGGGGGCTCTGCTGGACCCCGCTCAGAGAGCCCTCCACAGGGACGTCATGCAGGAGAACTATGAGACGGTGACCTCACCGGGTAAGGGGTTCCTGTCGCCTCGGTTATTGGAAGCTGAGGGGTTTGGGATGTGGCCAGATCAGCTTCTTCTCAGGGTCTTCCCTGGCCACTTCAATTTCAGGGGCATGGACCTGATAATCCTCAGATCCAGAGTGAGAGAGACAGATCTCCACACCCCTTCCCATAGGATGGAGGAGTCCGAAACCCAGAGGAGATGCTCATTTAGCTCCATCCCCTCCAGATCTCAAGGTGTCAGAAGAACTGTCCTGACCTGCCAGTCTGAATTCTCATTCACACACAGAATCCCTCTTCCCCTTCCTTCCCGGGACTAGCTCCATCCCTGGGCAGGGCTCTGGGCACTTGGGGGTTAGAAATAGGCCTGCGGTTCTTCCCTTCAGGAACTAGTGAGCAGCAGCGAATACTGTGACTGCAAACAGCCTCCTGAAAACCAAATGGAGTTTCATCTAAACCCCACAAACCATCCCATCTGCCCCTCTCCACGTCCTTCCTGTGTCTTCTTTCCTAGCCCTCCATGGATGGCTAATTGGTTCATCAGTCCCCAGACTGACCGGCTAATTATCCGCATATTCCCCAATCAGTCTTCTCCTGGGGAACAAATCTGTGCCTATATAGGCGCCGACGCTGTGGGTGTGCAGGGCTGCCAATCAGCTGTTTAGAGGCTGGGGGAGGTGCTTGGGGGAGGGCTGAGAGCAGTGAATGGTGGGCGGGTGGGGGCCTCGGGGGAGGGGCGGAGCGAGGGCGGGAAGAAGAGAGCAAGGGTGAGGTGTCAGGGGAGGGGTAGAGTAGGGGCAGGGCTTCAGGGAGGAGCATGCCTGGGGAAAACCAAAAGTCAGCACCTATGGGTGCCTAAGTGATCACTTGTTAGCCTCCAGCACTCTGTCACAAGCGTATCTTGAGTGCAAAGGGTGGTTATCTGAAGTCACTGTCTTCCTGTGTACCTGCAACCAAGCCTTTCTTGAATTAACCCCTTGTAGTCTGGCAGCCACCACCCTTACAACTGTCAGAAAAAGAGAACATATAATATTCATAACTTATTACAGAGCGGCTCCAAATCTGTCAAAGGCACATCTCCCCCTTCCCGTCCCAAGGGGGCTCAGTGACTGGTCAGGGGCACCAGAACAGAGGTGGCCAGGGGGCTATGCCCTGCCTCTTTTTACCAGCCATAAGGGTGAGATACAGGGTGAGGGGGCGGAGAGGAAAAAGTGGGAGGCGGGATCTAGGGGGAAGAGGCAGCGTGGGGGCTCGAGCAGAAGGGGACGATGCGAGGACAGGGGTTCGGTGGGGCCTCAGGCTCAGGGCCACAGGTCAGGCACCAGTGTCCCCCCCACTTTTAGGAACCTTGTGCTGCTCCTGACCATGGTCCCATCCATTCAGATTCCATGTCCCCCGAGCCAAGAGCAGGGCCAAGTTAAGATCAAGGAATGTTCTTTGTGACACACCCTGATCTTGTCTGATTTCACCCCCTGAGCAGGATTCCCCATCCCCCAACCTGGCCTGATCAGCTGGCTGGAACGAGGGGAAGAGCCGTGGGTCCCAGATCTCCAGGGCTTTAAGGAAAGGGAAATCACGAGAGGTGCCCGAACAGATGAGGAATCAATCAAACTGACACAGAAGCAATCAGAGAGTGAAGCAAAAAGCGGGGACTCCCATAAACATGTTGTGAATGAGCTCTCCCAGTTCTGCCTCATCTCACCCATGTCAGGGCTGTGGCCAGCAGGTGTCATAGGACGGGAAGGGACCTGCACTCACAGCTCGACTAAGTATTATCTAGACCATCCCTGACAGGTGTTTGTCTAACCTGCTCTTAAAAATCTCCAACGATGGAGATTCCACAACCTCTCTAGGCATTTATTCCAGTGCTTAACCACCCTTACAGGAAGTTTTCCCTAATGTCCAACCTAAACCGCCCTTGCTGCAATTTAAGCCCATTGCTTCTTGTCCTATCCTCAGAGGTTAAGGAGAACAATGTTTCTCCCTCCTCCTTGTAACAACCTTTTATGTACTTGAAAACTGGTATCATGTCCCCTCTCTGTCTGCTCTTCTCCAGACTAAACAAACCCAATTTTTTCAATCTTCCCTCATAGGTCTTGTTTTCTAGACCTTTCATAATTTTTGTTACTCTTCTCTGGACTTTCTCCAATTTGTTCACATCTTTCCTGAAATGTGGTGCCCAGAACTGGACACAATATTTCAGCTGAGGCCGTATCAGCGTGGAGTAGAGCGGAAGAATTAATTCTCATGTCTTGCTTACAGCACTCCTGCTAATACATCCCAGAATGATGTTTGCTTTTTTTGCAACAGGGTTACACTGTTAACTCCTATTTAGCTTGTGATCCTCTATGACTCCCAGATCCCATTCCGCAGTACTCCTTCCTAGGCAGTCATCAGAGTGGCCTAATCAGTTGTATCATCATGGTGGATGTCACATCTGGCTTCCCACCCATCCACCCTGGCTAACAGATGTAGGATCTTCACCCCTGCTCTGTGATTGACCACAACAGGGTTATTCTTCCTCATCTTTCAAGAATTATGGCTCTTCTTCTACTACTACTACTTTCTCTCTGTCTTTCACACACATCGTCCCCTCTATGCTTGGATGATGTGGAGATGTAACCCAGTTATCATGGATCATGGAGCTCCTGGTGCCCACTTCAGAGAAGGAACAATGACAGATGGTTCAGTAAATTATACCTTTCTCAATTTCCCCAACGCTTGTTGTGTTTCCCCTCTTCCTCATTCTTTCCTTTCACCCAAGCACGGGGAATGATTCATGTCTGAATTCTTTCTCTTTATTCCAGCAGGTGATGGGATGGAGAATGACAAAAAGGAGGAGACTCTACAGCGGGAAGGTCCTGAGCAAGTGGCATCTCAGGGGACCTTATCGGAAAGATCCAAGGGGAATTTTCCCCAGAGTTGCGAGCAGGGGAAAAACTGGGGGAAACAGCACAAGTCAAAGAAGCGGCTGGGCAACCAACCGAGGAAAAGAGTGGGTAAGACCCTTAATTGTGAGGAAGGATACAAAAGCCTCAAGGAAACCTCAGCCCAGAAGAGAATCCATGCGGAAGAGAGAAAAAACACATGCACTGAGTGTGGGAAAACCTTCAATCGGAGCTCAAACCTGATTTCTCATCGGAGAACCCACACCGGAGAGAAACCCTATAAATGCACGGAGTGTGGGAAGAGCTTCAGTCAAACCTCCAATCTGATTTCTCATCGGAGAATCCACACGGGAGAGAGACCCTATAAGTGTATTGAGTGCGGGAAAAGCTTCAATCAGAGCTCCAATCTTATTACGCATCAAAGACTCCACACGGGAGACCGGCCCTACAAATGCCCCGACTGTGGGGAAAACTTCAATCAGAGCTCAGATCTTATTACGCACCAGAGACTGCACACGGGAGAGAGGCCCTACACGTGCACGGACTGTGGGAAAAGTTTCATTTGCCGCTCAAACCTCATTTCGCATCAGAGAATCCACACGAGAGAGAGACCCTATAAATGCTTAGACTGCGGGGAAAGTTTTGACTGGAGCTCACAGCTTATTAAACATCAGATCTTCCATACGGGAGAGAAACCGTATAAATGCTTGGACTGTGGGAAAAGTTTCAGCGACAGCTCCACCCTTATTTCACACCGGAGAATCCACACAGGGGAGAGACCCTATAAATGCCTTGACTGTGGGAAAAGCTTCCATCAGAACTCAACCCTTATTAGGCACAGGAGAACCCACACTGGAGAGAAACCCTATAAATGCCTCGACTGTGGGAAACGTTTCAATCAGAGCTCAAACCTTACTACGCATCAGAGACTTCACATGGCCCAGAAACCTTGAATGTGGGAGCAGCTTAGGGTGACCAGATGTCCCAATTTTATAGGCACAGTCATGATATTTGGGGGTTTGTCTTATATAGGTGCCTATTAACCCCCCATCCTTGTCCCAATTTTTCACACTTGCTATCTGGTCACCCTAGAGCAGCTATAACTCGGGGTCTGATTGTGCCAGCCATCGGCAAATCTATACAGGGAAAATGCCTCTTAAATGTCCTTAGCTTGGAAAATCCTTCAGAGTTAACGGGGTTGTCTACACTGCAGAGCCTTGGCCGGTATATCTCTGCTGGCAAAGTGTCCTAGTGGAGACGCAGCTTAAGCCAACAGAAGGAGATCTGCTGAAATGGCTAAACCACCTCCTGGAAGGACCTTTGCTAAGCCCACAGAAGCACTAGCTGTGCTTACACTGGGATTTTTTGCCACGATAGCTAGGTTGTCTAGGGGGTGTATGATTTTTTTCACACTTCTCGCCAACATAGATCCATCAATGGCTATTAGCCAGGATGGGCAGGGATGGTGTCCCTAGCCTCAGTTTGCCGGAAGCTGGGAATGGGCGACAGGGGATGGATCACTTGATGATTCCCTGTTCTGTTCATTCCCTTGGGGGCACCTGGCATTGGCCACTGCCGGAAGACAGGACACTGGGCTAGATGGACCTTTGGTCTGACCCAGTGTGGCCGTGCTTATGTTCTTATGTTCATAGCTATGCTGGCAAAACTTTGTAGCATAGACTAAACTGATATCAGACCTCAGAGACTTCACACAGGAAATTCTACAAGTGCCAACCACTGTCCTAATTCCCATATGTATCTGTGGCATTTGGCTCCCAAGCATCCAGCTGCCCATCGCTGGGGTGAGGACACAGCAGCGGCCAAACCTGAGCTGATCGGTGACCTTCTGGCTCTGCCTGGTCTAAGCAAACCACAGGCAGAGGAGGAGAAGCCCCGATCAGCCCCTCCTCCCTGCTGCAGCCCTGGCTGCTGAATTGATGGGCCACAGGTGGGGGAAGGGAGAGAGAGAAACTCCTCCAGATGCTCCCTCTGCCTGGCTGAAGTTCCCCCCTCTCCCTTCCCCTCCCAGCCGGGATCCCCCCGCCATGGAGATGAGGAGAAGGACACTCGGTCCAGGCCCCACCTTCACTCTAGACACCTGTCCCCATCCCCCATCTTCCACCAGCCCTTGGGCTGGGCTCCCCAACTTGCCTATATAACAACAGCCAGACTGGGTCAGATCAAAGGTCCATCTAGCCCAGTATCCTGTCTTCCGACAGTGACCAATTCCAGGTGCCCCTGAAGGGAATGAACAGCACGGGCGCTCATCAAGTGATCCATCCCCTGCCGCCCACGCCCACTCCACTACCTGGAGCTGTTCCCTGCAAGGGACGTGTCCCTGACAGCTGACAATGTGTCCACTCCCCTCTACCAGTCCCCCAGGGCGCTGGGTTCTGGGGAATGAAATATTAGGAGACCCGGAAACTGGAAGACTGAAGGTTTTGGGCCTTGTGTAGATGGGAACCAGATGGGGCTCTAGGCTGGCACTCGCTAGTATTTGGGGATGATGGAGTAAGAGGGGAGGGAAGGGATGGGCTTAGAGATTCTGCTCCCTGTTGTTCACCCCTTCTGCCCCTTTGATCTGCCCCCCTCCACGCTCAGCCATTGACAGGGACTGGTTTCCATACAGCCCTTGAAAGAGGCCTAGAAAAGACTAGAGGCCTAGGAATCCCACCTCAGCCCTGGCAGCATCAGCCTCTGAGGCTAGGAAATATGGTCTGGGTTCAACTGGGGTTAGCTAGCACGTTTCCCTCTGATCCGGGTCAGACTTCAGCCAGTGTTCCTGACTGAGCCTGAACATCTGAGGGTTACAGTGGACGAGAAGCTGGATTTGAGTCAGCAGTGTGCCCTTGTTGCCAAGAAGGCTAATGGCATATTGGGCTGCATTAGTAGGAGCGTTGCCAGCAGATCCAGGGAAGTGATTATTCCCTTCTATTCAGCACTGGTGAAGCCACATCTGGAGTATGGCATCCAGTTTTGCACCCCCACTACAGAAAGGATGTGGACAAATTGGAGAGAGTCCAGCGGAGGGCAATGAAAATGATTAGGGGGCTGGGGCACATGACTTATGAGGAGAGGCTGAGGGAACTGGGATTGTTTAGTCTGCAGAAGAGAAAAGTGAGGCGGGATTTGATAGCTGCTTTCAACTACCTGAAAGGGGGTTCCAAAGAGGATGGAGCCCGGCTGTTCTCAGTGGTACCTGATGACAGAACAAGGAGCAATGGTCTCAAGTTGCAGTGGGGGAGATTTAGGTTGAATATTAGGAAAAACTGTTTCACTAGGAGGGTGGTGAAGCACTGGAATGGGTTCCCTAGGAGGTGGTGGAATCTCCTTCCTTAGAGATTTTTAAGGCCTGGCTTGACAAAATCCTGGCAGGGATGATTTAGTTGCTGTTGGTCCTGCTTTGAGCAGGGAGATGGACTAGATGACCTCCTGAGGTCTCTTCCAACCCTAATCTTCTATGATTCTATGATCTCATTTATAGCAGCACCTCCTTTAGAGGTGTGATGGTTACAGGCACCGAGTTCCCCCTTGTCGGGACAGATTGCATCATTCCAAGTGATTCTTACCTCGCTCTCACTTGTGCTGAAGAGCATTTATATTTCTACCTTTTGTATTTTATGAAGCAGAATTGAATAGATTCTAAAATAGCTGGAGCGGGGACAGAAAAATGTGTTGACTCAGCCTGTGGGTTACTGGAGGGTGTTGGGATGAGTCAGAGAAATTCCCTCCATCACCATGTTGATCCCCCCACCCTCCTATTAGCTCACGGATTGTTTATCCTCCCCACATTCCACCCTTCCACCTCCCAAAGTGTTGGCTCTCCATGCACTTTGATTTCTTTGATCCTAAATCAGACTCCTGAGGGCTGGAGATGAAAGTGTCACAGACCTGGAAGCGGAACGCAATTGAATCCCAGACACGGTGTGATCCTTCCGAATTGAAATCCCAGTTTCCATCTGTTGATAAAGTGGCTTCTGCTTCTGGGCTTTTTTCCTTGCCAAGTTCAGATTGGTTACAGACAGCAAGTTTGGGGGATTTTTTGTTTTGTTTGTTTTCCTTTCATTATGATGGTGCTAAAATTTTGTAAATAATACAACTAATGAGGCACAAAGTGAAGTAGGTGCAGCCAATTTGAAAAGGAACACGGGCAAAATTGGTCTCCTGTATTTCAGTCAGATGCAACATGCTCTTGGATTTCAACTGATGTGAACTTGAAATTGGATTTTCATCCCTTGTACTTTTGGGTTTCTCTCTTTCCTGAAGACGTTTGGATCACATACTTGGATATTAGTTTGGCTTGGTAGGATGTACAGCGGATTTATTGGATACCTGCCTCTGACAAATAAGCATTTGCCAGAATAGTCCTTTCTCATTTGTTTTTTACTGCTTCCCCACCTTTCGCCATGTGACCTTAGTGGTGTTTGAACAATGACAATTATAAATAAGTATCGACATACACACTGATGGGTGACTGTGAGGGTCGCAGTTCAAGAGGCAGCAAGTGATATGGAGAAGGAAGCTATTGATCGATCCCTGCCGTGCCATGGGATCCAGTCAGGGTGGGAGGCGGGAGACAGGGGGAACGGTAAGGTTTGCTCTGGAGAGCCAGACAGCTGAGGCTGAGAACTGTTAACTCGCTGCACCTGGGCAAAAGAGAGACAGGAAATGCCATCTGAGCAGCGGGTGAAGCCATCCCTGAATCCTAAAGGGCAACGAATGATGCTTCAAGTTGAGCGATGTGGAGGGAGGTCATCTGATTCCTCAGAGGACGAGGCTGTGCAGAGCTGAGAAGGAAGCGGGGGACATCAGTAGGTCTGACTAGCCTTGAAGACAGGTCTACCTCCATCTCTGAGGCTGGAGAGACAAGCAAGCTGACAGCCCACCTGGTCACCCCTTCCTGTCTAGCACAGCATCCTGTGAGGGGAAACTGTCTCTGCCCCACCCACCAGGTGCGTCCCCACGGGGATAAAAGCCTCGGCTGGGACTGGAGATGCTGACGCTGCTGTCCGTTTACCCCGTTCTCTGGCTCCCATTAAACAGCTTTCCCTGGGTTTCCTGTTCTCGGAGCATTTGTGACTAGATCCCGGCGTCTCTCCCAGAGATTCTGCACTTTTCTGCCCGCTGTAAAATGTTGGTTGTGTTGCTGAGGCCTGCGGGAGCTGGGAGCAGCACTGTCCTGGGCTGGGCTGGGGCTGAGATGCACCGCGCTGAGCTGGGCGTTGGGTGGAGGGGCAGGGGGAGCTTTTTATTTCTTGCTTTGAAAATATAAAGTAGAATTTAGTTTCTCAAACTCCCAGTGTCCTTGGTCTTGAATTATGAGTAGAAATGGCCTTGAATAGATTCAGAGGCTGTCAAGGAAGCCTCTTTGAGGTGTGCTTTTCCCACGTGTGTGTGCGCACATTTTATTAGGCCTGATCCTCTTGCCATAATTTGCTCCCCGTTGGTTCTTTACGGACGACGAAATATGGGCACGGGTGGCATGTGAACCACCTGTTCCAGGAAGCTAGCACCGAGGCCCCACCCCTTCCACCACCCCAGCGGCGGCTCCAGGCACCAACGCTCCAAGCGCGTGCCTGGGGCGGGAAGCCGTGGGGGGGCAGCCTGCCGGTCCCTGCGAAGGCAGCAGTCAGGCAGCCTTCGGCGGCTTGCCTGCGGGAGGTCCTGCGGATTCGGCGGCAATTCGTCAGCGGGTATGCTGAAGCCACGGGACCGGCGGACCTCCCGCAGGCAGGCCGCCGAAGCCAGCCTGCCTGCCGTGCTTGGGGCGGCAAAAAACATAGAGCCGCCCCTGCACCGCCCTTCCCCACCAGGGCCCCAGGCCCTTCACTGTGGCCAGAGGAGCCGTGCCCCAGCTGCCCTGAGTCCCAGCCTGCTGGCTGGCTGGCCCCATGGGGGAAGAGCAGGGAACCCATGAGGGGGCCTCGGGGAGGACCATGGGCAGGGCCATGCCTGGCTGTTTGGGGAGTCTTAGCCTCCCCTGGCCTGTGATACTCGCCACCCATGAATATGTGTCACATTTCATTTACGAACATGATGATTTGTCTTAGAGCTGCACCTCCAGGTCCCGCCCAAGACCAGTGCCCTGTTGTGCTAGACGCTGTACATACATGTCATGAGAGACATGAAGGAGCTGCCCATCAGAATAGAAAACCCCCCAGAAAGGTGGTGTCCCTACCCTCTGATTGCCAGAAGCTGGGAATGGACGCCAGGGGATGGCTCACTTGATGATTCCCTGTTCTGTTCATTCCCTCTGGGGCACCTGACATTGGCGACTGTCGGAAGACAAGACACTGGACTAGATGGACCTTTGGTCTGACCCGCTATGGCCACACTTATGAGACACTGGCAACTTCAGAAGCTGTTAACTTTTGCACTTGAAGTAGGGATTCAACTTCTCAGTGTGTGAAAAACACAGTGGATCTTACTAAGAAAATGTCTGTTTTTCCATGGGGTAATTAACATGCTTTAGCCGTCCCACTACAAAAACAAAGTGCAGACAAGGCAACGTAGGCCGGAAGTACGCTACACGGTTAGTGCGACGCAAGCTGCCTTGAGCCAACCTAGCTGGGGAAGTGTCCTCACTTCAGTTTGGCTATAGGGTTGCCAACTTTCTAATCGCACAAAACTGAACACCCTAGCCCCGCCCCTTCCCCGAGGCCCTGCCCCCTGCTCACCACATTCCCCCTCCCTCAGTGGCTCGCTCTCCCCCACCCTCACTCGCTTTCACTGGGCTGGGGTAGCGGGTTGGAGTGCGGGAGGGGGTGAGGGCTCCGTCTGGGGGTGCGGGCTCCGGGGTGGGGCCAGAAATGAGGGGCTGGGGGGGTGAGGGCTCTGGGGGTGCAGGCTCTGGGGTGGGGCTGGGGATGAGGGGTTTGGGGTGCAGGAGGGGGCTCTGGGTTTAGGGGGGTGCATGGTTGGGGTGTGGGCTTACCTCGGGTGGCTCCCGGTCAGCAGCGCAGTGGGGGGGAAGGGGCTAAGGCAGGCTTCCTGCTTGTCCTGACTCCACACTGTGCCGTGGAAGTGACCAGCAGGTCCGGCTCCTAGGTGGAGGCACGCAGGTGGCTCTCCGTGCTGCTCTTGCCCGCAGACACTGCCCCCGCAGCTCCCATTGGCCACAGTTCCTGGCCAATGGGAGTGCAGAGCCAGTGCTCAGGGCGGGGGCAGCATGTGGAGACCCCTCCACACACCTAGGAGCCGGACCTGCTGTCTGCTTCCGGAGTGCAGCGCGGTGCCAGGACAGGTAGGGACTAGCCTGCTTTAGTCACGCAGCACCGCCGACCAGACTTTTAACAGCCTGATTGGCAGTGCTGACTGGAGCCACCAGGGTCCCTTTTCCACCGGGTGTTCCGGTCAAAAACCAGATACCTGGTCACCCTATTTGGCTCCCATTGAGGTGCCACTCTACACCGATTTAGCAACACCGCCTCCCCAAGCGGTGCAGAGTCACGGTCGATGTAGCTGTCAACACTGCGTTGCTTACTTCGACTGTCACGGGCTGTCAGGAGCCGTGCCACACTGACAGTGCATTGGATACAAGCGCTCCGGGTGAGGACGCGCACTGCCGACACGAGCGATGGAATTACCACGGGGGCTGTCTGCCAACGTACATTAGGTCAACTTAATGTTGTAGTGTAGAGGTGGCCTTAGTTTCACCAATCGGTGAACTAGGCATAGACCAGGGGTTCTCAACCTTTTTCTTTCTGAGGCTCCCCTCAACATGCTAGAAAAACTCCAGGGCCCAGTGGCGGGGGGGGGGGGGGGCACCCTTCAGGCCAGGGGTGGGACCCTGGGGCATAGGCATAGTTTGACTTCTATTGGGGGGCCAAGGACCGGCAGGGCTCAGGCCAGCTCTGCACAGCGGGGTCCAGGGAGGGAGGGCCACCTCCAGCCCCTGACTCACCTCATCAGGCCACCCACCTGTCTGGGGCTGTGTGCCGGTGGCTACTCCCCGAGGGCTCTGCTGGGCCTGGAGCTGCCTGGGCCGCTCTGACTGGCTGCGTGAGCAGTCAAAGGAGGCTGGGAGCTGAGGAGCAGATGGGGGAATGCCACGGCTGCCCACTCCAGGGCACCACCAGCCAGAGGAGCAGCTGCCCCTCACTGCCTGGCTCTGTCATCCTGCCTAGGATCTGGCCAGAGGGTAGGGCCTGAGGGGGGCTGAGGGAGAAAAGGAGGTGGGGGAAGGTGGGGCTGCCCCCAGGACTACCCCACTCTGGATAAGGCACTGCAGTTTGGAGGGGCAACACCCTTCTTCCCCCTCAATTCTGTCCATGGGCTCAAGGTTTCTGCCCGTGGCAGTGGGGCTTCAGCCCCGCCGCTCCTGGCTTCAGGGAGGTGGGGGGAGCTCAGGGTTTCAGCCCCGCATTGCTCCCGGCTGCAGGGGGTTGGGGGACTCAGGGCTGAGGCCTCCCACTGCTCCTGGCTTCAGCCCCATGGGGGGATGTGCCGGGGCTCAGGGCTTCAGCTCTGCACCACACCCCACTTCAGCCCTGCAAGGGGCACCAGGGCTCTGGGCTTCAGCCCCGCGCTGCTCCCCGCTTCCGCCCTGCAGGATGGGGGCACCGCACTGCTCCCTGCTTCAGCCCCATGGGAGTGAGGGGGCGCCGGGGCTCAGGGCTTCAGCCCTGAGACTAGGTGAGGTCAGCGCTATTCCCCCAAACACCTGACCAATGCCAGGAGAATCAGGATAATTCATTATAAAAAATCTTTGATTTTGGGCGGACAAAACACTAAACGTGTCAAAATAAGGAACATCCCTGCGATGTATCATGGCAACATATGTAGCACACATAGAAGATTATGAAATTAAAATCTGCAATTAGAAGTACACCTCTACCTCGATATAACGCTGTCATCAGGAGCCAAAAAATCTTACCGTGTTATAGGTGAAAGCGTGTTATATTGACCTTGCTTTGATCCACCGGAGTGCGCAGCCCCGCCCCGCCAGAGCACTGCTTTACCGCGTTATATCCGAATTCGTGTTATATCGGGTGGCGTTATATTGAGGTAGAGGTGTACAAACAATTCCGTAGAACAATCAATCAACATCTATGTGTAGGCAACAAAGGACTGGCTGTGTTTGCACTGGATGGGGTTTTTTTAAATACATTTTCAATTACAAAGGGGGAGGGGGAGGCACATGTTACTGGAAGTCCAAAGCAGCATTGAATGTTATAGAAATGTAAACAGTGTTGTTCTAGCCGTGTGGGTCGCAGGATATTAGAGAGACAAGAGACAATATCTTTTATTGGACTAACTTCTGTTGGAGTTATGGCTTATTACAACCACCTATAAGCTGCTAAGGTCCCTTTTTGTCCTCAGACTACAGAGGTGTTAATGGGCCACTTTAGATTGAATGGTCCCTTACTAAGAGGGACAGAAGCTCCCTGAAAGTGGGGGTACCACCAGTGCCCGAACCAGAGCCCACACCCCACACCCAAAGTCCCTCCCAGAGCCTGCACCCCCTCCCACACCCAACCTCCCTGCCTCAGCCTGGTGAAAGTGAGTGAGGTGGGGGAGAGTGACTGATGGAGGGAGGGGGGATGGAGTGAACGGGGGCGGGGCCTCGGAGAAGGGGGCAGAGCAAGGGCTGAGTGGGAGGCTTGGGGGTCCCCCAAAATGTTTAAAATCATAATGGGGGTCCTCGGGTGGCTAAAGTTTGAGCACTGCTGGTCTAGTGAATATCTGGGAGTCAAGTTCTACACACATGTGGTGATGTGCAAAAGCATTAGGGTGCTGGATGGAGAAGCGAATAACAGTTGACAAAGACAATCCTTTTTGGTAGATCAAAAGTAACTGAAGAAATTTTGACACCAACACAGGAAATCAGTCAGCCTTGAAGTCATATGATCCCAAAGAAAGAAAGAACATTTAGAATTAAAAACTAGTGTCAGACTATAAACAGGAAGCATTAGACCAGAAACTCTGTGATTTGTGATGGCTGAAGCCACTATTAATATTAACTATTAATATGTTCAATGATTTACTATTAAAAATATAAATTAAATAGCACAAGGAGATCCGTCTGCGCAATGTTAATGAAGGTAAATGACGAACTGCGAAGAGTAAGAACGGCCATACTGGGTCAGCCCAATGGCCCATCTGGCCCAGTGGCCTGTCTTCTGACAGTGGCCAAAAATATCATTTTAAAAAGTAAATAATTTAAAGGAGCGAAACTCCATTTGCAGTGGGTTACAGGAAAAAGGCCGTTCAATCCAGGCAAACAGAACAACAGCAAAGACAAATGTGCAAATTGCTGTGGGGCTTTACTAGGGTGACCAGAGAGCAAGTGTGAAAAATCGAAACTGGCGTAATAGGCGCCTATGAAAGACAAAGCCCCAAATATCGGAACTGTCCCTATAAAATCAGGACATCTGGTCACCCTAGACTTTACACAGAAATACAATCTGGTGATGGAATCTTTTAAATGCTAAAAACACGTGTGACCATTATTATTTTTTGGTAAACTATTTCACTGACTCCAGTCTCCTTTAGCAGCTCAATGCATCGTATCCGATCGGGAAGAGCCGCCCTGTCTAGAGAACGGGATGTCCTGCGCCTTCAAGAAAACAGCCCTGGGAAGCAGGGGCGGAGGGCATGATCCCCATACCCTATTTTTGCAACCATTGCAGCTGGCTGGCCCCATTTGGGGGTAACTTTTACCCCTCTGCCCTGCCCCGTCCTGGGCTTCTCCCCCTCTCTGCCGCCACTGCCTGGCAGTGCCTCAACCCTGCCTCCAGCGGTCGGCTCTTCCTGTGCAGTCAGTTTAGCCCCTGCCCAGATTTTGCCCACATCCGCTCTGCCCCCTTTACTGTTATTATTGGCCATCCCAAGAGAGGGGAGCAGGCTCTGCAGATGTCAAGGACAGGGCTTAATTTGTAATGAAAGAGGAGCCCTGGGCTCAAGTCATTTATTTTTTTAACATCCATAACTGACGCTGCAAGCCCAGAGGTGCCGGGGCTATGAACTGCCGAGCCCAGAGGTGCCGGGGCTATGAACTGCCGAGCCCAGAGGTGCCAGGGCACAAATGAAGCCCTGGGCACCGAAGAGCCTCCCTGTTCAGGACCAGCCACGCAGCAAACGGAGGCTTGCAGGCGCTGGCCACATTTGCAACGGCTGCACCTGGCCAGGCTCCTTCACTACAGCTCGAATCGCCCCCGGGGCCAGGGGCGCCCAGAACCGCGTCCCCTGCAGCAGCCAAGGGAGGGCCGGGGCGAGGCTGCCCCTGGCTCGGCTCCAGGGCGGCTTGCAATGCGATCGGTTCGTCGCTAGGACCCTGTCGGGAGCCGGGGAAGGGCGTCACGCCGGAGCAGGAAGTGATTTGCTCTACACAGTAACCCTTTGTTGCTTCTGGTGGGAGCTCTGCATTGTCCCTTGCAAGAGCCCCCCTCCCAGCCCAGGCTGCTGCTCCGGGAGCCCCCCGAGCTCTGGCTGCAGCCGGGCGAGGTGAATATCCAGGAGTAGCATCTCCCCCCCCCGCTCCCCCAGTTTGCAAACCCCAACCTGCCCGGGCCACCCCCGCCTAGGGAAGCAGAACTTCCAGCCAAGGAGGGGGGACCCCGGACGATCCCCGCTGAGCAGCCCCCTGCTCCCCAGTGAGGACACCCCTGGGAGCGAAGGTAAGCGAGACCTTCCCTTTGCACCCCACCAAGGTTATACCCTCCCCCTGCAGACTTTGGTTAACCCGCCCCCCCCCCAGCCGTTGGCTGGCGATTTGAGGCTGAAAAATCCGCTCCGCGGGGTCGATTGATGCCTGCGCCGTCCTCCCTTTTTTCCCTGCCAGCGGCACGTTTATTTGCAAGGCGTGGATGTTCACGTTGCCAGGCGCTCCTTGGGAACCTGTGCAAAACGTGTGTGTGTGTGTGCATTGCATCCCCCTCTCCCCCGGCCTGCAGCTGCATCCTCGGCTCGTGCAAAAACCGGAGTCGCTCCCACCAGGTCAGAGTGGAACTGTGGCCCATTCACACCAGCTGGAATCTGGATTCATTGATTCCAGCGCGGTTACAGCTGATTGACGCCAGCCGGGGATCGGGCCCTGTTGGAGCCACACCGCTTTACCCTGGGTGTGGAGCTTGGCTTGAAAACATTGTATAAACATACCGTGCCTATTTTAGTAATAGTTGGTACAGACTAGCTTTGGGTTACTTCCGGCTCAGCAACTCAGAGAATCATAGGCTTAGAAAGTCATCTAGTCCAGCGGCTTTTCAGGCTACTTGTCTGATGTACCCCCAAGTTTCACCTCACTTAAAAAACACTTAAAATCAGACTAAATTTTTCAGTTTACGAGAACTGAAAAATTGCGGAGTTTCTCATTGTAACCATATAATTATAAAATAAATCGATTGCAATATAAATATTGTACTTCCATTTCAGTGTAGCATTTAATTTCAGAAAGGGGAACTACACAAAAATGAGGAGGTTAGTTAAACAGAAATTAACAGGTACAGTGCCAAAAGTGAAATCCCTGCAAGCTGCGTGGAAACATTTAAAGACCCCATAATAAAGACTCAATGTAAATGTACACCCCAAATTAGAAAACCTAGTTAAGAGAACCAAAAAAGAGCCACCGTGGCTAAACAACAAAGTAAAAGAAGCAGTGAGAGGCAAAAAGGCATCCTTTAAAAAGTGGAAGTTAAATCCTAGTGAGGAAAATAGAAGAAGCATAAACACTGGCAAATGAAGTGTACAAATACAATTAGGAAGTCCAAAAAGAATTTGAGGAACAGTTAGCCAAAGACTCAAAAAGTAATAGCAAATTTTTTTTAAAGTACATCAGAAGCAGGAAGCCTGCTACACAACCAGTGGGGCCACTGGACGGTCGAGATGCTAAAGGAGCACTCAAGGATGATAAGGCCATTGCGGAGAAACTAAATGAATTCTTTGCATCCGTCTTCATGGCTGAGGATGTGAGGGAGATTCCCAAACCTGAGCCATTCTTTTTAGGTGACAGATCTGAGGAACTGTCCCAGATTGAGGTGTCATTAGAGGAGGTTTGGGAACAAACTGATAAATTAAACAACAATAAGTCACCAGGACCAGATGGTATTCACACAAGAGTTCTGAAGGAACTCAAATGTGAAATTGCAGAACCACTAACTGTAGTCTGTTACCTATCATTTAAATCAGCTTCTGTACCAGATGACTGGAGGATAGCTAATGTGATGCCAATTTTTAAAAAGGGCTCCAGAGGTGATCCCGGCAATTACGGGCCTGTAAACCTGACTTCAGTACCGGGCAAACTGGTTGAAACTATAATGAACAATATTGTCAGACATAGATGAACAGAAAGAGGAAGAGTCAACATGGTTTTAGTAAAGGGAAATCATGTCTCACCAATCTACTAGAATTCTTTGAGCGGGGTCAACAAGCATGTGGACCAAGTAGATATAGTGTATTTAGATTTTCAGAAAGCCTTTGACAAGGTCACTCACCAAAGGCTCTTACACAAAGTAAGCTGCCACGGATTGGTAACTGGTTAAAAGATAGGAAACAAAGGGTAGATATAAATGGTCAGTTTTCAGAATGGAGAGAGGTAAATAGTGGTGTCCCCAGGGGTATGTTCTGGGACCAGTCCTAGTCAACATATTCATAAATGATCTGGAAACAGGGGTAAACAGTGAGGCGGCAAAATTTGCAGATGATACAAAATTACTAAAGACAGTTAAGACCCAGGCAGACTGTGAAGAGCTACAAAAGGATCTCTCAAAACTGGGTGACTGGGCAACAAAATGGTAGATGAAATTTAATGTTGATAAATGCAAAGTAATGCATATTGGAAAGCATAATCCCAACTATACATATAAAATGATGGGGTCTAAATTAGCTGCTACCACTCAAGAAAGATCTTGGAGTCATTGTGGATAGTTCTCTGAAAACATCCACTCAACGTGCAGCAACAGTCAAAAAAGTGAACAGAATGCTGGGAATAATTAAGAAAGGAATAGATAATAGGACAGAAAATATCATGTTGCCTCTATATAAATCCATGGTATGCCCACATCTTGAATACTGTGTGCAGATGTGGTCGCCCCATATCAAAAAAGATATATTGGAATTGGAAAAGGTTCAGAAAAGGGCAACAAAAATGATTAGGGGTATGGAACTGCTTCTGTATGAGGAGAGATTAATAAAACTGGGACTTTTCAGCTTGGAAAAGAGACGGCTAAGGGGAGATATGATTGAGGTCTATAAAATCATGACTGGTTTAGAGAAAGTAGATAAGGAAGTGTTGTTTACTACTTCTCATAACACAAGAACTAGGGGTCACCAAATGAAATTAATAGGCAGTAGGTTTAAAACAAATAAAAGGAAGCATTTCTTCACACAACGCACAGTCAACCTGTGGAACTCCTTGCCAGAGGATGTTGTGAAGGCCAAGACCATAAGAGGTTTCAAAAAGGAACTGGATAAATTCATGGAGGATAGATCCATCAATGGCTATTAGCCAGGATGGGCAGGAATAGTGTTCCTAGCCTCTGTTTGCCAGAAGCTGGGAATGAGCGACAGGGGGTGGATCACTTGATGATTCCCTGTTCTGTTCATTCCCTCTGGGACACCTGGCATTGGCTACTGTTAGAAGACAGGATACTGGGCTAGATGGACCATTGGTCTGACCCAGTAGTGCCATTCTTATGTTCTTATGTGTTTGTGGCATCCTGATGTATGACTGGGGCCTCTTAAGTGCTACAGTTTTAGGCACCTACTTTTGAAAATCAGGCCCAACGAATGCCGGCCAAACCTTCAGGATGGGGGATTGTATCTTGGAAAGCAGTGACTCTGCAAAGGATTTCAGGGTCATGACGGACAAAGAACGGGAGCTCCCATTGGGCTCCTGTGGCAAAGGAATAAGAGGAAGGAGGTGATTTTACCTCTGTCAATGGCCTTTGATGAGACAGGTACTGTAGTGCTGTGTACATTTCCAGGGTCTGCATGCTGAAAAATTGAAGAGGGTGCAGAGAAGAGCCACAATATTGATTGAAGGGGGGGGGGGTGAAAACAATGCACAGTGAGAGACTTAAAGGGCTCGATCTATTATTTTAGCAAAAAGAGGACTGGGAGGTGAGTTGATGATAGTGTATAAAAATCCTTTCACAGGGAGAAAATACCAACTTGGGAAGGACTTTGAGTGGAGAAAGGCAGAACCAGAACCAGTAACTGGACACTGGAGCTAGACAAATTCAGATTAGAAATAAGGCACATTTTTAATCGGGAGAATCATTAATTATTGGAACAAACCACCAAGGGAAGGAGGTGGGTTCTTCCTTTATTGATGTCTTCCAAAGAGATCGGAGGCCTTTCTGGACTATGCACTTTAGTCAAACAAAAGTTATTGGGCTCAGTGCTTGGGGTATCTGGATGAAATTCTTAGGCCTGTGTTGTAGATTTTATACATCAGACTATATCAGTGGTTCTCCAACATTTTTGACCGGGCCCCCCTTCTGGTCTGTCGTCGTTTACCCCCCTCCAAGTACATATACGGCCACCCAGCTCTGAAGGCAGACTGGAGAGCAGCGGCTGCTGGCCGGGTGCCCAGCTCTGAAGGCAGCGCTGCCGCCAGCAGCAGCACAGAAGTAAGAGTGGCCATGTGAAAAGTTTGATATTTGTTTATATCACTTTTTACAGCAGACTTAGTGCCCCATTGCCACCCTTACTTCTGCGTTGCTGCCACCCCAAGGCTGACAGCCAGTGCCCCGCTGCCTCCAGGTGAGGGATTTGGGGGGAGGGAAGGAGAGTCCAAGTCTGGGCTGCCTCCCGGTGAGGGAATGGGGGGGTGGGGGTGGGTAGGAAAGCCCAGCTGTACCCTTTATCCCTGCTTCCCAGGTATGCACAGCCCTTTTGTGTGAGCCTCAGCCACCCATGGCTGACAGCCAGAGTCTTCAAAAAAACCAATCCCCTAAAAAACACACAGCTCTTGCCTACTTTGACACATTCCTGTGTCTCCCTTTGGAGTCCATTGTACTAAAAACGCAATGGTTTGTGTGTTATTGAGGGATTGGATGAACTTCCACCATGGGAAGGGCAAATAGGATAACAGCAGGGCGGTGATTAAGTAAATTCACTCTGGTGGACACATCTCCAGAGATACACCATCCCCTAGAGAGAGGGTCACCTAAAACTGGATTCTCCAGGGCCCAAAAGACAAGGCAAATTTTTTGGTGAGACAACCTGGTTTTAAACTGGCTCAGGACCCAGTAAAGGGGCAGGACCTCTGGTTCTAAGCGGGCCAGGCCCCAATTCTTAGGAAAGTACTGGAAGGACTTTGGCCTCCTGAAGCCCCATAAGACTGAGTTGAAGCTGTGATGGGCTTCTTATGACCTTCTTATGAAAGGCCTTGTGTGGGAGTTGAAGGCCTAATCGTCAGCCAGAGCCCTTGCTGAAGGGAGGGGGTGATCTCTGGTAAGCTTATTACCATGTGTGTAGGTTCTTTTTATTGTATTTAATACGCTTTCTCGGTAAAGTTTTCTAAACCTGCTTGCTTAGAAACAGCCGTGCGGTAAGTTATACCTGTGACAGTCACGTCGCGTACCGTCTCCGAGGGGAGATGCTGAGGCGGTCTGTCTTTGGCTGGGGATATCACAGTATAGTCAGGGGGCCGTGCAGGCAGGTATGGTCCCCAGGAGGGGGAGAGGGACGTTCCCGCCCGAGAAAGGCAAAGCCTGAAAGTTGGGGCCTTGGCTGGATCACTTATGAGAAAAATACAGGGGCCGTTGCTCTGAGCTGTATCACTCCCTTATGGCCTTAAAAAAATCTAGAGAGACAAGGTGAGGGAGGTGATCTCTTTTATTGGACCAACTTCTGTTGGTGAGAGAGACACGCTTGTGAGCTCTTCTTCAGGTCTGGGCTCTGCGTAAGCTCCAAAACGCGGCTCCGTTGATTCTGCTCTTTTCTAGCCTTAGGGCCAAAGTCTCTGTTCCTGGGAGGGTTTGAAAGTCTCGGTGGTTTCGGTCCTGGGAGGAGGGGCCAGGTCTGTGCCGGAGTAAAGTGACCCAGTGGGGCAGGGTCCAGAGCATCTGTCTGCCGGGAAGGAGCCCGGGGAGCGTTGGGGATGTGAAACAGACTCCAGCCCCTTCTGAAACCTCCCCCATCGCCCCTCTCGCCCCAACAGGCTGCAGAGTAACCACCAGCTTGTCCCATCCTCCCAGGGCCCCGGGGCAGGGAAATGGCTGCAGTGATACCAGCTCAGGTAGGGGATTTTCAGGGAGCTGCGGGTGGGTTGGTGTCTGGGAGCGGGACAGGAAATAGGGTGAAGAAGGGGGCAGGGGCAGGGTGTGAAAACTTGCTGGGACGGGAACCTCCCTGTTGTCAGGGAGTGGGAATTTCCCCAGGGTGGGGACAGAGCTAAGAAAATCTCAGTGCTGGAGCCTGCACCTACTAGCCAGGGCTGCTCTGGAATACGAAGTGGGCACCCAGGGGAGAGGCCTCGTCCCCTCGCCCCCAATGGGGAGGGGGGTCGGGATTCCTGTCCCTGGACCCTGCTGAGGGGCTCCGTCTCCTGTATCAGCCTCTGGCTATTAGGTGTGTGATGAACGGGAAGGCCCCTGCCCCCCTCCATCAGCTGGGAGGGACAAAGAGCTCTCACCTTCTCCCCACCCTGAAGCCTCCTGGCTGCTCTGAGCAGGGTGGGGGTGGGATTCTGCTACTCTGTGACCCCCCAGAGCTTCCATTTTATTGGCCCTCCTCCCCTGTGACTAGCAGGATTGTGGCTGGGGCAGCAGGTGCTGAGTGGGGGACTTTTGTTGTTTCAGGGGTCGGTGACCTTCGAGGAGGTGGCTGTGTATTTCACCCACGGGCAAGGGGCTCTGCTGGACCCCGCTCAGAGAGCCCTCTACAGGGACGTCATGCAGGAGAACTACGAGACGGTGACCTCGCTGGGTAAGGGATTCCCATCCCCTCGGTTATTAAAAGCCGGGGGGATCTGAGATGTGCCCAGTTTTTCTGCTCAGGTTCTTTCCTGGTCAGTTAGATTTCCCAGTCTCCTGATCCAGTGTGAGACTTTCATCTGCGCACCCCTCCCATGCGACAGGGGAGCCAGCCACGCAGTGAGGATGCCAGTTCACCCCCATCCCTCAAGCTTTCCGGGGGTGGAAGCAGTGTCACAGGCGCAACTCCCCCACACCACCTCCACACACAAAGATGTGCCTCACCGAAGGAGCCTCGAAGGCTATGTTCCCATCTGTGTGGTATTAGGGGCTGTGCCTTTAAGGGCTGACCTTCCCAGACAGAATCTGGGCCGAGGGGCAGTGAAGTTCTTGTTGTTATGCACACAGAGTGGAAATAGAGCAGAGCTCTCACAATCACAAGTGAGTACTGAGTGATCACGAGGCACTGCAGTTGGTTTGGATTCCACATCCCCCCAGCACAGGTTAAAATCAGGGGAATGTGCTTTGTGACAAATACTCTCCCAATGCCTGACACATGCTGATCTTGCCTGATTTCACCCCCCGAGCAGGATACCCCGTTCCCAAACCTGAGCTGATCACCCAGCTGGAACGAGGGGAAGAGCTGTGGGTCCCGGATCTCCAGGCCTCCAAGGAAGAGGAGATCCCGAGAGGCGCCCGCACAGGTGAGTTTTCGGTTTCGGACACAGAAACCCCCTGTTGAACGAAGGGGGGAGAAAACTGTGACACCCCCCCTACCCCAAAAGGTGTTGCCTCATCTCATCCAGGTCTGGGTTGTAGCCAGCAAGTGTCGTATCCTGATGACAGATGTCACTCGCAGCTGCCCGACTATTTTGCCTGCCAGGAGCTGCCGCGTCAAACGATTGGCGTATTCCGCCTCATCTTCCAAGCACAGAGTCTCTCTTCCTTTTTTAACCTCTCCCTCTAGCTTCAAAATGTAGTAGCAGCAGATGGAGCTGTCCAGGCCACCAACAGCCTCTCTGTCTCCGTCTCATCCCACCTCCGCTCCAGCATGCTAGGTGGGGAGCCGCCTAAATTAGCCAATGGGGGAGATGCTCAGGAGAGAGGGGTGTGTCCTATGATGGGACTTTGGCGCCTAGGCCGGAGAGAGATGTCTGTTTCTGCTGGTGATCCACCGCCGGGAACCCCTGTCCTGGATTCAGGTGTCTAAGCTTTTTCTTGCACAAAACACCTGAGGGGGTGGGGCAAGGGAGGACAATTGACAACCTTTAGCCCAGGGACTAGGGCAGCGGTTCTCAAACGATGGGTCATAACCCCAAAGTGGGTCATGACCCCATTTTAATGGAGTCACCGGGGCAGATGTTAGACCCGGGACTGGAGCGAAGCCCAAGCCCCGCCACCTGGGGCTGAAGCCAAAGCCTGAGGGCTTCTGCTCTGGGAGGCGGGGCTCAGACTTCAGCCCCTCCCCCGCTCAGGGCTTGGGTTGCGGCTTCAGTTTCCCTGCCCGGGGCTCAGTCTACTGTCCTGCCGCCCGGAGGTGGCGGGGTGTCGTGTCAGACGGGGGTCGTGGTGCAATGAAGTTTGAGAACCACTGAACTAGGGTATTCACCCAGCACCAGTTCAGTTCCTCCCTCTGCCTGATGGGAAGAAGGGATTTGAACTTGGGTCTCCCGCCTCTCAGAAAACGTGCTGTAATCACTGGGCTGTGGGATCTTCTGATGTAGGCTTCACTCAATCTCTCCCGTTGAAGCTTCTCTACTTATCAGAAAACAGTCATTGGAGGAGGGACGGAAACACTGGTCTCCCACATCCTACGTGAATGCCCTCCCCACTGGTATCTAGACTCATTCGCCCTCACCTTTCCTGGCCCGGCGACTATTCCTTGTCATTTGTAGTAGCGAATCGTTCTGTTTAAGCCATTTCTGCAACATTTCAGGTGTTTGGTGTTGGTTGAAAGTATTCACCGAACTTGATACAAGTCCACAAATAGTTTCTGGTCAAATTAAACTGCATTTTCAAATGAATAAACTATTCAACCAAACAGGTTTCCCCAGCTATACTTCTCCTGTTTGTTTACTAGAGTGCCCACTGGGTGCTGGTTGCTTACTAAGCCCTCATGAAGGACAGTATCTGCTCTGAGGAGCTCATGACATAAGGTAGAGTCCTGCGTGGAACTCTTTTTAATCCCACTCTCGCTATTATGGCAGCGGGTCTACACTAGTCCTATGAAGGGCTCTAACATAAGGCTTCTAACGATTAAAAGAATTTGAGCTGAAGTGCCGTCTCTAGATCAACTGACTAAGCAGATGCAAATTAGATACATAAAAATAAGAACTAAATCATTGACCCCTCAGGCAGGTCATTAGAAATTAGTGGTTCAGGTACCCAAAGTCTCTCAAATTCCTCCATGTGTCAGATCAGCATCTTTGATCATCATGGGGGATGGGGGTAAGGTCTGTTCCAGGTTCCCCAAACTCCCATTCCTACTGAACCTGCGTCCCCTGCCCTGGAACCTCACAGGTTTTTTCCTTCTGGAGCATGAGTATTTAGGAGAGTTCATGGACTTCCTGTGCAAATCTAGAACCTGCCCACCAATCTGGGCTTTTCTAGGGATTCAGAGACACATAGACATGTAGGGCTGGAATGGACCTCGAGCGGTCATCTAGTTGAGCCCCCTGCTCTAAGGACAGGGGATGGATCACTTGATGATTACCTGTTCTGTTCATTCCCTCTGAAGCACCCGGCATTGGCCACTGTCAAAAGACAGGATACTGGGCTAGATGCCCCTTTGATCTGACCCAGTATGGCCGTTCTTATGTTCTTAAGTATACCTGGACCATCCCTGACAAGTATTTATCTAACCGGTTATTAAAAACTTCCAATGATGGGGATTCCACAGCCTCCCTCAGAAGCCTATGCCAGTACTTAACTATTTTATATTGGAAAAGGTTCAGAAAAGAGCAATAAAAATGATTAGGGGTATGGAACGGCTCCCATATGAGGAGAGATTAATAAGACTGGGACTTTTCAGCTTGGAAAAGAGACAACTAACGGGGGATATGATAGAAGTCTATAAAATCATGACTGGTGTGGAGAAAGTAAACAAGGAAGTGTTATTCACTCCTCATAACACAAGAACTAGGGGTCACCAAATGAAATTAATTGGCAGCAGGTTTAAAACAAACAAAAGGAAGTATTTCTTCATACAATGCACAGTCAACCTGTGGAACTCTTTGCGGAGGGTGTTGTGAAGGCCAAGATTATAACAGGGTTCAAAAAAGAACTAGATAAGTTCATGGAGGACAGGTCCATCAATGGCTATTAGCCAGGATGGGCAGGGATGGTGTCCCTAGCCTCTGTTTGCCAGAAGCTGGGAATGGGCAACAGGGGATGGATCACTTGATGATTGCCTGTTCTGTTCATCCCCTCTGGGGCACCTGGCATTGGCCACTGTCGGTAGACAGGATACTGGGCTAGATGGACCTTTTTGTCTGACCCAGTATGGCCGTTTTTATGTTCTTGTTCTTATAGTTAGAAAGACTTTTCCTAATATCTAACCAAAATTTCCCTTGCTGCAGATTAAGCTGATTACTTATTCTCTGACCTTCAGTGGACCAGGGCCGGCTCTGGCTTTTTTGCTGCCCCAGGCAAAAAAGCCTCCGGCCGCCCCCCCCCCCCTGCGGGGGGGGGGGGGGGGGGGGCCGGGGCCCCGGGGGGGGGGCGGCGAGCCCCGGCGGGGGCTCGGCTCTCCCCCCGGCGGCCAGAGCGCCATGGGCAGGGCAGCGAGAGGGCGGCGAGCCCCGGCTGGGGCTCCGCTCTCCCCCCGGCGGCCAGGGGGCAGGGCGGCGAGAGGGCGGGAGGGCGCGGGGGGGAGGGCAGCGAGCCCGGCTGTGGCCCCGCTCTCCCCGGCGGCCGGAGCGCCGCCCCCCTCCAGGTGCCGCCCCAAGCACAAGCTTGGTGGGCTGGAGCCGGCCCTGCAGTGGACATGGAGAACTGTTCATCATTGTCCTCTTTATAACAGTCCTTAACATATTGGAAGACTGTTATCAGGTCCCCCCTCAGTCTTCTTGTCTCAAGACTAAACATGCCCAGTTTATTTTACCTTTCCTCATAGGTCAGGTTTTCTAAACCTCATATTTTTATTGCTCTCCTCTGGACTTTTTGCAGTTTGTCCACCATCTTCAAGCGTGGTGCCCAAAACTGGACAAAATATTCCAGCTGAGGACTCACCAGTGTCAAGTAGAGCGGGACAATTACTTTGTGTCTTACATACAACATTCCTGATAACACACACCAGAATCATATTAGTCTTTTTCACAGCCACATCATTGGCTCATATTCAATTTGCACTCCACTATAACCTCCAGATCCTTTTTAACAGTACGACCACCCAGCCAGTTATTCCCCATTTTGTGGATTTGATTTTTCCTTCCTAAGTGTAGCACTTTGCTCTTTTCTTTACTGAATTTCATCTTGTTGATTTCAAACCCATTCTCCATCTTGTCAAAGTTGCTTTGAATTCTAATCCTGTCCTCCAAAGTGCTTGCAACCCCTCCTAGCTTGATGTTATATACAGATTTGATAAGCATATACTCCACCCCATTATCCAAGTTGTTAATGAAAATACTGAATAGTACTGGATCCAGGACTGACTCCTGCGGGACCCCACTAGATATGCCCTCCCAGTTTGACAGCAAACCATTGATTACTACTCTTTGGGTACGGTCTTTGAACTAGTTGTGCACCCAGCTGATAGTAATTTCATCTAACCACGAGACATTCTCATAAGCAAACTAGGGAAATGTCAAAAGCTTTATTAAAATCAAGATATACTTAGACTTCTGTAAGGCGTTTGATTTGGTACTGCATGTCATTTTGATTAAAAAACGACAATGGTATAAAATTAACCTGGCACATGTTAAATGGATTAAAAACTGGCTAACTGATAGATCTCGAAATGTAACTGCAAACAGGGAATTGTCATCAAGTGGATTTATTTCCAGTGCGGTCCTGCAGGCGTCGGTTCTTGTCCCTACACTATATAACTTTTTTCAATGACCTAGAAGAAAACATAAAATCATCACTGGTAATGTTTGCCGGTGACACGCAAATTAGGGGGATTGATAAATAACGAAGAGGCCAGGTCACTGATAAAGAGCAATCTGGTAAACTGGGTGCAAGCAAACAATGTGGGTTTTAATACAGCTAATTGTAAATATATACATCTAGGAGCAAAGACTGTAAGCCATACTTAGAGGATGGGGGACTTTATCTTTTGTATAACAGATGAATAAGTAGATAGCGTATCCTGTCTGGAGATGGCTAATGATTATTCATCATCATTTAGAGTTTGTCTTCTCAAAGGGGAAGTTGGCTGGGGAGTCAGAGAGGCAGACAGTTCTCTGCCCCGGTCCACCTACATTGTGAAGACAAGAGAGGTTCAAGACAAAAAAGAGCCTTCGTGCTTGGAAAACGAGGAGGAATAATTCAGTTGTAACCACTTCAGAGAAGGAAAAATTATAGATGGATTAATACATTTTACCTTTCTCAGTCTTCCCAATGGTTTTTTTTTTTTTTTTTTTTT
>NW_020665341.1:538258-550854 GCF_002925995.2 Terrapene triunguis
CAATGGTTTTTTTTTTTTTTTTATTTAAATATCAGGGTTGGAAGGGACCTCAGGAGGTCATCTAGTCCAAGCCCCTGCTCAAAGCAGGACCAATCCCCAGACAGATTTTTGCCCCAGATCCCTAAATGGCCCCCCTCAAGGATTGAGCTCACAACCCTGGGTTTAGCAGGCCAATGCTCAAACCACAGAGCTATCCCTCCCCCCCTTGTTCTTGTGTCATGTTTCCCCTTTGCTGTTCCCCTTTATTTCCTTTCCCCCCAGCACCGAGAATGACTCCTGTCTGGATTCTCTATTTCAGCAGGTGAAACTACAGTGCGTGAGATCAAGGAAGAGACTCCACAGCAGGAAAGTCCTGAGCAACAGGAACTGCATAGGATGTTATCAGGAAGATCCAAAGAGAATTTTTCCCAGAGCGCTGAACAGGGAAAAGTCTGGGGCAATCAGCACAAGTCAGAGAGGCACAAAGGGAAAGAAGTGGGTAAAGCCATTAATTGTAGGAGAGGATGCAGTAATCCCAAGGAAACCACAGCCCAACAGAAAATCCAGACAGAAGAGAGAAAGTACACGTGCACTGAATGTTGGAAAAGCTTCAGTCGTAGTTCAAACCTCATTGCCCATCAGAGAATCCACACGGGAGAGAGACCCTTTAAATGTACCGAGTGTGGGAAAAGCTTCATTCAGAGAGTAAACCTCATTTCTCATCAGAGAATCCACACGGGAGAGAGACCCTATAAATGTACCGAGTGTGGGAAAAGCTTCAGTAAGAGATCGCACCTGAATACACACACAATAATCCACACGGGAGAGAGACCCTATAAATGTACCGAGTGTGGGAAAAGTTTCGGTCAGAGATCACAGCTTAATACGCACAAAATAATCCATGCAGGAGACACATCCATGATAACCCACGCCAGAGAAAAACATTATACGTGCTTGGACTGTGGGGAAAACTTAAAGTGGAGCTCAGAACTTGTTACACATCAGAGACTCCACACAGGAGAGATCCCTTATAAATGCTTCGACTGTGGGAAATGTTTCATGCGGAGTTCAACCCTTATCTTACACCAGAGAATCCACACGAGAGAGACACCCTATCAGTGCCCCAACTGTGGGGAAAGATTCAGATGGAGTACGCAGCTTGTGAAACATCAGATGCTCCACACGGGAGAAAGACCCTATAAATGCCCCGACTGTGGGAAAAGCTATAGTGACAGCTCATCCCTTATTTCACATCAGCGAACCCACACAGGAGAGAAGCCCTATACCTGTGTGGACTGTGGGAAAAGTTTCAATCAAAACTCAACCCTGAACAGACACAAGCGGCTCCACACGGGAGAAAAACCCTATAAATGCACTGAGTGTGGGAAAAGTTTCAGTCAGCGCTCAAACCTCAGTGTGCATCAGCGGCTCCACACAGGAGAGAAACCCTATAAATGCCCCGATTGCGGGAAAAGCTTCAATCGGAGATCAAACCTTAGCGTGCACAAGAAGCTCCACGCAGGAGAGAAACCTTGACTGGGGGAGATGCTACAACCGGGGCTCTTATTTATATTAGGCCTCAGCAAATCCATACAGGGAAGTTACCTCTTAAACATCCTGAGCGTGGAAAATACTTCACGCAGAGTTAACGGGCTTGTCTACCCTACAGAGCCTTGGCCGGGATAGCTTGGCTGGCAGAGTCACCTAGTGGATAAGCAGCGCAAGCCAACAGAGATCTTCTGCCAAACTAGTTAAAACGCCTCCCGGAAGGAGATTAGCTAAACCCACAGAAGCACTAGCTGCGTCTACACTCAGAGTTTTGCCAGCATGACTGGGGATGGGTGATTTTTTCCCCCCCCACACTCTTAGCTAGGCCGGGAAAACTTCGTAGCCTAGACAAAGCAGTTATTGGACAACAGGAGAGAGATTCTACCAGTGCCCTGACTAGGGCTGGCTACCGTGTAAAAAAATAAAAAATCTGTTTCCTCGTTCCCACACACATCCGGGGCATTTGGCTCCCAGGGATCCAGCTGCCCATCGCTGGGGTGAGAACCCAGCAGTAGCTGGTCAGTGACCCTCTGGCTCTGCCTGGTCTAAGCAAACCGCAGGCAGAGGAGGAGAAGCCCCGATCAGCCCCTCCTCCCTGCTGCAGCCCTGGCTGCTGAGTTGATGGGCCACAGATGGGGGAAGGGAGAGAGAGAAACTCCTCCAGCCGCTCCCTCTGCCTGGCTGAAGTTCCCCCCTCTCCCTTCCCCTCCCAGCCGGGATCCCCCTGCCATGGAGATGAGGAGAAGGACACTTGGGCCAGGCCCCACCTTCACTCTAGACCCCTGTCCCCATGCCCCATCTTCCACCAACCTCTGGGCTGGGCTCCCCCACTTACCTGGAGCTGTTCCCTGCAGGGGGAGTGTCCCTGGGGGGCTGGTAACTCCTCCCCTCCCTGAATCCCCCCAGGGCGCTGGGCTGTGGGGGCTCAAAGGTTAAGAGACCAAGGGGGACAGGTTTTGGGAATAGCACTGGAGTATTAAATATTGGAGCTGAGTGCTGGGGCTATCGGGCATTTGGGGATCATGGGATAAGAGGAGGTGGAAGAGATGGGGTTAGGGAGATGATTTCCCCTAGTGTTCATGGCCCTGCTCCTTCTGCAATGAAAAATCGACAGGGCCTGCTTTCCCTAGTACCCTTTGTAAAATCCCTAGAAAAGCCTAGAGGCCTAGGAATCCCCTCTCAGCTTCACCACCCTCGGCCTCTGAGTGTTCTCTTAGATTAGGAAGCGTGGACAGGGATAGCTAGCGCATTTCCTTCTGACCCTGGCCAAACTTTCACCCCGTTTTCTAATCCAGACCCAACCCACACCGAGCTTCTCGTTTAGCCTGGTGATTGCTAGTCACCGAGTTCCCGCTTCGGGGACACAGTGCCTCATCCCCAGTTCTTCTTACCTTGCTTCGGGTCGTCCCAAAGGCTTCTTTGTTTTTTAATAAAACAGAACGACATAACTGAATAGATTATAAATGGATTTGGGCAGGGATAGAAAAATGGTTTGTGTTACTTGAGGGCAACCTGGTGAGACAGAGGGATTCTCACCTTTCCCCATGACCACGTCTTTCCCCTCGTCCCAGTTTTACCTTAAGAATGGCCACACTGGGTCAGACCGATGGACCAGCTAGCCCAGTATCCTGTCTTCCGACAATGGCTGACGCCAGATGCTTCAGAGGGAATGAACAGAACGGGGAAATTATGGAGTGATCCATCCCCAGTCATCCAGTCCCAGCTCCTGGCCGTCAGAGGCTTAGGGACACCTAGAACGTGGGGTTGCATCCCTGACCATCTTGGCTAATAGCCATTGATGGACCTATCCTTTTTATCTAATTCTTTTTTGAACCCAGTTATAGTTTTGGCCTTCACAACATCACTTGGCAATGAGTTCCACAGGTTGACTGTGCGCTGTGTGAAGAAGTACTTCCTTTTGTTTGTTTTAAACCTGATGCCTATTAATTTCATCATCCCCCCCCCTTAATTTCATGGACCTTCTGTCCATGCCATGGAGAATTTATCTTCCCTTTCTCCTACCCCTGTATTTCCCAAAGTGGCAGACGGCAGTGTTTTCAGGTCTCTGTGCTTAGGAATTGCGCTTTGGTTACTTTGATCCTAAATCAGGACGGCTGGAGCTGAAAGCGTCACAGACCCCGGACGGGGAATTGGAATAAATCCCGGACACAGTATGATCATTCTGAACCTAAGTCCCAGTTTCCATCTGTTGGGTTTTGCCAGCCACGCTCCTTTTGTTTGCAGGTGGGAAGGTTTTTTTTGTTGTGGTGGCGGTGGGTGGTGTTTCTTTCCTTTCTTTCTTTTCCCCCTTCGTTATGATGGTGCTAAAATTTTGATACAAAACACGAGGCACAAAGTGAAACAGGCATAAGGCAGTTTACAGGAGAACTCAGGTAAAGCTGTTCTGCAGTTGAGTCAAATGCAAACTGTCCTGGATTTCACTTGGTAGGAACATGGAAGTGTACCATAGGGTGGCCTGTTCTCTCTTTCCTGTTGGCTATTTGGTCACATGACAGGATGTAGAGCAGATTTACTGGGGGCTTCATGAGGCAACTGACCAGATGCCAGTATAGCCCTTTCTTATTTTATTTTTTGCCGTTTTCCCAGGGGTGCTGGAACAATTTTGTACAGCGGGGGTGCTGAGAGCCATTGAACCAGCTTATAAACCCTGTATATGATGGAAACCACTTCAAGCCAGCCGCCCAAGTTCCAGCACCTAGGCATTTGCCCCAGCCTTTGCCCTGAGATGTTAGCGTTGTTTGAACAGCGATCACTATAAACAGCCATCGGCACAAACGCTGATGGGCGAATGTGAGAGTCGCTGTCCGAAAGGCAGAGGCTGAAACGGGGCAGGAAGTTACGTCTGACCCCTGGCACAGATGTAAGATACAGTCGGACAGGTCAGTGTGGGAGGGGAGAGAGACGCAGCCAGAATCCCGCAGGGTTTGCTTTTGAGAGCCAGACAGCTGAGACGGCATTCGCTGCATGGGGGCCAGCGAGACAAGAAGGTGAATCTAAAACCCTCCAAGGAAATGATGGGGGTGTCTCCTGATCAAGGCCAACTCCAGCATTTTTGCTGCTCCAAGCGGTGGGAAAAAAAAAAAGCACCGCGATCGGCGGCATTTCTGCAGTTGCTCTGCCGCCGCTGCTTCTTTCTTCAGCGGCAATTCGGCGGCAGGTCCTTCCCTCCAAGAGGGACTGAGGGACTTGCCGCCGAAGAGCCGGCCGTGCCGCCCCTTTCCGTTGGCCGCCCCAAGCACCTGCTTGCTGCACTGGTGCCTGGAGCCGGCCCTGCTCCTGATTCCCAGGAGGCTGAGTGGAGCTGAGAAGAGAGGTGGGGAAGTCAACAGGCCTGTCCTTTCCAAAATCCAGGGTGAGCCCCATCACCGAGGCCAGAGGCAACAAAGAGCTGTGACCCAAGTGCCTTAAGTTTGAAAACAGACGCGGGTAGACAGTTACAAGTTTATACCCAGGGACTTGCCTCAACGTGCCCAGACAGGAATGTTTCTCTGCGATCGCCATCTTCGCGATACTTCACCAAAGGGGGTTGTGTGCGGTTGTCGTGGTTATTGCTGGAGGTACGTACGGGAAATGTTTCAAGGGTGTAGAATATTGCTCCTGGAGATGAAGCTGGTCACCTGGGGCGGGGTGGCTCTCGGAGCCAACTCAGCCTAGAGTGAGAACAGTTGACATCTTTCCACCCAGCCCAGCCAAGTGTAGACAAGGCGCGGGTGTGGGCCTTTACAAAGCACAAAAGCGTCCAAGAAAAAGACCTTGAACAGGGGACAAACTGGAGTTAACGAAATGCCCTGGGTCTCAAAAGAGACATACAGTCTGACACCGTGTGAAAGGGAAAGAAGGCACAAGACGGTGTCCATTCTGGAGGCGATCGTCTGCCAGTGTGAGTGTCTCCAAGTGGATTCCAGCTCTGGACGAGCGTTGTACGGACTGACCGTTGGGTGAGAAATGCCTTAGTAGATGGGAAAGAAACTTGTTAATAAGCATAGTCCTGAGATGGCGTTTTATATATTCCCTTTATCGTAACCATACGTTTCCCATCCTTATACTTGCTTCTCTCTGAATCTTCACTGTAAAGTTCTAGCAAATAAACTTCTATTTGGTGACGCTATAGACCCAACTAGATGCCGTGTGCTAGGGAGAGCGTTGAACTGAGGTGAAGCTAGTGAACGGGAGGGGGCGTTGCTTTGCAGCGAATCTGCACGCGTTGCGGGTGTCCAGAAGTCGAGTGTAATGAAGCGGGGTGGGCAGACAACTCGGAGGTACCTGTGCCCCAGGGCCAGCACAGAACTCTGGGAGCTAACGATTTCTATAGATGCAGTCACGGGTCATCTCTGCTTTGCCCCGAGGGAGCCTAAGGGCTGGGGTGTGCAAATCGCTGGCCTGCAGAGGGAAAATGGGGCACTTGTGTTGCCAGGAGTTTGGGGCAGGAATGACGGAAGATTTCCCTACCTTGTCTATCCCCCCCACACACAACGAATGTCTCAGCTGGGATTGGAGATGCTGCTTCCTGGGTTTCCTGCTCGCAGAGAGTTTGCTTTTGTGACCAGCTCCTGGGCGTCTCTCGGATCCTCTCTCCTCTTCTACCCGCTGTAAGAGGTCACTCTGTTGCTGGTGCCTGCGGGAGCAGGGCTGGGCTGGGGTTAAAATGCACCGTGCCGAGCGGGGCTGGGCATTGGGTGGGGAGGGGGGCTTTGACTTCTGATTTCCCGCTTGGGAATAATAAAGTCAAATTTAGTTTCTCAAACTCCCAGAGTCCTTTGTCTTGAATAATGGGTAAAAATGGCCTTTGGTGGATGCAGCAGGCAGGTGCTTTGAGCACTGCGGAGGGCAGATTCCAGAGCTGGCAGAGCTCTGGGGGTTCAGACCTTTCTATGGGCCTGGAGGGTTTTTGGGGGGTGGGAGGGGGTTTCCCTTGTCTAAAGGGGATTTTCCTTATAAAACACTCTTCTCTCAGTGAATAAGGGATGTTGCTACTTAACGCTTTGCACGGTAACTGGGTTTTTGGCCCAGTTTTTTTGTATCTTTAAAAAAAAGGGTCATAAAAATCTTTTAACGGTGGCTGTTGCCATGGAAACGACGCAGGCCGAGGTCTCTGTATGCCAGACCTTGTAACGCTCTTCACGGTGGACCGGGACACGGTGATGCTAACACTGCTGACTCTCGGGGCCTATTTAGTCCATCCAAATTAAGGTAGTAGCCCTTACAGCCTGGTCAAATTGCTGACACGCCCTAGGGCGAGAAGACCCCCCTGTGCCCTGCTACTGATGCAACTTACATGGCTAAGTATTGAAATGAGGCGTATTGGATCCCTCAAGGTACGTGTGCGTTCCTTTGATCGCACGCAGGAGGGGGCTCCAACCCAGCCTTCCTCAGCTCACGGTCACCGCTCTGGTAGTTGCCTCAAATGGATCCCCAGATCTCTTCATATCACAATCCTATCAGCCAAGCTGCTGCAAGCAACTAGTTCCTCCGCCGTTCAGTACCGCTCCAACCAACCTGGAGTGCCGGTGTAGGGTCAAAAACGGCCCTCTGACGTAATTTGCTACCAGTAGCAGTTCCTGCTAGGTAAGGCGGTGTAAAAAACGATGATCTGATGTAATATATATTTAAAATAATGGATTACAAGGACGGGAACGCAATTCAGGGACTCCCAGCCGCAGATAAGACAAACTACGGTAAACTACGTTGAGACTTTAGGCAGTCAGCTACACTGATAAGGGATTCTTTGTTGCTATGGGGATGTATGTCAAATATTTCACTGGATCAAGTCTGCAGCACCTCAGTAGGTTACATCAGACAGAGGAGCGGCAGTGGCTAGGCATTGGGATGCCTGTGCCTTTAAGAACCCAGCCCTGGGAAGCCCATGCTGACATGCTGTTTTGTGGGAGGGGAAATAAAAAAGCTCCTCTGCGCCCCCCCCCACCCTATTTTTGCAAACACGGGTGTCTCAATCCACCGGGGTAACGGTTCCCCCTCTGGCCCTGCCTGTGCCGGGGTTTTGCCCTCTGTCACCTTCTGGCAGCGCCTCACCCCTCGGCTTAACCTCAGCTCCTCCCCTCCCATCCCTGATTTTGCCCCTCAACCCCTATTCTAACCCTGCTTCCAGCTGCTTGACCCCCCTCCCCCTCCGCAGCCAGTCAATTTCTGCCCCTGGGCCCTGGCCACCCCTCTCCTCTGTTTTGCCCCCTTTGCCTCTTTTTAACCCCTGTAAAAAGCAGACCACAGAATCTTATGCCAAGTAAGGGCAGGGTGAAGGGCAGTGGCTTCAGCAGATGTTCCTGAGCATGCTCAGTTCACGTGAGCCAGCTCAGTACACCCTAAGTAGCAAATGAAGCCAGAGAGCAGTTTTTCACACTTCGCTGCAGATCATTTCCAGTGGACACTGCTGGCTCCAGCGCAGGCCAAAGCAAAGGTTTGGGTGGGGCCTGTATCTCAGTAACCCATTGGTGAGATGACCCCAAATTTGGCTCACTAATGCTACCCAGTGCCCCCGTGATGCACACCAAATTTCAAGGCAAGGCAAGTAACCGGGTGGATTTTAGAGCCCATATACTAGCAGATCTTTCAACAGAAAGCTGGGCTAAACCTTAATTGTAGCAGACCTAACACTGTTATTTTGACCTCCCTACACCCAATTTATTGTCTTGAAATTGATGGTATTTCAATGATAAACATTATTTTGTGGGGGGGGAGGCAGCAGTCTGCAATTCCCTTTCCACTCTTCCCACCATTCCAATCTATGGTCCTGCTTTCGCTCTGAGATTGTGGCTCATGCTACCAACCTTACCCTGCCCTAGTCTTGCCCTTTGTTTGGCTGTTTCCCCCTCCTTAAATTTTCCCCAGCAGTTTGGGTTTTGCATTCATCCTCCCAGCCCTCCTATCTGCTGCCCCACTCTGCCCGGGCGAACCCCCTGGTCCCCTCCCCGCCGCCTTGGGCTGAGTCTCCCCTCCCACGCTTCCCCACAGTTCTCCAGTGTCTTTCCCACAGTCCTGTGCAGTTCCCGGCTTTCCGTCCATGTCTTATCTGGCTTGTGAGCTCACGCTGGTGTTCTAGCCCCGACCCTTTCAGTTGATCCCCTCTCATGTCCCCCCCCTTCTTTCACACATTCCCACAGTGCAACCAGAGGTGCCGATCCCCTTCTGTTGCATTTCCCTCTCCCATCAGACTGGAGATAAGGCACACATTTATAATGGTGAAATTATCTAAACTTTGGAAGAATTTACCATGGGGGATGGTGGATTCGCCAGTTTGAAAGCAAGACTGGATGTTTTTCTAACAGGACAGCCCTAGGAATTGTTTTGGGGCAGGTCTCTGGCCTGTGCTATGCAGGAGGTCAGGCTGGGTGGTCAAAAAGGTTGCTTCTGGCTTTGGAATCTATCAATCACCTGATAGTGGGGTGGATTCGTTAGGCTACTTTCCCTGGCCCTGCTCCTTTATCCACCAATGGATGGTCCATCCACCTGGTGGTGGACTCTGACCCACCTCCACTCCAGCAGCTTCATTCATGGGGAAAGGGGAGGCGACGGAGGGAGGGGAACACCCAGCACCCCTCAGCTTTCTCCCCTGTGGTCACCACCACCATCGCTGGTCCTATTGCAACACCGGTGGCAGCATAAGAGTGGCCATACTGGGTCAGACCAATGGTCCAGCCAGCCCAGTAGCCTGACTTCCGACAGTGGCCAGTGCCAGGTGCCCCAGAGGGAATGAACAGAACAGGGACTCATCAAGTGATCCATCCCCTGTCGCTCATTCCCAGCTGCTGGCCCAGGTAAGGACTCTATTGCTGACGCTACCGCCACCAGTGAGACCTCTGCTGCCAGCAGAAATGGCCAAGGAAAGCAAAAAGGGGAAGGGCCCCATCAGGAAGTCCTCTTCTGCGGTGATTGCACCCAGCTGGGGGGAGGGGGAAGCAGTGGTGAATTACTGCACAGGCTCATGGGGCCCATGCCCAGGGTCCCAAGCCAATTTGTGGGCCCCAAAAAAGTCTCCCTCCGCCACGGTCCCGGGGCAGGAGCTCAGTCTCAGGGCCAGTGGGGGGAGACAATGGAAATGGGGGGGCAGGGCCTCAGGGGAGCAGTGGAATGGGTTGGGGCCATGGGCGGGGCCACAGGGGGAAAGGGCAGAACAAGGGAGAGGCTCTGGGTTTGGAGCTCCGGCCATGGCCAAGAGCTCTTCCGTGGTCCCGGCCGGGGCTGAGAACTCGACTCTGGCCGGGGCCGAGCTCTCAGCCCCCCACTCCATGGCCTCGACCGAACTCTCATTCCTCCCACCCCCAGAGAGGGGGGCAGAGAGCAGTGAGTGGGAGTGAGGCCTCGGTGGGAAGAGGGAGGGCGTTGGCCGGAAGAGGCAGGGCAGGGGCCTAGCCTACCCAAGGGGAAACTTCTCCCGTCGCCCATGACAGTGAGGAAGTGAGTCCCAAGGGGTCCTTTGTGTTGTCCCTGCTGGTATCTCTGCCAGGCAGGTGCCTCATCAGGGCAGGCTCGAGCCGTGTCCTCTGCTGTGTCCTGAGGGGCTGCCCCTTGGCCTGGCAAGAAGGGGAAACACTCTCCCCACCCAGGTCAGCACCGGCACTGCCACTGCTGGTGACCAAACCTGCTTGGGTTACCCCCCTCGTCTACCATCTGACAACGCCAATGGTGGCTACTACCCCACGGTGTGGGCAGCCCCCCCTCCCCACCGCGGACAGTCTCCTAGCCCGGTCCTCTGAGTAAGGGTGATGATCCAGAGCAAAGGAGAGGGGACACTCCCCCTACTTGGTGTCCTTGCCCGTTGTCCCACCCCCAGGCTTCCTTTAGCCCTTGTGTTGTCTCACTCAAATGCCGGGCTCCCTCCTTGCCCACCTGCTGATACCCTCCATCAGGGCTGGACATTGGGCTGGCATGGCATAAATTGCCGCTGCAACACCTCTCAACTGCTCTGGAGGGCGCGTCCAGGTTCCACCCCCTCGGCCCCAAGCAGGTCCAGCAGGTGGCGCTGTCTGAGTGGCGCAGTGACACATAGTGGAACAATGCGTGGGGAGCACATGTGGGTCAGAGCAGCGGGGGGCAACTAGCGGAATAGGGTGGGTGGGAGGGGGCAGGGCGGAGGCACGGTCCTTTTTCCAGCCATCACCCTGTCGGGCTGTGCTCTGGGGGGCCAGCACACCCCTCAATGACAAACCTTATCGGTGGGAGAGAGACCCTCCAGGCACCATTTTTGGAAACCTAGTTGGACCCTGCCGCCGCCAAGAAGAAAGTAACGGTGCTCCAAACACGGCATTGGGGTACAAGCCCTCCATGAACCAGGGTCGTCCGCCAAGGGACTTTTGCGTGCCGCGAGCCCGGAAGCGCTAACAACACAGATGCTTACGGAGGGAAAGGGGCAACACCCCCCTCCACTGACATACTTCATTGGAGTCGGAAAAAGAGAGTGGCGGGATTTGTGCCTCCCCCTTCAAATCGCCCTCTTTGTTCGCCCAATCATTTGTCCCCACGGCCGCTCCCCAGGCTGATCGGCGCTCCCCCCGCAGGAGGCCAGCGCCTGGCAAATGACTGCTGGAAGGGATTTCCTCTGAGCCAAGAGATTCTCCCTACACACCTAGAGACAAACCTGAAAACTCACTGAGTTGGCAGCTGCCTGATCTGCAGTCCGTGGGGCTCAGGGCTGTGTCCCTTAAAGACCATTTTTATTCATTATCCGTGGCAAAGGACTCTGGGAGTTTGAGAACGTAAATTCTACTTTATTATTTCAAAGCAAGAAATAAAAGCTAAGCCCACCTTCCACCCAGGGCCCAGCTCAGCCTGGGGCCCCATCCCAGCACCCTGCTGCTCCCGCTTCCCCCCGATGCCAGCGACAGCAACTTTTTAAAGAGGGTGGGAAAGTGTAGAGAATCCGTGAGCGATGCTGAGTTTCAGTCCCATGAACAAACGCAGGAAATCCAGAGAACGGAGTGAATTTACAGAAGCGTCGGCATCTTCAATCCCAGCAGAAGCTTTTATCCCCACTGCAGACACCCCTGGTTAGTGGGGCGGACAGTGTCTCCGTCGTCCCCACGCAAGACACTACGGTAGTTGGGGAAGGGGTGACCAGCACTGTCAGGCTCCTTACTGCCCGTTGGGCCTCAATGATGGGGACCAGCCTAAATTCAAGGCTGGCCTGGCCTGTTGCCGTCCCCGGCTTCTTTCTTGGCTCTGCTCAGTCTCATTCTTTCAGGAATCCGGGGGTCACCCCGTCATTCCCTTTGGAGAACGTGACAAAGTCACTTAAAACTTCTAAGATACTTCCTGTCTCTTTCTAGCTGCAGTGCAGCGAGTTCTCAGTTCTCAGCCTTGGCCATCTGGCTCTCAGGAGCAAACCCTGCAGTTTCCTAGCTCTGTATCCCCCACCTCCCATGCTCTCCCACTCCTACCTGGGGTATTACCTCAGCCCTGGGCTCAGGCAGTTACCGTTCTTTCCCCTTTTCAGGCTCTGCCTCTCCATGACTTTCACATGTGCCCATCAGTGTTTGTGTCAGCAGTTACTTGAAAATCAGTTATTTATAACTAACGGATGAACTGTTCAACCAATATTAAAATCTCATGGCAGAGAGTGACGAAAAAGCAAAAACAATGAAGGGATATTGTGCCAAATAGTCATTTGTCTCATAAATTTCCACAATAAAACTATGCAACTTCCCCCCCCCCCCCGTCAAACAAAAACTAATATCCAAGTATGTGACAAAACAGCCTTCAGGAAAGAGAAAAACAGAATACAGGGAGTTACAATGCACTTTCAGGTTTAGATCATGTGAAATTCTGATTGACACAAATTCAGGAGAACAGATTTCCCTGTGTTCTCTTCTAAACCAGCTAAACTTCCTTCCCTTTATGCCTCATTATTTAGCGATGTTATCTACAGAACTTTAGCATCATCAGCATGAAAGAAAAAAAAAACACCTTCCCATCTGCACACAACCGGAGCTTGGCAGGAAAATATCCGGCAGGCAGGGCCGGCTCTAGGTTTTTTGCTGCCCCAAGCAATAAAATTTTTGGATGCCTCCCACCCCAGCCCTGGGCTCTCATCCCCCCCC
>NW_020665341.1:551254-589816 GCF_002925995.2 Terrapene triunguis
TAATAAGGGCTGAGCTGTCACTAAAGCTTTTCCCACAGTCCAAGCATATATAGGGTCTGTCTCCTGTATGGATTATCTGGTGTCTAAGAAGTTGGGTGCTCCAGTCAAAACTTTCCGCACACTCCAGGCATTTATAGGGTCTCTCTCGAGTGTGAATTCGCTGATGTGAAATAAGATTTGAGCTCTGATTGAAGGTTTTTCCACACTTAATACATTTATATGGTTTCTCTCCCATGTGCAGTCTTTGATGTGTGATGAGGTCTGAGCTCTGTTTGAAGTTTCCCCCACAGTCCAGACATTTATAGGGTCTCTCTCCCGTGTGAATTCTCTGATGGGAAGTAAGGTTAGAGCTCTGATTGAAGCTTTTCCCGCACTCGCTACATTCATACGGCCTCTCTCCTGTGTGGATTCTCCAATGGGAAACAAGGTTTGAGCTACGACTGAAGCTTTTCCCACACTTGGTGCATGTGTTTTTTCTCTCGTCTCTGTGGATTCTCTGCTGGGCTGCGGTTTCCTCGAGGTCCTTGCCATTTCCCTTACAATTAGTGGTTTTATCCACTTTCTTCCCTGGCTGGTTTCCCTGCCACTTCTCTGACTTGTGTGGAATCTCCCAGGCTTTCCCCTGCTTATGACTCTGGAAAAAATTCCCTTTGGATCTTCCTGATAAAGTTTTGTGCAGTTCCACTTCCTCAGCAGCTTCCTGCTGAGAATTCTCCTCCTTGTTCTTACTCATCCTCCCATCACCTGCTGGAAACAGAGGGAGAGAGAATCAAAGACGGGTTATTCGCTGTGCCATGGTGGAAAGAAAGAAAGGGGAAGATCAAAGAGGAGAAACATAGCACAGTAACTGTTGGGGAGATCGAGAAAGGTAAAATTCCAATTGTCTGTAATTCCTGCGTTTCTAAAGTGGACATCTGACGGTCCATGATCAAGTGGGTTGTTCTTTCTCACCTTCCAGGCATGGAGACTACAAAGAGACTCCAGGCATGCTTGGAAGATGAGGAGGAATAATCCAGTTATGGTGGAGTACCAGATACCAGATAGCAAGCTCATGCCAGCTGTCGGTAACATTGGGTGGGGAACCATGAGTGAAAACCACCACGAGGATATATGCAAACATCTTGCTGGGATGTATTAGCAGGTGAGTTGTAAGCAAGACATGAGAAGTAATTCTTCCGTTCTACTCCGCGCTGATACGGCCTCAGCTGGAGTAGTGTGTTCAGTTCATGGTGCCACACTTCAGGAAAGATGTGGACAAATTGGTGAAAGTCCAGAGGAGAGCAACAAAAATGATGAAAGGTCTAGAAAACATGACCCAGGAGGGAAGATTGAAAAAACTGGGTTTGTTTAGTCTGGAGAAGAGAAGACTGAGAGGAGACATGATAACAGTTTTCAAATACGTAAAAAGTTGTTACAAGGAGGAGGGAGAAAAATTGTTCTCCTTAACCTCTGAGGATAGGTCAAGAAGCAATAGACTTAAATTACTGCAAGGGAGGTTTAGGTTGGACATTAGGAAAAACTTCCTAACTGTCAGGCTGTTTAAGCACTGGAATAAATTGCCTAGGGAGATTGTGGAATCTCCATCATTGGGGATTTTTAAGAGCAGGTTGGACAAACCCCTGTCAGGGATGGTCTAGATAATACTTAGTCCTGCCATGAGTGCAGGGGACTGGAGTAGATGACCTCTCAAGGGCCCTTCCAGTCCTATGATTCTATAATCTGGATACAGCCCTGACCTGGGTGAGATGAGGCAGAACTGGAACAATTTGCTCACAACACATTGGTGGGAGTCCCAGCTTCTCCCTTCACTCCACAGATGGTTTCTGCATCAATTTCATTGACAACTCGCCGGTGTGGGCGTCTCTTGGGATCTCCCTTTCCTTGGAGGCCTGGGTATCCAGGACCCACGGCTCTTCCCCTCGTTCCAGCCGGGAGATCAGGTCAGGCTTGGGAAGGGGCGGGGGGGGGGGGAACCAGGCATGATCAGGGTGTGTCAAGCATTGGAAGAGGTCAGATGTGTTACAAAGAACATTCCTTGATTTTAACCTGGCCCTGTGCTGGGCTGTGGGGGACACGGACTCTGAACGGACAGGAACACGGTCACTGAGCCCCCTTGGGAGAGGCAGATGTCTGGAGGGGGCGCTTCCAGGATCTGGGCACTCTAGGGGATTTGCTGAGATTCATCCCCCGCCTTTTCCTCAGTCTATAGAGCCCTCCTCACAGATGGAGCTAGTCCCAGGAAGGGAGGGGGACAGGGCTTCTGTGTGTGAGTGAGAATTAATACAGGCAGGTCAACGCACTGCTTCCGCCCCCTTGAAAGCCGTTGGGATGGGAATGAATCATCCTCTCCATTGTATTTCTGACTCCCTGACCTCATGGAAGAAGGCAAAGAGAGTAAAGTCTCTCTCACACTGGATCTGGGGACATTGGAGCCTTGAAATCTAAGGCACCACAAGCCACATCACAGACGCCCCCTCCCCTAGCTTCCAATAACCGAGGGGACAGGAATCCCTTACCCGGCGAGGTCCCCGTCTCATAGTTCTCCTGCATGACGTCCCTGTAGAGGGCTCTCTGAGCGGGGTCCAGCAGAGCCCCCTGCCCCTGGGTGAAATACACAGCCACCTCCTCAAAGGTCACCGGTATCTGAAACACCAAGAGTCCCCCACTCAGCACCTGCTGCCCCAGCCACATTCCCACGGGAGGAGAGCAGGAGCCTTCCTGTTTATCACACACCCACTAGCCAGAGGCTGGCACAGGAGATGGAGACCCGGAGCAGGGTCCAGGGACAGGAATCCCAACCCCCTCCCCATTCCCAGCAGCTGGGAGTGAGGGGACGGGGCCTCTCCCCTGGGCCTCAATGCTGGGTGCCCACTTCATATTCCATAGCAGCCTCTGGCTGGTAGGTTCAAGCTGCAGCACCAGGGATCTGTTAAGTTTTCCTTCCCAGGGGGGTTGTTTCCTGTTCCAGAAATGGGCGAACTCCTCCCGCCCAATGGGCCTCCTCTGAAAAAAAACAAGCCCCAGATTACCCAGGGCCCAGCAGGGTAGGCCCAGCCTGTCCTCCCCCTTCCTCGCTCTGCGTAATTCCTGCCCCTCCCCCTCTAGTAGAAACCCATCCTGCAGCTCCCTTAAAATCCCCTACCTGCATGAGCTCTGCTGCCGCCATTTCCCGGGGGAGAACCAGGGCTGTTATTCTGCAGCCTGGCGGAGCGAGAAGGGCGACCGACCGGAAGGTGCCCCCCCCTCCTCCCCTGGCTCTTTCCCTGCAGACCCATATTCAGACTCTGGCAGGCTGGGAAAACCCTCAGTCATTTTATGACAGCGTCGCCCCGGCCCCTCCCAGCAGGACTAACCCCACCGAGACACTTGAAAACCCTTCCAGGAACAGCGTCTCGGAGCCAGATGCTAGAAAAGAGCAGCATCAAAGGAGCCACTTTGGGGGATTCCCCCTGGCATAGGCGCCGACTCCATGGGTGCTCCGGGGCTGGAGCACCCACGGGGAAAAATTGGTGGGTGCTCTGCACCCACCGGCAGCTCCCCGCCCGGCCCCCACTCCACCTCCTCCCCTGAGCGCGCTGCCGCGTCCTGCTTCTCCCCCCTCCCTCCCAGCGCTTGCGCCGCAAAGCAGCTTGGGGGAGGAGGCGGGGCCGGGGCGGGGATTTGGGGAGGGGTCCAATAGGGACAGGGAGGGGCGGAGTTAGGGCGGGGACTTTGGGGCAGAGGTGAAGTCGGGGTGGCGGCGGGGCCGGGGGTGCGAGCACCCATCGGTGCAGAAAAAAGTTGGCACCTGTGCCCGCTGGGACAGTCCCCAAGGGCAGTGTGTCCCCCCAGCAGCGAGGGGTTTTGGTGGAAGGAAGAAGTGGCTTCTCCTCTCTCTGCTCCTGACATTCCCAGGAAAGTCAGTCTACCCAGGGATGCTGCAGGCAAGGCTTAATTTGTAATGAAAGAGGGACCGGGGCTCGAGCCATTTTTTTACTTTCATAACTGATGTGGCAAGCTCAGAGGTGCACCTGGGGCGGCCATTGTAAACCCAGGTTGACAATGCAGTGTGGATGCCTAAGACCTGGGGTTGCAATGCAGTGTAGACATACGCTGTGTGTCCCCAATTCTGCTTTACACCCCATGCCAGGCGGTCTTTGTGGCCCTTTCACTCCTCCCACCAGCTCTGTCCTACATTCAACGTGAAGCCCCATCTCCCTTAGTCTGGATGTTCTGTGATCTCTTTCCAGCACCACATCTGAGCAATTCCAGAATTCAGGGGAAACGTGGGTCTCACTGAGCCCCGATCTGGTTAGCACACAGATCACCTTTAACCACAAAGAACATAAGACTGGCCATATTGGATCAGAGCAATGGTCCATCCAGCCCAGTGTCCTGTCTTCCAACAGTGGCCAATGCCAGGTGCCCCAGAGGGAATGAACAGAAGAGGTGATCATCAAGTGATCCATCCCGTCACCCATTCCCAGCTTCTGGCAAGCAGAGATTAGGGACACCCAGAGCATGGAGTTGCATCCCTGCCCATCCTGGCTAATAGCCATTGATGTACCTATCCTCCCTGAAATTATCTTGTTCTGTTTTGAACCCTGTTATAGTTTTGGCCTTCACAACATCCTCTGGCAAGGAGTTCCACAGATTGACTGCGCAAAATACTTCCTTTTGTTTGTTTTAAACCTGCTGCCTATTCAGTTCATCGGGTGACCCCTCCTTCCCCGGTTCTTGTGTGACGTGAAGAGGTGAATAACGTTTCTCTATTCACTGTCTCCAGACCAGTCACGATTTTATAGACCTCTACAGTCAGCTTTTTCCTAAGCGGAACAGTCTCAGTCTTTTTCACCCCTCCTCGTACGGAAGCTCTGTGTAAGCTCGGAAGCGTGTGTCTTTCGCCAGCTGAAGTCAGTCCAACAAAAGAGATCACCTTCCCCACCTTGTCTGTGTAACATCACACACTCTCCCTTCTCCTTTGGGTCACTCTCTCTCTGCCCTCCCCTCTCTCCTTTCCCCACCATCACTGTCTTCTTTCTGACCCTTTCCCTTCCTGACAAGCAAACCCGAGAGACAAAGGACAACCCCCATCCCCTTATGGTCCCTCCATGCTGTTTTCCCAGCCTGATCCCCCCAATTTGGCCTTTCCCCCAGGTCTCTCCCCATCACCTGCAGGCTCCGGCTTGGGAGCTGGTGTCGGCAGAGCCCAGGGCTGGTTCCAGCCACTGGAGAAAATCCCCACCCGGGCTGGGCACAGAGGGGGGTTAGTGCCCGTCTCTCCCTGCACAGACCCCGCTGGGGAGCAGCAGTGTCTCTGCCTCTCAGCTCAAGGCTCACGCTGCAGCGTGTGACCCAGGAAGCTCAGGCCCTGACATGCTGAGGCGGGAGAGAGGGACTAGAGCTCCCCTCCCGTTGCAATCACCAGAGCCCTCTGGCAGGGGCTGCATCGGCCTGTCTACACCAGTGGTTCTCGACCTTTCCAGACTACCGCACCCCTTCCAGGAGGCTGCTTTGCCTCGCGAGCCCCCAAGTTTCACCTCACTTCAGAACCACTTGCTTACACAATCCGACAGGGAAATACAGAAGTGTCACGGCCACTAGTACTGACCAATTGGTGACTTTCTCGTTTATACCCTCTAATTATAAAAGAAATCAATGGGAATATAAATATTGTGCTTACATTTCAGTGTACAGTCTATAGAGCAGTATAAACAAGTCACTGTCTGGCTGAAATTTTAGTTTGCACTGAGTTTGCTAGTGCTTTTTATGGAGCCTGTTGTAATACTAGGCAAATATCTAGATGAGTTGACGTCCCCCGCCCCCCCCCCCCCAAAAACCCCTCCGTACCCCTAGGGGTACATGGGCAGCGTGCGAACCGCCAGCTCGGTGAGACTAGCTCCCAGCCCCACCCCTTCCACCTGAGGCCCCCCCCTTTCTTCCCCCCTGCTGGAGCCCTCACCGCAGCTGCCGGCCCCCACCCCAGGCTAGCGCCCCCAGCCCCAGAGCTCCGGGAGGGCAGGCAGCACGGAGCAGCGTAGCCCCAGGCCCAGAGCACCAGGCAGGCAGGCAGCAGGGTGACCAGACAGCAAGCGTGAAAAATCGGGACGGGAGTGGGGGATAATAGGAGCCTATATAAGAAAAAGACCCCAAAATCGGGACTGTCCCTATAAAATCGGGGCATCTGGTCACCCTAGCGGGTGGTGTGGCCCCAGCCCTGGAGTGTTGGGCATGACCCCAGCCCCGGGGCACTGGGAAGGCAGGCAGTGCGGCCCCAGCTCCGGAGTGCCGGGTGGCGCAGCCCAGCGTCAGCCCCTCGGCACAGGTAAACTGGGAGCCAGAGCAGGAAGCGGGAGGGAGTCTGGGGGTGGCTGTTTGGAGAGGCTCAGCCTCCCCCAGCCTGTGATACCTGCCGCCCATGGGTACACAGACCCCTGGTTGAGAACCACTGGTCTACACCACACTGGGAAGGCAGCAGGTGTAGACGCACTCTAGGTTTGATCCAACTAGCCAGAGGGGCTGGAACAATCTGTACGGGGGGGGGGGGGAGCCATTGAACCAAACTGCAAACCCTGGATATGATGGAAACCACTTCAAGCCGGGGGTGCGACTGCCCCCCTACTTCCAGCACCTATGTAGCTTGCTCCACTACCAGTAGTGGCGGAGACATGGCAGTCGGGAAAGCAGCACTGTCTAGCCTCTTAAGCACACACCCAGGGACCTGGTTGGGCTTGTGAAATTGGCAGCTCCAGAACCCCCGTTCTGTGTGTCTGTAGTTCACACCAGCGGTTCTCAACCAGGGGTCCGGGACCCCTGGGGGGGGAGGGGGAGGGGCGCGAACAGGTTTCGGCTTCCAATTTTCCCCGGGGGGTGCTCAACCCCGTCCCCACTCCACCCTTCCCCCAAGCCCACACCCCGCTTCTTCCCCACCTCTTTCCGCTCCCTCCCCTGAGCACATCCCGTCCCTGCTCCTCCCCGACCTTCCCGGTGCCCGTCCTGGAACAGCTGATCGACGGTGGGTGGGAGGTGCTGGGGGAGGGGAGCAGGCTGTTGGTGGGAGCTAAGCACCCGCTTATTTTTTTCCGGGTCGGCGCCTACATATGTGGCGGTGGTGCTTCACTTGAATCCGTTTCGGCTTCTTTTGTTTTTCACTTGAGTAGTTATTTTTTTCCTGTTGCACAAACAAGCCAACGGTCTCTTGTAATAAGAGCAGACGCAAAACTGGGATTTTGGTCCATGCTTACAATGAAATGTGCAGGCCGCGTCACAGCACCGTACCTACGGTAACGACTTTGTATAATGCTCTGCAAGCTTAACCGAAATCGGTCAGAATGCACAAGCGAGATCTAGAGTCAAAACGCACAGCGCCACCCGAGGACCTGATAGGTCTGGAGGAAAGAGAGTTGCTAGTTATTCATGGCTGTGGGTAAAATGTACGCAGCAAGATTTTTTTCCCCCTAATGCTTCTCGCACCCCCCTCCAGAATACATTCTGCTTCCTCAGGATGGTATACCCCCCACTTTGAAAACCTCTGCATTAAAGGGCCATTTTTATTCATTAGTCAAGGCAAAGGAATCCAGGAGTTTGAGAAATTAAATTCTACAAGCAAGAAATAAAAAGCCAAATCCCCCCCACCCCACAGAGCTCACCTCAGCATGGTGCCTTTCAGCCCCAGCCCGGTACATTGCTGCTCCCGCTTCCTCCAGGCACCAGCCAGGCTGTGACAAGGAGTATGAACCCCGCACTGGTGAGGCGAGGGTTAAAGAGCTGCTCTGGGCCCAAGAGGCCACTCAGACTCTGGGCGTAGAGCTCCCCGCCGGAGGCAAGAAGCCCCGGGCAGCTTCTCTCCTACTCCCAGCTGGGAGCATGGAGGCAAGAAGCCCTGGGGGGCAGCTGGGCTCCCAGCGCGGAGCTGCACGGGACGGAGAGCCCTGGTTGTCAGTCCCCCACACTGCCCCTCTTCAGTCGGGGGAAGCACACCACCGATCCAAGGAGGGTAGTGTGGATGTGCACCACGGCAGTAATTCACGCAGTGGCTGTAAGTCGACCTAACGGAGGTCGACTTATCTTTGTAGCGTAGACACAGCCTTAAAGAGGAGGATAAACTCTCCAGGGTTTGGACCAGAGCCTTCTGTGGCGAGCGGAATCGTGATGCTGATGGGGGCAGGTTGAGTTCAATTAGGAGCCGTAACACCTTTGAGGAACGGGACAGGAATCCTTTCAGTTCATCTCCTCTCCCTCTCCTAACACAGAGGCTGAAACAACCTACCTTCCATCTCCGCTCCAACTCTTTTATAATCTGTGCCATTCGGTGTTATAAATATATTTACAAACAAAACCCACAAAGGAAAAAATACACCCCACTGCTCTTCAGGAGAAGTGGGAGACAGCTGAGACGGAGCCAATCTCTCCCTGGAGGGGAAACTTGGAAACTGAAACCAGGAACATGAGTGGCTCCGAATGAGTCAGGACTAGGCAAAGAAGCAGAGGCTTGGTCCAGGTCACCAGGAAAGAAGCTAGCTAACCCGGGCCGCTTTTCCTAGTCCAGACAGACCCTCAGAGCTCGATGCTTCTAGGACTGAGGTGGGATTCCTAGACTCTAGGCTTTTTAAAGTCCCCCACCAGAGGCCCAGTGAAAATCAGTCCCTCTGAATTTGTGAATGTGGGCAGGGAAAAGGGGAAGAGAAGTTCATGACTGGAGACAGGACCTTCCTAACCGCACCCCTCCCCTCTTATCCCATGATCCCCAAACGTTCAATAACCCCAGCACCCAGCCCCCTTTCACTCTCATCTCCCCCAGCCTCAACAGTTCAATTCCCCAGTTCCCTGCCCAACACCCGTCCCTCCCAGTCCCTTAACGGTTGATCCCCCAGAACCCTGGGGGATTTGGGAAGGGGAGGCATTACCAGCCCCCAGGGACACTTCCCCTGCAGGGAACAGCTCCAGGTAAGTGGGGGAGCCCAGCCAAGGGGCTGGTGGAAGATGGGGGGTGGGGACAGGTGTCTAGAGTGAAGGTGGGGCCTGGCCCAAGTGTCCTTCTCCTCATCTCCATGGCAGGGGGATCCCGGCTGGGAGGGGAAGGGAGAGGGGGGAACTTCAGCCAGGCAGAGGGAGCGGCTGGAGGAGTTTCTCTCTCTCTCTTCCCCCACCTGTGGCTCACCAGCCAGGGCTGCAGCAGGGGGGAGGGGCTGATCGGGGCTTCTCCTCCTCTGCCTGGGGTTTGCTTAGACCAGGCAGAGCCAGAGGGTCACAGATCAGCTGCTGCTGGATCCTCACCCCAGCGATGGGCAGCTGGACACTTGGGAGACAAATGCCCCTGATGTGTCTGGGAACGAGGAAATGTTGGGTTTTTTAAACGATAGCCAGCCCTAACCTGGGCACTGATACAATTTTCCCTCCGGTGTGGAGGAGTCTCTGATGTCCAATATGGCATTCGCGCCACCTGAAGGATTTTCCTTGCTAAGGGTGTGTAAGAGGTCTCCTTCCCTATGTCGAGCTGCTGATGCACGAGACAATCAGAGCCCAGCTGATGCTTCTTCCACATTCGAGGGATTCTCTCCAGTGTGCAGCCTCTGGTGTCTAGCAAGGGTGGAGATCCGGCTGAAACTTTTCCCACAGCCGGTGCATTCATAAGGTTTTTCTCCGGTGTGAATCCTCTGATGCGCAGTAAGCGCTGAGCTCCAGTTGAAGTTTTTCCCACAGACAAGGCAGCTATACGGCCTCTCCCCCGTGTGGATTCGCCGGTGCGTAATAAGAACGGAGCTCTGAATGAAACTTTTCCCACAGTCGGAGCATTTATAGGGTTTGTCTCCCCTGTGGATCCTCTGATGTTGAAAGAGGTTTGAGTTCTGATTGAAGCTTTTCCCGCAGTCCAAGCATTCATACGGTCTCTCGCCGGTGTGCGTTCTCTGATGTGCAACCAGGTTTGAGCTCCAGTTGAAACTTTTCCCACATTCAAAGCATTTATAGGGTTTTTCCCCCGTGTGGGTTCTCTGATGTTTAATAAGGCCGTAGTTCTCAACAAACCGCTCCCCACACTCAGTGCACGTATAGGATTTCTCTCCTGTGTGTTGTTTCTGATGCCTGGTAAGGTTTGATCTGGATTTGAACGTTCTCCCACAGTTGAGGCATTCGTAAGGTCTCTCTCCCTTGTGGATTCTCTGGTGCGCGTTCAGGTTTGATTTGTGAACGAAGCTTGTGCCACAGATGAAGCATTTATGGGGTTTCTCCCCCGTGTGGATCCTCTGATGCACTATAAGGTGCGATCGGTAATCGAAGCTTTTCCCACAGTCGAGGCATTTATGGGGTTCGTCTCCCGTGTGGGTTCTCTGATGCACATTCAGGCTCGAGCTCTGAGTGAAGCTTTTCCCGCACTCGAGGCATTTATAGGGTCTCTCTTCCTTGTGGTTCCTCTGATGCACGATAAGGTGGGAGCTGTGAACAAAGCTTGTCCCACACTCGCCGCATTTATAGGGTCTCTCTTTGGTATGGATTCGCTGATGCGCCACAAGGTGGGAGCGCTGATTGAAGCTTTTCCCACATTCAAGGCACTGATAGGGTTTTTCTCCTGTGTGGATCCTCCGGTGCGCAACAAGGTGTGCGTTCTTAAGGAAACTTTTCCCACATTCGGCGCATGTGTTTTTTCTCTCTCTCATGGGGACCCTCTGCTGGGCAGGGGATTCCTTGAGCTCCTGGCCTCCTCCCACACCATGAATTGGTTCACCCACTTTTTTCCCAGGCTCATTTCCCTGCCGCCTCTTTGACCCGCACTGACTCTCCCAAGTTTCCCCCTGCACAGAGCTCCAGCAAACATTCCCTTCAGATCTTTCCGATAACGCCCCCTGTCGTTCCACTTGCTCAAGACCTTCCTGCTGAGGTTTGGTCTCACCCGCCACCCCATCACCTGCAAGGACGGAGAGACAGAGAGAAGCCGGAGGTGTGTTATTCCCTGTGCTGGGGAAAAGGGGGAACAGCAAAGAGAGCAAACCCAACACAATAACTTTTGGGGAGATTGAGAAACCTGGGAGAGACATTTCCCCCGGCCCAGGAGGATCAAGGATGCTGAACTGACACAGGCCGGGATTTGAAAGATTCTGGACCATTAATGTCTGTAAACTCCCTGAGCACTCAGTGTTCTCGTGGGTCCAACTGGCACCTGGGTAGCCAGTTGACTCATAGGCGTCTCTTCTCAAATGCAGGTTGTTTTAATTATTAGATGCCTTAGGTCAGGGGTCGGCAAACTACAGCCCAGGGGCTGCATCTGGCCCTTCATATGTTTTAATCTGGCCCTTGAGCTCCTGCTGGGGAGTGGGGTCCGGGTCCTGCACTGCTTCAGCGCTCCAGCTAGGGAGCAGCGTGGCTCCCAGAAGCAGCGGCATGTCCCCCTTCCGGCTTCTATGAGCAGGGGCAGCCCAGGGGCTCTGCACGCTGCCCCGCCCCAAGCGCCACCCTTGCAGCTCGTATTGGCTGGGAACCACGGCCAATGGGAGCTGCGGGGGCGGCGCCTGTGGACGGGGCAGCGTGCAGAGCCGCCTGGCCGCGCCTCTGCGTAGGAGCCGGAGAGGGGACATGCCGCTGCTTCCGGGAGCTCCTTGAGGTAAGTGCCGCCCAGGGCCTGCACCCCTGACCCCCTTCCGCACCCCAACCCCCTCCCCCAGCCCTGATCCCCCTCCCACCCTCCGAACCCCTTGGTTCCAGCCTGGAACATCCTCCTGCACTTCCAACCCCTCATCCCAAGCCCCACCCCAGAGCCCACACCCCCAGCCAGAGCCCTCACCCCCCCTGCACCCCAACCCCCAATTTCCTCAGCATTCCAGCCCGCCATACAATTTCCATACCCAGCTGTGGCCCTTGGGCCAAAAAGTTTGCCCACCCCTGCCTTAGGTTGTGAGCGGCTCGGAGCAGAGACTGTCCTTCATGAGGGCTTGGTAAGCACCCAGCACCCAGAAGCCTCGAGTGTAAACACACAGTATAAGTAATCAACACATCTTCCAGCTTACGCAGGGGGGGCGGGGGCGGGGAGGGAGACACGGACGTGTGGAAATGAAAGTCTCTCTCACCTTGGATCTGGGGATCTTGGGACCCAGTCCCCTGAAATCTAACAGACTAGGGAAGAACTTGAGCAGAAATAATAACCAAGGGGACGGGAATCTCTTACCCAGCGAGGTCACCGTCTCGTAATTCTCCTGCATGACGTCCCTGTAGAGGGCTCTCTGAGCGGGGTCCAGCAGAGCCCCCTGCCCCTGGGTGAAAGACACAGCCACCTCCTCGAAGGCCACCAAACCCTGAAACAACAAAAATCCCCAGCTTTGCCACCTGCTGCCTCAGCCACAATCCCACTAGTCACAGGGAGAGAGGGCAAAAAACTAAAACTCGGAGCTCTGGGAAGACAGACTAGCAGGCTCCCACCCTCACCCTGCTCAGAGCAGCCAGGAGGCTGCTGTGAGTGGGGAGAAAGAGAGAGCTCCTTGTCCCACTCAGCACATGGAGGATGGCAGGGGCCTTCCCGTTTATCACACAGCTACTAACCAGGGGCTAATATGGGAGATAGAGCCCCAGAGCAGGGTCCTGGGACAGGAATCCCAACACCCTCCCCATTCCCAGCAGCTGGTTGGAAGGAACGGGGCCTGTCCCCCGGGCCTCACCGCTGGGTGTCTCCTTCATATTCCAGAGCAGCCTCTGGCTAGCTCGCTCAGGCTGGGTATCTGGTCAATTTTCCCAGCCTGTCCATGGGGGCTGTTTTTCCAGAAATGGGGGAGTTTCCACCCCCCCATCCCAGTGGGCCTGTTTTGAAAATCAGGTCCCCAGAAGTGAACAACAGGGTCCCAGCAGGTTTATCACACCCTGTCCTCCCCCCCCACTGCATTTCCTGCTCTTCCCCTTCTAGTACAAACCCAGCAGCAGCTCCCTGGAAATCCCCAACCTGAGCAGGCTGCACCATCACAGCCCATCTCCCAGGAGGGCTAGTGGGTACAATCCGGAGCGAACCCTGGGTGTCCCTAGCTAGCCTCTGATCGCCAGAAGCTGGGAATGGGCGACAGGGGATGGATCACTTGATGATCACCTGTTCTGTTCATTCCCTCTGGGGCACCTGGCCTTGGCCACTGTCGGAAGACAGGACACTGGGCTAGATGGACCTTCGGTCTGACCCAGTGTGCCCGTTCTCATGTTATTCTGCAGCCTGCCAGGGGGACTGGGGAGGTGCAAAAGGGGCCTGAGTCCATGTCACACCCCGACCCCTGGGTCGCTTTATCCCGCAAAGAGCAGAATCAAAGGGGCCGCTTTGGGGGGATCCCACCCTGGCAGTCCCCGGGGACTCAGGTGGGACAGGACCTGGCTTTTCCTCTCCCGGCTCCTCACTTTGCTCCCAGGAAAGTCGGCTCTGCCTGGGGTGCTGCAGTGAATGGATCTGGGCAGGGCTGGGAACTTTGAACCGGTTCCAATTTGCCCCCACCCCTCCTTGCTTCTTTTCTGCCTCCTTCCCTCTCTTCCTCCGCCCGGATCGGATCCGGATCGACTCCGGTGAGCGCTAACCGGAGTCAGGGCCTGCGCCTCTCCCTGGGGGTGGGGGAGCTCCGGGACTCGCAGGGAGCACAGGTGGGGCCGCTTGTTGCTATACGTGGCGTCACACCGGCTCACAGTGGAAGCAGCACCTGACCCAGGAAATTCAATCCTAGGGGCTGATCTCCTGAGCAGAGAGAGACAGACACCGGCCTCCTCTCCCGGAGCCAGACCCAGAGCCCTCTGGTGGCAACGCGAAAGAACCAGCTTTCCTGGGCTCCCTCAGGCCCTGTGGAGGGTTGCAACACACACACATTTTGCACAGCTTAAGGGTGTGGCTAGATTCTGCAGCACCTTCAGCCAGCAGGGTCGGGGTAACCCAGCAGACAGGGTGTAAGCCAGAAACATGGTTCCCTGTTGCAGGGCAGGGGTGTTGTTTCTTACCTTCACTCCAACCAGTGCCCTCTCTGGCCTGGGGTCCTCGGCTCTTGTGGAAGGGAACCTCTGTCTTCCCAGTGTGGGATGTCCTGGGGCACTGGGAGAGGCTCTGGTGGGAGTAGCAGGATAATGTTACTCCTCCATATTCACCTCTCACAGCTGCAGCAGCCAGGGAGGCTCTGGGCTCTTGCAAACGGCCAGTGCAGGGGATCAGGAATTCACCCAGCAACCAAGCGTTACTGTAGCCAGGGCAGGGGACCTGGTTCTTGACATGGGCTGTGGGGTGGGATTCCCTGGGCAGGTCCTTGTACTTAAAGGGCAGAGAGAAGGAATCTGGCTGGGTCCCTCCTGGGTCTGGGATGGGGGGGGGGGGGTGCTCATCAGCTGTTGCCCTTTTTTGGGGGAGAGGGTATAGTTGCCTATATAAGACAAAGCCCCTTAAGGTGACCAGATGTCCCGATTTTATAGGGACAGTCCTGATTTTTGGGTCTTTTTCTTATATAGGCTCCTATCACCCCGCACCCCCGTCCCGATTTTTCACACTTGCTGCTAGTCGCCCTAAAGCCCCTAAGATTGGGATGGCTGGTCCCCTTGGCTGAGGATTCCCAGAAAATCCTGCTGAAGCTGGGGAAGCCGCTGCCCTGCTGATGGCCATGAGCTTCCCGCTGGTCTCAGGGGCTAAAAGGGGGCAGATCGGAGGGGGAGGGATGGGCAGAGTCTGTGTCAGGCCCAAACTGACTGCACAGGTGGGGCGAACAGCTGGAGGCCGGGGAAGGAGAGGGGGCAAAATCAGGGGCATGGGATAGGAGTCAGGGTAGAGGCACTGCCAGGCAGTGGCAGAGGGGGGAAAACCCAGGCGAGGAGGGTCTTCAGTGCCCGCCCCCACCACTGGTTAAACTTTTGAATACCTTATTTTTATGGCCTTTGTAGCCCATTTCACGACTTCGATGCACAATTTGCACGCGTGACTCCTCCCTGTCATATAAGACGATACATTTGCACGCTAGGATCTGTAAATCTGCATGCCCGGCCCCCCGCAAGCCCGGGACCCTAGCTGGTCGCCTGCCCCTAAATCCAACCCTGTATGGAAGAGGAGCCAGCGGCAGTGGTTTCAAAAATAGGGGGCAGAGGGGCTTTTTCTTCCCCTCCCCCAGACTGGGACAGCTCAGCGCCCGCTTCCCAGGGATGTTTTCAAAACAGCACCAGTGCAGCCCATTGCCAGCTCTTATCTATCAGATATGATGAACGAAGCTGCTAAAAGAGACTTGATTCAATGAACTATCTCTCATCAACCTCCTCAAAAAAAAAGTATAATTGTCGTACGTATTTTTGGTGTTTGAAAGACTCATCAGCTGTGTCTGCATAAAACCTCAAACCAGGTCACACATTTGTCTTATTTAGCATTCTCTGATGGCTTGAATTGCACTGTAGGGTTGCCAAGTTTGGGTGAACGGATTCCTGGAGGTGTCATCACATGACGTAATCTTTAACTGAAGATTTCTCTTTAATTCCTGGCGACTCCAGGACAATCCTGGAGGGTTGGCCACCCTATTGGACTCCCTTTCGTGTAAGCCACCGCAAATGGAGTTTCATTATTTATTTTAAAATATTATTTGTGTTACTCTCAGCACTTCATCATTCACCTTCGTTAACACGGTGCAGACAGATGTCGCCGTGCTATTTAATATGTATATTTTTAATAGCAACTAAGCAATGAAACTCTGAATAGTTGCTCGCAACTTCAGCCATCACAAATCACAGTGTTTCTAGTGTAATGTTGTATTGCAATAGTGTAATTTAGTTTGCCATGTTTAGTTTAGTTTCATGGAGGGTAGGTCCATCGATGGCCAAGACTATAACAGGGTTCAAGAAAGAACTAGACAAGTTCATGGAGGATAGGTCCATCAATGGCTATTAGCCAGGATGGGCAGGGAGGGTGTCCCTAGCCTCTGTTTGCCAGAAGCTGGGAATGGGCGACAAGGGGTGGATCACTTGATGATCACCTCTTCTGTTCATTCCCTCTGGGGCACCTGGCATTGGCCACTGTCAGAAGACAGGACACAGGGCTAGATGGACCTTTGGTCTGAGCCAGTGTGGCTGTTCTTATGTTGTTCAATTTTTGTATAACATGAGTTTATTCCCTGGGCTAAAAGTTACAAGGTGGGCACCATCACTTCCTCCTGTTCCACTTGTGCGTAGTTAGGTGCCTGCCTAGCTCGTTCTCACAAGAAGCAGTTACCTTGCCTGGTTCCAGAAGAAGATTCCCATTTGTAGCTCGCCAGGTAGAGCTAGGTGCCTACCTGCTGTGGGGACTTAGGCACTGAGCTCTGTGCTGGGTGGATCTTAGCACACACCCCTCTGGTTGGCATCTTCCATGGGCTGGCTGAGGCAGGTCCCCGTCAGGCGTGCTGGCTTCTGTGGATCGCATTCTGCAGTGCCTCTCTCTCCCCTGTGCACCTAACTCCGGCGCAGTGGTGTTCCCGAGACTTTCTACGTGCCTAAAAGCTAGGCGTCGTGATCCTAGGCATCATGACGCTCCAGTCCCCTTGTGAATCCAGCTCCGGGTCTTTCCCTCCCTGCTAAGAACGGTGATTTTTGTTTGTTTGTTTGTTTGTTAACCGCAGGGTAACTAAGGTGTAGGCGCTATTCTAAAGTAAAAACACAGCGGAGGACAAGGCACTTTGGTTTCAGCAGGGAGGAAAAGGCCTGAGAAAACGTGTCTGAAATAAGATCAGAGGGCAACGCGCTGACATGTTTGTGCCAAAGTAGAGACTTGCAAATGTTGTGTTGAAAACCTGTGCAATATGTGCAACGGGGTGGGGGGTGGGGGGAAGTCTGTATAAGGAACAATGGTAGATTTTCTTTAAAATGTATTCATGAGTAAGGCCAAGATTTTGTCACGGGCACTTTTAGTAAAAATCACGGGAAGGTCACGGGCAATAAATAAATCACAGAAGGCCGCTCCCCCCAGCGCGGGGCTGACAGATGGAGGCCAAGTCCTGCCGCCCGGGGCTGAAGTCACGGTCACCTAAAATCGCAGAATCTGTGACCTTATTTGTGAATATTTCAAATACGGTTTGCTCCGCTTTACACTTACAGTCGGTGCTGTGTGTGCATTCCATGTTTGTGTTGCACGGAAACTCTACGGCCAAAGCTACATTGGAACGAGATTAAAAAAGAAAAAATACCTTCATGCCGGGTTTTCCATACAATAGCCCTGAGGGTTAACTCCGTAGAACACTTTTTCCAGTTTACAAAAATATAGTAAAAGCGGCGTTATCCGGCACTTTACCAACTGGAAACTGGCATTTCTGATCTTCATTGAAAGTCCAGTTTATAGTCCAGTTGGTGCGGGGCCAGCAGGCTCCCTACCTGCCTCCATGTGGCTCCCTGGAAGCGGCGACATTTCCCTGCTGCTGCTAGGCGGAGGAACGGCCATGGGGGCTCCGTGCGCTGCCCCCGCCCCACCCGCTGGCTCCGCAACTCCCATTGGCCAGGAACCATGGCCAATGGGAACAGCGGGGGTGGCGCCTGTGGGTGGAGGCTGTGCGCAGAGTCACGTAGCCGCGCCTCTGCCTAGGAGCAGCAGGGACATGTTGCCGCGTGTGGGGAGCTGCTCGAGGTGAGCGCCGCCCGGATCTGGCACCCTAACCCCCTGCCCCTCCCGTACCCAAACTCCCTTCCACAGCCCCACCCCCATCCTCTCCCATGCCCCAATTTCCAGCCGAGCCCCCTCCCACACCCAAACTCCCTCCCAGAGCCCCACCCACCATCCTCTCCCGCGCCCCAACCCCCAGCCTCCTCCCGCACCCAAACTCCCTCCCAGAGCCCCACCCACCATCCTCTCCCGCGCCCCAACCCCCAGCCCTGAGCCCCCTCCTGCACCCAAACTCCCTTCCTTTTAGTTAACCAGAATTTTTGACTTACCAGCACCCCCCATTCCTGCAACATGCTGGATAACAAAGCTTTTATTGTACCTTTCTTTGTATCCCAATTTCTATTTGGGGAAACAACAGCTCCGAAAGCCCCCCCCGCCAGCCTCCACCTCCATTCTGGGCCATTTTTTCACTCATTGTTCAACCAAAGGACTCTAGGAGTCTGAGAAACTGAATTCTACTTTATTGTTCCAAAGCAAGAAATAAAAGACATCCCGCCCAACGCCCAGCTTGGCACGGTGCGTTTCAGCCCCAGCCCGGCAAATTGCTGCCCCTGGCTCCCGCACACACCAAAACAGAGCAATATTTTGCAGCTGGTAGAAAACGGGAGAGAATGCGTGAGAGACGCCGGGATCCCGTCACAGCCACAAATGCTTCAAGAGACCCAGCGAGCACAGCTCAATCCGAGCTAGAGAACAAGGCGAATGTCCAGAAGTAGCAGCATCTCCAATCCCAGCTGAGGCTTTTATTTACCCCAGGACATGCCTGGTGTGTGTGGGGCCAGCGTGGACGAGAGTCTCCGTTGCCCCCACGCAGGTGCTGCGGCAGATGGGGAGAGGGTGACCTGTGACCAGCTCCGTTGCCCTCTGCTTCGGTAATAGGGGTCAGCCTGGCTTCAGGCCTGTTGGCTTCTCAGCCTGTTCCTCTCAGGAATCTGGGGATACCCCTCGCCCCCGCATCCCTGCATAACTTCCCTTGGGGCATCATACATAGAAATCAGAGATGTCCTCATCCGACACTCATAGGACATTGCTTGTAAAACAGCCTTGGTTCTCGGGCTCCCCAGCTCTGTATATTCCAGCTCCCACGCTCTCCCCATCCTGACGGTATTTCTCAGCAGTGCCGGGGTCAGGCAGTAACATCCTTCCCCGGTTCAGTCTCTGCCTCTTGGGCTACGACTCTCACTCCGCCTCCGTCCCCCCTCCCCAGCGTTTGTGCCCATGGTTACTTATGACGACCATTGCTCGAACCACACTAAAAACTCACGACAAAAGGGCGTGGAAACAGAATAAAAGAAAGGGTATTCGGGAAATTGATTGCGTCTCGTGCAGTCCCCAGTGCGTTGACATTACGTCCCGTCAGGCTAAACAAAGTGCGACGCATGTGACCAAACGGCCTTCAAGTACCTAAACAAAACCTGACACTTTGAGGGTGGGCTGTAAAACTATTTCAGGTTCACACACATTGACATCGCAGAGCATGTTCCATCTGACATAGAGGAAAACGGATGTGCCTGTGTTCTCCGCTGAACTGCCTAAACCCGCTTCCCCCAGAGTCCCCTTCTCATTTAGCCCTATTATTTACAAAAGGTTTGCAGCCTCATAATGAAAAACAAAATAAGAACATAAGAGCGGCCACACTGGATCAGACCAAAGGTCCATCTAGCCCAGTGTCCTGTCTTCTGACAGTGGCCAATGCCAGGTGCCCCAGAGGGAATGAACAGAACAGGGAATCATCAAGTGATCCACCCCCTGTTGTCCATTCCCAGCTTCTGGCAAACAGAGGCTAGGGACACCATCCTGGCTAATAGCCATTGATGGACCTATTCTCCATGAACTTATCTAGTTCTTTCTTGAACCTTGTTATAGTCTTGGCCTTCACAACATCCTCTGGCAAGGGGTTCCACAGGATGACTATGCATTGTGTGAAGAAATACTTCCTTTTGTTTGTTTTAAACCTGCTGCCAATTAATTTCATTTGGTGACCTCTAGTTCTTGTGTTATGCCAAGGAGTAAACAGCACTTCCTTATTTACTTTCCCCACCCCAGTCATGATTTCATAGACCTCAATCGTATCCCCCCTTAGTTGTCTTTTTTCGAAGCTGAAAAGTCCCAGTCTTACTAATCTCTCCTCATATGGAAGCCGTTCAATACCCCTACTCATTTTTGTTGCCCTTTTCTGAACCTTTTCCAATTCCAATATATCTTTTCAGAGATGGGGCGACCACATCTGCACACAGAATTCAAGATATGGGCATACCATGGATTTATATAGAGGCAGTATGATATTTTCTGTTTTATTATCTAACCCTTTCTTAATGATTCCCAACATTCTGTTTGCTTTTTTGACTGCCGCTGCACCAAAAACTATCCACAATGACTCCAAGATCTCTTTCTTGAGTGGGAACAGCAAATTTAGACCCCATCGTTTTATACATATCGTTGGGATTATGTTTTCCAATGTGCATTAATTTGCATTATTCAAAACCTTATAAAAACCCAAGCTTCCCACCTGCCAACAAGCTGAGCTTGGCAGGAAAACGCCTGGAAGCTGCTCTATCAATGAAGTGGGGTTTAAGCTCAGAAGGATTTGGGATACACTAGTATCGTGACAATTTCAGCTCCAATGACATAGGATCACAGCGTCTCAAAGAGCAATTCTCAAGCCCGGGGAGCTGAGATCACTGAGTCATGTGACAGGCGTAAGGGTAGAACGGGGGAGATAAACTCTCCATGGCTTGGACAGATGCTGCTGTCATGAGGGGAGACCACCAGGGTGACGGGCGAAGGAGGGGAATCGCTGTAACTCACCCCCTTGCCCCCAAGTAACATGGAGGCTTCACCGCCATGTTTTTCTCTCCCCTGTTCCAGCTCTTTGAGAATCGCCTCTTTCATTCTATAAGCAAACAGAGCCGGCAGCTTCTTCGGCACAACCTACAGCACAGTGAGAAGAACCAGGAATGAGACAATCTGTTGCCAACAGGGTCGGATTCATCTTTTTGGGGCCTCGGCACCCAGACTGTGGCCCTGTCTCCCGCTCCACCCGAGGCCCCGCCCCCACCTGGCCTCTTCCCTCCCCAAAGCCCTGCCCCATCTGGCCTCTTCCCCTAAGGCCCCACCCCCACCTGGCCTTTTCCCCCCCGAGCCCTGCCGGCGCTCTGCCCCAAGGCCCTGCCCCCACTTGGTCTCTCTGCCTTGAGGCCCTGCCCCTGCTTGGCCTCTTCTTCCCCCCCACCCCCCCGAGGCCCACCTGCTCTCCACCCCAAGGCCCCGCCCCCACTTGGCCTCTCTGCCCTGGGGCCCCGCCCACCACTCACACGGAGGGAAGGGGTGGAGAAGAGCAAGCAGGTTGGTGCCATTGTAAACCCAGCACTGGTCCCCAAAAGGAAGAACTCAGCGACTCTGACAATCACTCTGCTCACGGTGGGGACTATTGCGAATGAGACGCTCACAGTCGGTCTAGACGAGTAAATGCATTGAAGGTTCGGTCCGGGACAGGAGAAATGTGCTACCTATGCCTAATTCCTAGTCGAGCGGAACTGTCACAGGCCAATGGGGCTGGCTTTGAGGGGAGATTCCTAGGGCTTTAGGCTTTTTTAGGTGTCCTACAGTGAGATGTTACGGAAATCAGTGCCTCTCAGAGGGGTAATGATATGGAGCAGCACCTCTCTAACCCTTCTCCCATGATCCCCAAATTTCAGTCCTGGGTGGAGCGTCTGATGTCCAACATGGCGTTCGCTCTGCTCGGAGCTTTTCCCACGGTAACGACCTTTAAGAGGTCTCTTCCCTGGGTGCATTTGCTGATGCCTGGTGCAAACTGACCCAGGCTGATGCGTCTGCCGTGTGGATTCTCTGGTGCACGATCAGCTGGGAGCTCTGGCTGAAGCTTTTCCCGCAGCGAAGGCAGTAATAGGGTTTCTCTCCCGTGTGGATTCCCTGATGTCGAATGAGGCTGGAGCTCAGGTTGAAACCTTTCCCACAGTCCGAGCATTTGTAGGGTTTCTCCCCCCTGTGCAGTCTCTGATGGGTAATGAGCTGTGAGCTCTGAATGAAGCTTTTCCCACATTCTAGGCAGTTGTAGGGCTTCTCTCCCGTGTGGATTCTCTGATGCGCAATCAGGTTGGAGCTCTGCCTGAAGCTTTTCCCACAGTGCTGGCATTGACAGGGCCTCTCCCCCGTGTGCAGTCTCTGATGTACCACGAAGTTGGAGTTCCGATTGAAAGTCTTCCCGCACTCCAGGCACTTGTAGGGTTCCTCGCCCGTGTGGATTCGGTGATGCACAATGAGCTCTGAGGTCCGACTGAAGCGTTCCCCACAGTCGGGGCATTGATAGGGTCTTTCCCCCGTGTGGATTCTCTGATGGGCAACAAGAACGGAGCTCTGGATGAAACTTTTCCCGCACTCAAGGCATTTGTAGGGCCTTTCGCCCGTGTGGATTCTGTGATGGGCGATGAGGTGCGAGTTGTCACTAAAACTTTTCCCACATTCGAGGCACTTATAGGGTCTTTCTCCCGTGTGGGTTCGCTGATGTCTAATGAGAAGCGAGCTCTGACTGAAGCTTTTCCCGCAGTCGAGGCATTTATAGGATTTCTCCCCCGTGTGGGTTCTCTGATGTCTAATAAGGTACGAGCGCCAATGAAAGCTTTTCCCGCACTCCACGCACGTGTTGTCTCTCTCTCCGGCGTGGATTCTCGGTCGGGATGCGGTTTCCTTGAGATCGCTGCATCCTCCCGCACGGTGAATGGATTGAACAACATTCTCCCTTGGCTGGTTTCCCAGCTGCCTCTCTGACCCGCATTGACTTCCAGAGTCCTTTCCCCACCCATGACGCTGGGGAAAGTTCCTTTCTGATGTCGCCGATAACACTCCGCACGGTTCCACTTGCCCAAGGCCTTCCTGCTGTGGATTCTCCTCCCCGTTCTCACTCACCATCTTGCCAGCTGCTGGGACAGAGAGAGAATCCGGACGCGAGTCGTTCCCTGTGCCAGGCGAAAGGGGAACTGCAAAGAGAGGGAACACAGCAGGATAACTGCTGGGGACATTGAGACAGGTAAAATTTCTAACCCATCTGTCGTTTTAACTTCTCTGAAGTGGGTCCCCGGTGCTCCGTGAGCCATTACAACTGGGTTATTCTGCCTCACCTGTCACCTGTCAGCTCTGTGTTCTTGGGGAACCAGGGCGCAGTATCCAGCCTGTCTGACTCACGAAGGACACCCACCCTCCCCAGCCTCTGCTTGAACCAAAGCCGGTCAGAAGAAAGACTTACAAAAAGCAATGAAAAGGCCGTGGAAGACACCCCTAAACCCCTCCGGACAAGGGTGACAGGATTAAGGCAATTCCCCTAGCCTCATTTGCATCGAAGATGGGACAGGGAGGCATCTCCATTAGCATACAGACTGGAGACCAGAGATTCCAAGGCAAGAACCGCATGGAACTCTGGAACCAGAAAAGCAGGGAAGCACTGCATGATGGGGGATTTCTGCTCCAGATGTTAATGAATCCATGCCTGCACACACCCAGTTTTGTAGTTATTAGACCAATTCTAGTAATAAATCCTTTATTGGTATCCAAAATACTGAAGCTGCCTAATTGCATTGTGAGCTCCCTCGGAGGAACACCGCCCAGAGCCAGGAATGAGCAGTTCCTATTGTCTAACCTGAACAAAACAACTGTGGTATACACTGCATCGTGGGATATCCTGCAGATAGTAGATGATGTCAGGGAACTCAGAGTGCAGAAGAAGAGGAATGTCCAAGCGATCTTCTCTGAGATCCTTCCTGACCCACGGGAAAAGGAAGACAGAAGGCAATAGATTCTGGAAGTGAATCACTGGCTAGATAAAGGGCATAAGGCGGAGAGTTTGGGGGTTTGGGGACATTGGTCCACCTTTTATGTGAAGAGGGGGCTGTATCGTTTGGAAGGCCTCAGTAGAAGAGGGACCAATCTTCTCAGGGACTGGTTGGCTACAGTAATTAGGAGGGCGTTAAACTAATAACAAAAGAGCAGGGTAAAAAGAGGAACATTCAGAGCACTCAGCACAAAATCAAAATGGTGGGAACAAAATTAATCAAGGATGCAAAGGACACGAAGAGAAGAAATTCTTGAATTGCCCATACGCCAATGTTAGGAACCTGGGGAAGAAACAAGAGGAATTGGAATGACTCATTTCCGAGCATAAATCTGATCTCGCTGATCTTACGGATCCCTGGTGGGACGATTCTCATGACTGGAAGGTTAAAATAAATGGTTATAACCTATCTAGGAAGGACAGAGTGGGCAAAAGTGGGGAGCCAGTGGCATCACTGATGACTTGGAAGAAAATGATCTTCAATGGTTATGGATCAATGCCCTAACAGATAAAGCACAAGATGGGGCATTAGTTGGTATCTGCTACAGACCCTCAAATTTCACTAAGGAACAGGATGACCGGCTCCTTAAGAACCTATCTATAAAGGATATGGGGGGGAAAAAGCTGTGTGATCATGGGGGACTTCAGTTTGAGTGATATACGCTGGAGGTCTCATGCCACCAGTGCTAAAATGTCCTTGAAATCTCTAAACATTATAGATGGCAATTACCTCGCTCAAACAGGACCTGACCACAGAACTAACAATCAATGGTAACTTACGTACCATGGATCACGACTTGATCACATTTATATACTTGGTCCAGTTTGGCAAATCTGAAGACAATTATGATCCAGATCAGCTGGGAGGAAGAATTTAAGCTGAAAAATTTGAATGACAATTGGAAATTGTTTAAGAACTTGATGCTCAAAAAGCTATGACCCCACAATCCAGGAAGAAGGAGGTATTGGTTAAAAAAATGAACTGGCTTAGAGAGGAAGTGAATGCCGCTATAAAAATTCAAATATATAGATATACAAAAAATGGTAGAAAGGAGAAGTTAATAGTAACTAATATTAATCAGATGCTAGACATTGTAGAAAATTGATAAGGAAAGCAAAGGGACAAAAGACAAACTCTATGGCGAGCGGAGTGAAGGACAATAAGAAGTTTTTTAAGTCCATTAGGAACTAAAAGAATCCAAACAATGGTACTGCAAGAGGGAAATGGTAGAATTTTCTATAATAATGCAGATGAGGCAGAAGTGTTCAACAAATATTTCTGTTCCATACTTGGGGGGGAAACAGATGATGTAGTCCTATTATATAATGATACTCTTTCCATTTCATGAGTATCTCAGGAGGATGTTAAACAGCAGCTACTAAAGTTACACATTTTTAAATCTGCAGGACCAGATAACTTGCATCCAAGAGTTTAAAAGAACTGGCTGAGGACCTCACTGGATCATTAATGCTGATTTTCAATAAGTCTTGGAAAACCAAAGAATTTCCAGAAGACTGGAAGAAAGCTAATGTTGTGCCAACATTTAAAAAGGGTAAATGGGTGACTCAGGTAATCATAGGCCTGTCAGTTTGACATCAATCCTGGGCAACATAATGGAGCGGCTGATACAATACTTGATTAATAAAGAATCAAAGGAGGGTAACATAATTAATGCCAATCAACATGTATTTATGGAAAATAGATCCCGTCCAACAAACTTGATATCTTTCTTTGATGAGATTACATGTTTGGTTGAAAACAGGGTTGCCAATTTTGGTTGGATGTATTCCTGGAGGTTTCATCACATGATATAATCTTTAATTAAAGATTAATCTTTAATTCCTGGAGCCTCCAGGACAATCCTGGAAGGTTGGCAACCCTAGTTGAAAAGGTACTAGTGTTGATGTAATTATACTTAGACTTCTGGAAGGCGCATGACTTGCTACCACATGCAGGGCTGGCTCTAGGCACCAGCAAATCAGGCACGTGCTTGGGGCGGCACATTTTCAGTGGTGGCATTCCGGCCATCTTTTTTTTTTTTTTTTTTCCTTCGGACGGCAAAAGCCTAGAGCCGGCCCTGGCAGCAGCCGTGGGGGAGCAGCGCCCGCATCTTGTGGCTGGGCCGGGCAGGCTCCGAGCGGGGGACACTTGGGCTGGGGGCTGCCACCCAGCGGCACAGCTGAGCCACCCAGGGACTGCAGCAGGGCAGCCAGCAGCAGCAGCGGGGCCATAGAGGGCGGGGTGCTGCTGTGTGGGGCCCGCGTCCGCTCTCCGGGGCTACGCTCCCTCTGGGGCTACCCTGCCCCGGCTCCTCAGCCCCCTGTCGGGGCGGTCCCCCGGCTCTGCCCTCCTGGGTCCCGGCCAGTCCTGGAGGCGGGAGCCCTGGCTGGAGGGATCCGGGGCTGAGGCGCGGCCCGGGAGCCCCGCTGCTTACCCCGACCCTGCCAGCGCCGGACCGGCTGGAGGCGAGGGGGGAACGGGCGGAGTCAGCACTGGTGTGGGGGAGCGGCAGGGGGTGCGGGTGGGCGAGGGCACTGGTGGGGGTGGGGTGAGAGCCCAGGGCTGGGGTGGGGGGCAGCCAAAAATTTTTTTGCTTGGGGCAGCAAAAAACCTAGAGCCGGCCCTGACCACATGACATTTTGATTAAAAAACTAGAATGATATAAAATTAACATGGCACACATGAATGGTTTTAAAGCTGGCTAACTGATGGGTCTCCAAATTTTAAACAGGGAATCGCCATCAAGTGAGTGTGTTTCCTGTCAGTTCTTGGCCTTATTAACGACCTGGAAGAAAACATCAAATCATCACTAATAAAGTTTGCCGATGACACAAAAACTGGGGGAGTCGTAAATAATGAAGAGAGCAGGTCACTGACGCAGAGCGATGGGGACCACTTGGTGAACTGGGCGCCAAGCAAACAACAGGGGTTTCAACACGGCTAAATGTAAATGTATACATCTAGGAACAGGGAACATTGGCCATACTTACAGGCTGGGGGACTCAATCCTGCGCCTTCCTCCGCAGCATAGGGCAGGGGTCGCAAGCTGGAAGATTCTCTGCATCTTGAAGTCTTTAGATCACGATCTGGAGACTTCAACAGCAGAGTTAAGGGAAAGTGGGGGGGTCAGCTTTTGTGGCCTGCATCATGCGGGAGGTCAGACTAGATGACCATATTGGTCCCTTCTGACCTTAAAGTCTATGAGTCTATGAGTCTAGGAGGCAGTAATTCTGAAGTAGATTTGGGTGTCATGGTGGATCATCAGCTAAGCATGAGCTCCCAGCGCGATGCAGTGACTAAAAGGACTAATGAGATGCTTGGAGGCATAAAGAGGGGAATCTCGAGTAGGAGCAGAGAGGTTGTTATTTTACCTCTGAATTTACCACAATGCGACCTCGGCTAGAATATTGCGTCCAGTTCTGTTGTCCAAGAAGACGGATAATATGGAGCGAGTTCAGAGAAGAGCCATAAGAACAATCAAAGGATTTGAAAAACGGCGCAATATTTTAACGGTGAAGGGAATTAACCACTGCAACAACTTACCAAGAGTGGTGCGGGTTCTCCATAACGGGACATTTTAAAATCAAGCCAGGTTGTTGTTCTGAAAGCTCTGTTCTAATTCAAACAGTAAGTGACTCAGGAAAGTCCTATGGCCCAGGGGCATCAGAACGGGGGATGCGGGGGAAGGGGCCATGGTCCGTTCACTTTTCTCCAAGGGCCAGGCCCCTGCCCCTCCTCTTCCCCCCCAAGGCCCTGCCCCCTGGCCAGGCCGGAAGCTGGAGCCCGGCCCAGGTAAGAGCAGCCCGGGGAGCCCGGGCAGCTTTGGGGAGGCGTGGATCCTCCACCTGCCTGGGGCAGGGGGGCCCTGAGAGCAGCCTCCAGCCCGTGTCTCTGCCCCCGGGCCCGCTGCCCAGGGCAGATGGTGGGTCCGCGGCTCTTCACAGCTGCCCAGGTGGCTCCTACCATGGCCTGGCTGTGGCTCTTTGGCCCCCGAGGCCCCACCCCCCAGCCAGAAGCTGGAGCCGGGTCGGGGTAAGAGCCATGCGGGCAGCTGTGCGGAGCCACGGACCCTCCAATGGGCGGGGAGTCTGGGGAGGCAGGGAAGCGGGTCGGGGTGGGGCGGGGCCAGCTTTCGACTTGCCCGGGGGGCGTGGCTTCGGAGGGAAGAAGAAGGCAGGGGTGGGGTCATGAAGGGGCGGGGCCTTGTGGTCCTCCCACTTTTAGGCAGAATCTGTTGCCACTGCTATGGCTTGTGTGTAGCTGGATATCAGACAAGTTGATCACAGAGGTCCCGTCTGACCTTATAAGCTATGCAGCTAGGAAATTAAGAATTCCTGCTTAGAGTCAGCCCCTGTTGCCAAGTTTCACCTTGGCCTGGAGCCCGAGTAGGAAGAGACACATGGCTGGAAGCTTCTGCAGAGCCAGCTCCCGCTGCCGAATTTCGGCACCAACGAGTTTAGGGATTCTAAGAGAGTCGGTCGAGTCTCTGAACTCCACCTGCTGTGGCGACAGTGAGAAAGTCAAGTCAGAGAGGAGTGAAATCAGACGAGATCAGGGTGTCCCATCCATGGGTAGAGCCTTTGTCACAAAGAACATTGATTTTAACACGACCCTGTGATGCGCTGGGGGGACATGGGATCTGAACGGACAGGAACATGGTCACTGAACCCCTGGGGAAAAGCAGATGGCTGACGGGGGTGGGGGCGTGCGGATGAAAATTTCTCTCTCTGAATCTGGGATTATGGGACCCAGTCCCCTGAAATTTAATGGACCAGGGAAGAACCTGAGAAGAAGGTGAACTGGCCACATCACAGACCGCCCCCCTCCGGCGCAGCTTCTAATAACCGAGGGGACGGGAATCCCTTACCCAACGAGGTCACTGTCTCGTAGTTGTCCTGCATGACGTCCCTGTAGAGGGCTCACTGAGTGGGGTCCAGCAGAGCCCCCTCCCCCGAGTGAAATACACAGCCACCTCCTCGAAGGTCACCGGCATCTGAAACAACAAGAGTCCCCCACTCAGCACCTGCTGCCCCAGCCACAATCCCACTATTCATGGGGGAGGAAGGCCGATAAAATGGAAGCTCTGGGGGACGGAGGGGGGGGGGCACTGAGTAACAGAATCCCACCCTCACCCTGCTCAGAGCTGCCGGGAAGCTTCAGGGTGGGGAGAAGGTGGGAGCTCCTTGTCCCCCCCAGCGGATGGAGGAGAGCAGGGGCCTTCCCGGTTATCACACACCCACTAGCCAGAGGCTGGTACAGGAGATGGAGCCCCTCAGCAGGGTCCAGGGACAGGAATCCCGACCCCCTCCCCAGCCAATTTGGGGGCCCTGGAAAAACCTTCCCCAGCTGCGGCCCCAAGGCAGGAAGAGCTTCTCCGGTCTCAGCGCCACAGTGGGGGGAGGGGGTAAAGATCGAGCGGGGGGGCGGGACCACGGGGAAGGGGCAGAACAGGGTGGGGCTGAGGGCAGGGCCACAGGTGGAAGGGTGGGGCAGGCCACGGTTCTGGCACCCCCCCCCCCCAATGCTCTGGCCTGGCATCCCCAGGAGACCTTAATCAGCCTCTGGTGATTGTGGTGTGAAAAAATGGGACTCTGGACTTTAATGACGCCTCGACCAAGAAATCTGGACCTTGGCCAAAAATATCTATGTAGAATTGGCTACCCCGGCTCTGCCAGGCTGGGAAAACTCGGGGTCACTTTATCCCAGGGCCAACCCAGCCCCATCACTGGGACTAACCTCCCCCCAGTAATAGAGTCTCTGAGCCCAATGCTAGAAAAGCGCAGAAGCAAAGGGGGACATGGTCCCCAAGGGCAGCGGGTCCCAGGGGTGCGGGAACAATCTGTACAGTGGGGGGCTGTAAACCCTGGATCTGATGGGAACCCCTTCAAGCCAGGGGGTGCGGCAGCAGCACCCCTAGGTCCAGCCCCCAGGGCAGAGTCACTTTCCTGCCCGGCCCCAGCCCTTTCTCCCAGGTCTCTCCATCACCTGCAGGCTCCGGCTCAGGGGCTGGTTTCAGGCACCGGAGAAAGTCCCCACCCGGGCTGGGCACAGGGGGGGACCTGGCTGAAGGTCTCTCCCCGCTCAGCAGCAGCTGCTGGGTGCAGGCTCCCAGATCACAATGGAGGAGGCAGCAACCCGGCGCATGGGTCTGACCCAGGAAGCTCAATAGTATTAAAGGGAGAGAGACAGAAAGCGGGGCCCTCCCATCCCCACAGCCAGGGCCCTCTGGTGGCGGCTGGGAAGGAATAAAGCAGTGGCAGAGCCCTAGGCAGGGTTGCAAACATTGTACTTCAAAACTAAAGGCCTGTTTTCTTAGCACCCCCTCCCCACCCCTCCGCCCAATAGCATCATCATCATTAATACTAAGCAGTGCTCACCTACATTCTCCAGGGGTATTTTCTGCTGTGGGCAGAGGCGGATTAAGGTTTCCCGGGGCCCTGGGTCAGAGCAAGTGGGGGGCCCCTTCCCAACCCTTCTGCCCCCTTTTCAGCCCCCCCACCCACTGCGACCCCGCAACCTGTTGGCTCCTTTCTGCCCCCCACCCCACTGCGGTCCGAAGACCGGAGAAGCTCTGTCCCCCCCCTACCAGGGCCCGGGGGCCACAGCAGGGAGCGAGAGCTCCCCCAGCCCTGAGGCCGCAGCAGGGAGCCAGAGCTTCTCCAGTCCCAGGACCGGAGCTGGGGTCCGGGTACTGGGGCTTCCCCCAGCACCGCGCGCTTCTGCCAAGGCCCGGGGTCGGGGCACTGGGTCTTTGCCCACCCCGACCTCCCGGCGCTTCTGCTAGGGTGACCAGACAGCAAGTGTGAAAAATCGGGACAGGGGGTGGGGGGTAATAGGAGCCTATATAAGAAAAAGACCCAAAAATTGGGACTGTCCCTATAAAATCGGGACATCTGGTCACCCTAGCTTCTGCTGGGGCCCTGGATTGGGGCCCTGGGGCTTCCCCTGCCCACCCCACAGCTTCTGCCAGAGTTCCGGGCTTCCCCTGCCCTGCAGTGGATTTCTGCTGGGGTGCCCATTTTTCTGGGCCCCCCAATTGGCCGGGGCCCCCGGGCACAGGCCCCGTGGGCCCATTAGATAATCCGCCACTGACTGTGGGTTTTTCACACCCCGGAGAGATGTAGTTATCCCGATCTAGGTCTGCAGTTTATATATTTAAACATTCACTCTTGTGCAAAATTCTGGATTTTCAGCCTTTTTAAAACGTTCATCCATTTAAATTGTCATTCAAGCTGTCTAAGCGTTAAAACACAAACGGTGAGCCGCCCATGGTAAAGCCTTCATAGTCAGGAGCCTTAAAGCAAACTCAGAGGTTCTCAAGCAGAATTTTTCTTACTTTGCCTGTCCGTAAATTTCGATGGTTAGCGAAGGAAATATTTTTGCCTCGGGTTGTGCATGCGGCGACTCAATGTTTACCCATAAAAATCGAATCCTTCCAAGGCTGCCCATGCGGGTGAGGGTGGTAGCCAGAAGGCTGGGGAAGTACAGGGCCAGACTGCCCCTGGGCCCCCCACCTTTATGAGGGGGCAAGCAGCCCAAGGGGGCCTGGGACTCGGAGCAACAGCAGGAGGGGCTGGAGCTTGAGTGCTGGTGGCTGTGGGGGATGAGGGGCTGGGCCTGGTGTGGGGGCCTGCATGTCCCAGGTTTTTGTAGCCCAAGGTGACAACCCTACTCTGCTCCTCTGCCAATGCATGCGTGATCATTGAAAAGTCGTCCCACAGCGCACATGAATACGCCTCCCCCGGGCTGCTCAGATGGAAACTCCACTTACCCTTCCCTCACCCCTAAGATAGGGGACCTGCCATTAGCATGAACGTCTGTCCTGAACTGGGTGAAGGACAGTCCTGAAATGCAGAGTTCAAGTCCCGGTCCTGGGTTGAATGACTCCGGGACAGCATTTGTCCCGGCTTCCCCACGGCTCTGCTCCCCACGTGCTCAGGGCTCAGGGACGGTGCCAGCCAGTTCCCTGTGGGCGGGGCGGGGGGGGGCCTTCCCCCCCCCCCCCCCACGAGGCCCTGCTCCTCCTCTGTCCACCCCCCAGGCCCCACTTAGGCCTGGTCTACACTACGACTTTAATTCGGATTTAGCTGCGTTAATCCGAATTAATCCTTAACCCGTCCACACAACGGAGCCAGTTACTTCGAATTAAAGGGCACTTAAAATCGATTTCTGTACTCCACCCCGACGAGCGGAGTAGCACCAAAATCGATTTTGTTAATTCGAATTAGGGGTAGTGTGGCCGCACACCAGCGAATTAATGTGGTTAAAATTAATGGGGTAGTGTGGCCGCACACCACCAAATTAATGTGGTTAAAAACCGAATTAATGTGCTTAGTGTGGCCGCGCACAATCGAATTTATACAATCTGTTTCCCAAATTCGAATTATCTAAATTCGAATTAATCTCGTAGTGTAGACGTACCCTTAGGGTGACCAGATGTCCTGATTTTATAGGGACAGTCCCGATTTTGGGGTCTTTTTCTTATATAGGCTCCTATTACCCCCCACCCCATCATGATTTTTCACACTTGCTGTCTGGCCACCTTAGCCCCACTCCCTGGCCATGCCAGAGAGCTGGGCTGCAGTAAGAGCCCCCCCAGGAAGCCTGGGCTGCTGTGGGGAGCCCCAGACCCTCCCCCTGCCCTGGGCAGTGTGCCCCGGGGGGCAGGGAAACGGTCCAGGGGCTAATCTCGAGCACCCCAGCTCCTCGCCCAGGGTAGGTGGAAGGGGTGGGGCCAGCGGGCTAGCCTCCCCGTAGGTGGTTCACCCATCGCCCATGTTTCAAACTGTTGTGATGGGGGGGGTAGGGGGGAGGAGAGAATGGAAGAGAAAAGACAAATGAGGACTTGAGGTCCTAGAATGACTGGGAATGGCCACAAGGTGGCAGCAGAACCTAAGGACTAGGAAGTTGGAGGTTTCATATGGACTGACTCAGTGGCTGAGAGCTGTCAAACGATTAAAAAAAATAATCACGATTAATCGCGAGATTTAAAAAATTCATTGCAGTTTTAATCGCACTGTTAAGCAATCATAGAATACCAATGGAAATGTGTTATAAAGATTTTTGGACCTTATGAAGGGATATAGGAATGTTTAGCGCATCTGGCACATAAATACCTTGCAATGCCGGCTACAAAACTGCCATGCGAACACCTGTTTTTACTTTCAAGTGACACTGCAAACAAGAAGCAGGCAGCATTATCTCCCGTATAGATAAACAAACTTGTTTGCCCTGGCGATTGGCTGAACAAGAAGTAAGACTGAGTGGACTTGTAGGCGCTAAAGTTTTACATTGTTTTGTTTTTTGAGTGCGGTTATGTGAAAAATAATTCTACATTTGTAAGTTGCACTTTCGCGATAAAGAGATCGCACTGCAGTGCTTGCACGAGGTGAATCGAAACATACTATTTCTGTTATCTTTTCGACAGTGCAAATATTTGTAATCGGATAAAGTGAGCACTGTAGACTTTGTATTCTGTGTTGTAATTGAAATCGATATATTTGAAAATGTAGAAAAACATTCCAAAATATTTATAATACGTTTCAATTGGTATTATTGCGATGATTGTTTAACAGTGCGATTAAAACTGATTAATCGTAAGTAATTTGTTAATCGAGATAACGCAAAACAAATTAATAGCTCGAGTTAACTGCTATTAATTGACTGCCCTACTTTATATGGACTGACTTTGCATGGCCTGGGGGGGTGTTATACTGTATATAGACTGATTCTCTGGTTCTTCAAAGGACGAGGGAGAGCACAGCCGCTGGGGCAGGAAGCAGATCTGGAGCCACTTGTCGCCAGGGGGCTGATGGTGCCAGAGGCTGGCTGCAAATGCACCTCATTGGGGTTAGGGGCCGCTCCCTGCTCCCCTCCAGCAATGACACCTATGTTTCCTTCCACGCACAGCGACCGCCTCTGGTGTCACAGGCAGGAGCGGCCCTTCCCCCAGGGCTGGGCTCGGCCTCTAATGCTCCAAGAATGCGAGATTCTCCCCTCTGTTCTCGGTGGGGAACCCAGGCTCCCAGCTCAAGCTGCGCCCCTGAAACGTGAGGGTTAAAGATCTCCCAGGGCCCTGCTCTCAGCCCTCCTTGTGTCTGCTGCCCATGGCCCTGGGCGGCTCCTCCCCTGCGGAGCCATAGGAGAAGGGAGCAAAGGCCAGATGTGCCAAGTCCCACGGCACTCCCCTGCCCCGGGGGCATTGGCCCTGGAACCAGCAGAAGGGGGAAGAAATGAAGGGGCCTGTGATTCGGGCCCTAGATGGGGGCTCAGGATGGCTGGGTTCAACTTCTGGCTCCTTGTGCAAATCACTCCATCGTTCTGTACATCAGCAAACTTGGGACAACCACCACCCTTCCTTTGGCTGGCTTGCCTAGTTTGGGGGCAGGGACTGTCTCTTCCTGTGTGTCTGTGCAGCACCGGGCACAACAGGGCCCTGCTCTCAGCTGGGGCAGGGACTGTCTCTCCGTGTGTGTCTGTGCAGCGCCGGGCACAACAGGGCCCTGCTCTCAGCTGGGGCAGGGACTGTCTCCCTGTGTGTCTGTGCAGCGCCTGGCACAACGGGGCCCTGATCTCAGCTGTAGCCTCCATGTGCTACTGTAAAACAAATAGTCCTAACATCGGGGTACAGGGAGGGAGCAGGGGTTACATCTGGGAACGTTGGCCTAATTTAAGAGATAAACGACAATACAATTTGTTCTAAGCCCTTCAAGGATTCCATGTGGGAGGGGCCGAGGGCGGGAAGGGGAATCAGTTCCTGGATCAGGGAGCATTCCTTTGCTTTGTGTGTGTGCAGCACCTAGCACCGCAGAGTCCTGAGCCAGGAGAGAGGCTCCCAGGCACTACTCAACACAAACAATAACTAACACTTGTCTGTCTCAATAGAGTATTCCCGTTGGCCATGCATTGCCTGTGCTCCTCTTATTTGCCCCATTTCAGGGAACAGTCAGTGAAGAATGACTGTAGGAAGGCCTGTTGCTTGGGACATTCAAACCTAGGGCCAAGCAAATTCCACCCTAGGAGCAATCCAAGGTGAGGGAGATGGAGAGCAATGACGTGTCGAGCCGAAAAAGGTCTGGCTTTTATTTTATTCTGGAAAATAGTTTCTGCACCTTAAAGTTTGCTTTCGCAGAATGACATTTGGACATAAAAAGAGCCTCTCTCCCCCTCTCCACCCTAGCCCCCCCCGCTCAAAATTCCTTCCTCTCCTCCACCCCTTCCACTAGGAATGGCTTCAAGACTGGTCCAGGCATGTGGTTCAACCTCTCACCACCCCCTTCCATGGGGAAGGGGGCAGCAGACAGAGAGAGTAATCATGGACTAATCCCAACCCCCATGGTAGGGGGAGCAACCGCTATGGAAAAGGAAACTGGTTTAAATCACCCTCCTTGAACAAAGGGTGGGCTTCCATCCCAACTCCCCTCAGTGCAGACCCCGCTCCGTCCGAGGCTGCCCAGGCACCCTCAGTGTTTGGGGGTAGGGGAGAGGGGATGGGATCCTCTCCAAGAGGGTAAGAGCACCATAGCTGGTTGTATCTACTCTTCTCTTGCAAACCCACAGAGGGAAAACTCCCTCCACCAGAACCTCTCACTGCTTCGGCCAGGAGCAGGGAGGGTCCGCGAGGGGAGCTCAATCGGCCACAACGTAGTCAGGGGCTTCGTTTCGCTGGACCGTCTTCCTCACCTTGAAGTCAACCAGAGTCTAAGGCCTCTCGGCAGCACGGGGCAGCAAGCCCTACCTCAGAGCCACGTGTGGTGAGGGTGGCACAGCCCAGAGCAAATGGAATGGGGTTGGGCTCACTTGAATTGCCGCAGGCAAGGCGTGATGGAAGAGCCTGCCCAGCTCCCAAACAGCAGGGATCCGACCCAACCTGGAGGGATCCCTGAAGAGCTGGCTGGATCCCATTGAAGATCCTACCTACAAATGGACCTCCCTCTCCCAGAGATTCTTCCTTCAGATAGATTCCCCCCATCCTGGCCCAAGGAGGGGAGGAAAGTTACATACACACTGAAGCACCCCTACTCTGAGGATGCCTCAGGCGCTCTGGATATTGCCGACCAGAGCTGGGAGGGAAGGGGCACTTTGGAGACAGTACATTTTCAGACCCTTTAATACTCTCTTGGAACGACCATCTCCTCCTTGGCTGTTGACACGGGAGCTCCTCGCTGCCTGACCTCACCAACAGGGACTGGATGGCAGGAAGCTTCGGCGCCCACCCATCCTTTGCCAAACTTGCCCTAGGGCACCAAGCAATGTCATGGGCGATGTAGGATGCCAATGGGCAGTTTGGTCTCCCTCCTCCCCCGGCTCACCTCCCGGACTGGGGAAGATATAAGGGGATTTAAAAACAAAAACAGGACAATACAGCAAAATAATACAGTGGGGGGAAAAGTTACCCTTTGGTGTGGTCTATGTTTTGGCCAAATGAGGTCTGAACTGTAACTCTCCCTCCCCAAACTGGCTCTTGAACAGCTTAGCAGCACCTCTAAGAGACTGGAGAGGGGGCTCTACCCCCATAGATAAGGCAGAGCTCGTTGTCAGAGAGCCCCTTTTCTTGTGTCCCACCACCTCTGGGGTTCTCCTCCATGGTGATATCTCATGTCTCTCCCCACTGCTACATCAATGGTCCTCTCAACCATGGCAGCAGGGGAATCAGCCACCATCGGGCAGGGACTGAGCCAACTTTGAACCGAACTTCAACCCGGGAAAGGATGGAGGCCCCCGCTGAGGATTAAGGCAGGCTGCAAGCTCGGGTCTCTCCCTTCCTCGCCAGGGAGAGTGACACGAGCCAGATTGCAGAGGCCCAGCTCCGTAACAAGCTTCCTCCATGCACAGTGTAGAAAAGCGGCAATGAAGGACAAAGTGAAGGGACCGCCGTGGTGGAAAGCCCACTGCAAACAGAGGAATGCTGGGGAGACGTAAGGTTGCTGGATAGAGAGAAGCCAGGACAACTCCTCACACACCTGTGACCTAGAGGGCTGCTTGGGGACCACTGCACAGGTCAAAGGATGAGAAGGTTCTGATGCTCCAACCATGCTAGAGATGGTCCGATGGAGACACCAAAGAGGTCATCATGGACATAAAGCTCCCTGCCCCTGCACAACTCCCCTACAGCTAACGATGGGCCCTTGAGGACCATCAAGGGTGCCCCATCATCTCCAATGTTCCCTTCCAGCTATAGCCAGAGGTGACCCCTGCCCACTCCCACTCTGCCCCCAACTAAGGATGGCGAGGTGGGAACTGCCAAAGGTCCTAAGCAGGTCCTGGCATCACCATTAGGCCCTCCCTGGATGAGGTGGTCAACCCCCTCTCTCTGTTCTTCCCCTGCAGCTCACAGAGGCTGGGAAAGTAGCCACTGGTCGGTCAGTTCGGTTCAGCATTGGCTCTGACCCCACCCACCCACCATGGAGAAACCACCAGGGACACGGTAGAGGGGAGATCACAATGTCAGAAAGGGGATAGGCACTGGGGGGATGGAGGGGGAGGGCAGTGGGGAAAGCCTCAGCATGCCCCATCCCAGTCCCCTGCCCCCCACATCGGGGCATCACAATAATCCTGCCCCCTCCCCTCCCCCCCCCCCCGTATTAAGTGCACACACACACACCCTGCCCCACCCCGGAATGCACTCGAATGCCACTCAGAAAACAAAAATACAAGGTCTGAGTCCCTGCCCCATACACACACACCCCGCCCACCCGCTCCATGATCTTTATGGGTCCAACATGCTCAAGGGTCAATGTCCGGGGAGAGACGGTGCTAACTCCAACTGGGGTCATAGCCCGTCCAGTCAGAAGGGGGCGCCAGGTAGACCCGCCGGCCGCGGTAGAGAAAGCTGACGATGCCGCGGTAGCCAGCACGGGGCACCCCCGACTTGAGATCATCCATAACGCCCAGGGCCTTGGCGAAGGCCTTGAAGGAGTCGCGGCTGCTGTACTGCACGCGGACGGTGCCCAGTTCCCGACGCTGGTTGCCCTGCAGCTCCTCCACCCGCAGCTCGGGGGCGTCGTAGACCTTGGGCAGGAACGAGCGCTCATACTCCTCCTTCTTGAGGTAGGAGAGGTCCAGCTGGGTGAAAGGCACGAAGCGGTCGTTGAGCTTGATGAACTTCAGGTACTGGTCGAAGAACTGCCCGTGGCTCACGCCCTTGCGGCCGAAGGTCATGGTGCGGGAGACCTCAGGCCTAATGCAGGAGCGGCTGCGGCGCTGCTCCGGCTGCCTCAACCAGTCGTCCCAGAAGGCTCTGGGCCACTTGGGCTCCAGCTCGTCCCACAGCTCCGACAGCAGCAGCCAACCCAGGCCAGGGAAGAAGTCTGTACGGTAGAGCAGCTCCGGCCGGCCAGCCTCCACCATCTGCTCCTTGCCATTGTCGTTCCAGGCCGAGACGCACCAGAGGCTGGGGTCAGCCAGCAGGAGCGGGAAGGCCGCCTGGAAGTACTCGAAGAAATCTGGAGCCACTTCCAGGTCATCCTCTACCACAATGGCCGCCTGGTACTGGAAGGTGCGGAAAACCTGGCTCAGGGCCCAGCGGTAGTGTCGGGCGATCTTGTAGTAGCCCTGGAACTTGCGGTGGTCTGTGGGCACCGGGATGTCGCTCAGGTCCGGCTGCTTGATGTGCATGACGGCCTCGCCGTAGGAGGCGATGACCCGGGCCGTCTCCTCGTGCCCGCAGTCCTGGCTCACGATGATGGGGAAGCGCTCCCGGGACGGCCGGTAGTGCAGCAGCTTGTCGAGGCACCGACGGACCGTGCTGCGGTCACAGGCAATCACCACCACGGGCAGGACCGCATCTGGGGAGGCCCGGGACCGGTGCGGGACGGCCTCTGTGGTGGGCAAAGCCCCAGTGTTGGAGGCGGCGGCGGCCGGTGGGAGCCGACCCGTCTCCTCCACCTTCTTCCTCTTCTTGCTCCAGAGGGCGCTGTACCGGTGGATCTGCTGCAGCAGGTCCTTCTGGTTCTCCAGCTCCAGCTCAGCGTCCTGGGCCAGCCGGATGACCTCCTCGGTCAAGTGGCTGTGGTCGTCAAAGGCTGGGGGCCGGGTCCACAGGAAGAAAAGGAGCAGGGCGTTCCAGGCCACAAACAGCACCACGCCCCAGAGGACCAGGCTGCTCTTCTTCAGCATCCTTCACAGACAGAGGCCCCCCCC
>NW_020665341.1:589826-592740 GCF_002925995.2 Terrapene triunguis
CCCCAGTGAGATGGAGACGCCCCATCAGGGCCCAGCCCCTACAGCCTATTCTCCAGGGCTCCATCCATTCCTGGTTTTACGAGTCCCCAGCAAAGGGGCCCCCAGCCCGTCCCTCAGGGAGCCGATTCCCCATCCGGATACATCTTCCCCTCCAGACTCTTTCATTGACATTTACTCTATATTGCCCCATTCTTCATGTCCCCCCATTCCTCCCAGGGATACCCCCGGGCCCCTCTCTCCCCTCCTTCGGCATCAGCCCCTCCAACTACCTGCACCAAAGATCTTCCCTGCCCCTTGGTTATCCTTTAGCTGAGCTAATTCGTGATCGGCTCGGCTGTCTGGAGGGGCAGAGGCCAACGCTCCCCCTGCACGTCCTGACTCCAGGAATTGGTTGTCCTACAGGATGGGGGGGCCTTAGGCCAAGCAGCAGAAACGCCCCCTCCCAGATAGGGTGGAGTGGGGGAGTTGCAGGGCGGGGAGGGCCTGGGAACCCCAGGTGTGAGCAGAAAGGGTAATCCCCCGCCGCGCCTGGGGAGGAGGGTGCATTGGGAGGGGAAGCTGAGCGTACTGGCTGATGAAACCCAAGACTGGAGACACACCGGATCCCCTCTCCTCCCCACCCAGTGGCTGGCGTGCAGAGATGCCCTGGCAGGCCCCACCCTCCCCAAGAGCTGCTGCACGAACCTCAGCTCGGACCCCGCTGGTCCCACGGGCGGGAGCTGTGCACAGCACCGGCTTAAGCCCGTAATCCCACCCTTGCTTAGTAGCTGCATCAGGAGCCTCATTAATCCCCCCAGTGAGAGCCCCGGCCCTATATTTAACACGGCGGCAGGCTGGACTCAGCCATGTTCACACGCCACCAGGCTGCTGTAAATCCAAGTGGGGAGGACGCCAGGGAGGGCGACCGTACGGTCGACTCCCTGCTTCAGGGCCATTTGGGCAGCATGTGGCTAAACTACTGTTTGGGTAGGCAGCCATCCCTCTCCGTAGTGCAGCCACCTCTGGGGTGGGGCGGGGCAGTTGTTTAGCGGCCGTGCAGCAGCGCTGCACAGGGACTGTTCACCCCAGCACTGAAACGCAGCCACCTCTGGGGTGGGGCAGCTGGGGAAAACCTCACAGCGATGCAGCACGGGGGTCACTCACCCAGCACTGAAATGCAGCCACCTCTGGGGTGGGGCAGCTGGGGAACAACCTCACAGCGATGCAGCACGGGGGTCACTCGCCCAGCGCTGAAATGCAGCCACCTCTGGGGTGGGGTGGAGCAGTCATTTAACAGCTGCCCAGCAACTGACTGGGACAGGAAATGAAGGAGAATCCCATAGCTCAGAACGAGAGCAAGGAGGGATTTAGGGAGGAAAAAAATCATTACCCACATTACATTTTGCATCTGGAATTAACTCTAGGGCCAGCGCTGACTGCGAGGGGACAGCGCCCCCACACCATTCCCTGCAGCACAGCGCCCCCAGCACTGCACTGGGGTCCGCACTGACTTGCACCTCAACCCCGCTGCTTGCAGCCCAGTGACCCCTAGTGCCACACTGGGGCATTGGGGTCAGCACTGACTTAGAGGGACCAGCACCATCTGTTGAGCCACATCCCCCGGAGGGGGGGATTTCCTCAGAGGTCTCCCATCCAAACAAGCGCCCCAGCCCAACCTTGCACAGCTTGGCTCCTAGCCCGGGGCGCAAGGGCAAGACACACAAGGCTTGTTTGACCAGCCGAGCTCACTGATCAGTATTGACTTGGGATGACGGTGGCGAGATCTGGCGGCCAAGCCAGGAAAGTCAGGCGGCTGTGATCCAGGGCCAGCTGGAAGGAGGGCCCCCGGGGAGGAAGAACCGGGGTGTCCATCTGTCTCTGCTTGGCAGGACTCGGGCGGAGATTCGCACCACGGCTGCTTAAGCCTGTCCATCAGTTGGATTCACTGGAGCACACACCTTGGATCCTTGGGGAGGGGTAGACTAGGCTGCGCCCCACGGAATCCCAGCGGCGTAAGGGATGGGGGCAGAGGCATAGGGTGAGGTCAGCTGGGAATATTTTGGCGGGGGGGGGGGGGGGGAAACCAGGCCGCGGGGGTTGAAGAACAGAAAATCCCAGGCTCTACCCAGTCCTGGTTTGAAGCATCGCCAGCCCTGGGGTCTGATCTAGCACAGAGAGGGGGGGTGTGAAGAAGACACTAGGATAGATGGGCCCCACTGATGATTTCAGTGGGACAAGAGGGCCCGCTGGTCTGATGGGCGGCGATCCCACGCCAGAGAGGCCCGCTCCAGCACAACGGCTGGCCCCGCGTCCCTCTCAGACAAGCTAACAGTTGTTCTAAAGCAGCGGCTCGGCTCAGACATGCGAGCTGGAGCAGCAAGTTGCATTTTTTCCACCTGGCTCGCCAGGGCAGGGGAGGATTGAGCCGGCGGGTTTGGGAGCTGCTGACAGTGCAGAGAAAGGGCAGTAAGGGAGGTGGGGAAAGCAGGTCCATGGAAGGGCAAGAAAACCAGCTCCCCTTCCTCTGCATGCTACTGCTCCCAGCGTGGCTCCCAGACAGAGCTGTTGAGTTTCAGGACAGTGCAAAACTTCTCCTCCCATTAGCCCAGCACGGGTGCAGGAGGGCGAGCGAGCAGGACACTAGTCTGGCTCCTCGCTAGCAGTGGGGAGTGCAGGGCTAAATTCCACCCCCAGGGAATGCAGGAGGCGGAAGCAGAAGGGGGACCAGGTCCTCGTACATTGGGCCATTCAGTTGCTAATGTGCCAGCCATGGGGTTAAACAGCCCAACTAGGAACACAGCAGAGGGGACTGGATTATCCAGGCCAAGCAGCCCATAGTGCCAAGCTGTGGAGACAGGGAGCATGTGCCAGGCTAGGGACAGCAGCACAGCGCCCCCTAGTGCAGGCCCAGAGGGTGACAGAGTGCATCCCAGGT
>NW_020665341.1:592750-611614 GCF_002925995.2 Terrapene triunguis
CATCTCAGAGCCCCCCCTCCTCCGCCCAGGTTGCTGAGGAAAGAACCAGGGCAGCTCCCCCGCTCCAGCGGCACAGAGCCCCCTCTGGTTGTGCTGTGGGGCAAAGGAGCATGTTATGCAGGGCCGGCCCCAGGCCTTGTCACCCAACCCCAGGCCTGGTTAATTGCTTTGCGGGGCTGAGGCTCGTTTGTTAAAGAGCTAAAACGTCACGTTGGGTATTTGGCAACAAGTGGGAAAGGCTCAGCAGAATGGCCCGTGGCTCGGGAATTGGGTTAGGAGCAGAGCCAGGAGAAGGGAGAGCTGTGCATTGTGGGTACCCGGCCTGACTTCTGGGTCACTCCCACTGCGATTTCACAATCTCAAGAGGCAGCGATGGGCCTCTCGGCCAAAGCCCTGCTCGGCTTAACCTTTTAACCGCTGCTCTGGCCACAGGACACATCCCATTGGCAGCTCCTCACGAGGCCGAGGACATCCCGTTCTGCCACCCCCCTCGCCAACACCGGCGCAGCCAGAGATGTTCCCTGTCTGCAGCCAGTCCCAGCCTCCTACCACTCTGTTTAGATTTGAGAGCTGGGACGTAGGTAGCTCATGGTCAACACAGGGGCCGCTCTTTGCCAGGGCAAAGGAAGAGGTAACGGGAGCTCAGAGAAGTCTACTCCAGCCACCCAGCAGCACCAGATCCCCTGCCCAGCAGGTCCAATCTCCTCCACTTCTTGTGACTTCTCACCCAGCTCACCACAATCAAATACTTACCTGGCTAGGGAAGCCAGTTTCAAAAGCACTTATCAAGAGGTGACGGCCTAAGGGCTGTGACCGAACTAGTCCGACCACAGGCCAGAGGCAATAGGTTGAAGAGGCGGCTGATATGCGGATGGGCTGGCCTGGCTGTCTCTTTGTCCTCCTCCACCCCAAAGTCTGGCTCCCGCCCTCTCTTTCAGTGCAGGCCCCCTGTGTGAAGAGCCCTGCCAGGCATCTCAGAGCACGCCAACTTTTACAAGCCACAGAGAGGAATTAGATCAGTCGCTCACTGAAATGCAGCTGCCTCTGGGGAGGAACACAGCCGCAACAGGACACCATTCTCTAGCTTAGGACATGAGGGGAAGGGAAAACAGCAGGGTGGTGGGCTGCAAGGGGGCACCATTTCAGAATCAAGGAACACCTCCCCCCCAGCTGGGATTTGGCCAGGCCTCTGGGATTTAGGCCCCGACTCCCAAGGACCAGGGGATACGTGGCAACCCTGGAAGGTCAGAGTCTCAGTTCTAAGCGTCAGCGGAAGCCAGGGTGTTGGGGGCAGCCCCAGGACAGGAAAATCTCATTGGCTTTCCTGTGGGTTCTCTCACTTCCCCTCCAGCTGCCTCCATTGCTCAACAAAAGTCACATCTGGGAGTCCCACAGGCTGGAGGGAGTAAAGCCAGAGAGCAGGAGCCCATCCTGCTAGTCTCAGTCTTCACTAATGCCAAAAGCCCTCCCTAAATTCCCTCCCCACACGACTCATAATCCCAGAAACCTTCCCCTCCTGCTACCCAATTCCAACCCCTCCCTCTTCTGGGATCCGGACCCTGCTCACGGTGGGCAAGAGCAAGCATTGAGTCAGCAGAGCCAGGGTGGAGGGAGGAAAATAAGGAGGGGTCTCAGCACAGGGTGCAGGGATGGGTGTGTCTCCGGCATCATCCCCTCCCCACCTAGCACTCAAAGGGTTAAGGGGGGTAATGAGTCCTCAAGGGTGGGCTGCCAGCGCTGGCAGCCCAGCCCAGCCCTCCTCCCGCCCTGATGGGAAGGGCTTGCTGAAATCAAAGCCACATTGACTAACTGACCCTGGGTCAAAACAACACACATTCCCCCTTTGCCGTTTATGCAAATCAAGTGCAGAGCCAGGAAAGGGAGTGGGGTGGTTAAGGAAAACGAGTCCAACGCTGCAGGGGCCGGGCTTTGCCACGAGGCCTCGGAGACCACTGGTGGTCATGGTCCCCCACTATCTGGATCCAGCTGGTGGTCTCTTGTCTTACCCTTAGACTGTCAGCTGTCTGAGGTAAGGGCTGCCCTTCTGTTCTGTCTGCACGGTGCCTAGCGCAACAGGGGCCTGGGCTCTTAGACAATACAAATTAATAACCGGTGTATTGTGGCCCGCTTGTGCTAGGGGCTGTGCGTACAGAGCGAGACGGTCCCTGCCCCAAGGAACAAAGGAAGGATTATCTCCTTGTTTTACAGATGGGGAAACTGAGGCACGGTGACTTGTCCACAGTCACACGGGGAGCTTGTGGCAGAGCTGGGAACTGCACCCAGGCCAGTTGTTTGACAACTCCTGGGCTGATCCTGTGGTTGTCTGTCTCCCTTCTGGAGCATTCCCCCTTGTCCGACACCCCACATTCCTCAAATCCTCCGGATCTACAGGGTTCAACCTCTCACCCCATACTAGGCCAGGCTACCAACAAGGAACTTCCCCCCCTCAAGACAGAGCAACCCCCACATCCACGCTGGGATAAGGACAGAGTTTGCCTGACCACCTTGTAACAAATTTTAAGCAGCAAGAATGGAGCTTCAAACTAGATCGGAAACCAGCCCCACCCAGAAACCAACTCTCCTGGAAACCAGCCCCCAAGCTAGATCAGAAACCTGCTGAGCTGGGGAAAAGCCAGAGGAACTACAGAAACTCCGGCCTTTTGGGGGATTTTGCATTGCCGCGGGTGCTGTTTCCTCCAACCGGTAGCGCTGGCATGGCCAGCATTAACCCTGATAAGAACCCCTCTTCTTCCGGCCAGAAGGGTCCATTCTGATCATCTCATCTGACTTCCTGCATAACACAAATTGACATCCCTCAAACACTAGTGGATTCAGATAACACCCCCCCACTGCTTTAGCTTCCCCAGCCACTCAGTACAAAACAGCCACATATAACACAGCAGCAGCCGACCCAGAATATAACACTGCCCGTATGTGCTGCGGCCTTGGGACTCAGCACAACTACCGTGATGGGCGTCATACAGAACCAGGCAGACTCAGGAATGCTGTTTGAACAGCACGCCACAGCACAACACAAACCCACGGATCGACCATATTGTCACCGGGGCCTCCAGACCCAGCTGCCTTGCCGGGCTGATTTCCAGAGCCTAGAAAGATTTTCCTCGCACTGTCCAACCCTCCTGGGATGGGAAGGAAACACCAGCCAAGGAGACAGGAGAGAAAACACACTAAATATTCCTTCTTCCTGGAAAGCATATTGGAGATATAATTCTGTCCCGCACCCTCCTGCCTTGTCTGAAAACTCCCCAGGGCAGGGACTGTCTCTCCGTGTGTGTCTAGGCAGCAACTGGCACAATGCAGCCCTGCTCTCAGCTGACATGATCACAATCACACAGAAGCAGACGTGGTCTCACCCACCTGATCACAGCTTATAGAAGGTCATGAGTGCTTTAGATCCGGCTCTAAAAAGTTTCTTTGTTCCCCTTCCCTGGAGAGGGCAAAAGTTTCAGCCATAAAAAGTTCCCCTCCTACCGGAGTAGCTGTTACCTCGCCATCACCACAAGCTCTCGGAGAGGGGTTCTGCTTCCCCCCACACCCCTTGTCTCTCCAGATAACAAGGCAGGCGGGCTTCTGAGTTCCAGATGCTGTGTCGATTTCACACTCACCCCCTCTCGGTCCTCAGCTGAATGTCAAACCTGGCTTCAAGGCTCCAGCTCAGGAGACAGTCTCCCCTCTGTCTGGGCACACGTCCGGCTCGAGGACCCCACTTGTTACAGACTCTGGCTGTGTCAACCTCTTGCCTCTCTCTGTACCAGTCGCTGTTCAACAAGGCAAATGACCCAAGTCCAGCATTATGAACTCTCCTCTCTAATCGCTTCTCTCTCTCTCTCTGCCGGTATCTGATTTCCAGCCGCAGGGGGGGGCGGGATGGGGGGAGAAACAGCAAACAGATCCGCTCTGGGCAATGGTACAGAGCAGAGGGGACAGCACCATACCGAGCCGTGTCCTGTTAAAGTTTTAACGCACAGCAGTTTCGGCACAGTTCTTGCTGGCTCGGCTGGTTTCACTCCCCTCAGCGGTACCAGGAAATGTGGCCCTCCCCTGTAGGCTAGGAGAGGAGGAAGGAAGGCAGGGTCAGAGGTTGCTATGGGGCGGCCCTCTCGATCAGGAAGTCAGGGCCCCCCCCAAGTCTGAAAGGGAGGGAGAGTTTAAGCCTCACACACCCATATTTGGCCGAAAGGTGAACAGGAGAATCAAAGGCTGACGGGATCTTTGCAGAGAGGAGACAGGAAGAGAGGGGTGAAGGGGGCCGGATCCTGATCTCCGTTGTTGCCCCTGGATAGATCAGAAGCTAGCCCACTGCCATCAATGGAGCCAGGGCCGGATCCTGCTTTCAGTGACCCCAGCCTGAATTGAGAGCAGCGGGGTAACAAAGCAGAATCTGGCCCAGAGCCTAGCAGGGACAGGGTGAGAAATTGGAGAGTGGGTCACAGGCCAAGGATCAAACTTTGCTGATGAAGCTTTGGGAGCCGGCCTGGGGAAAGAGCCCTTTCCTGCAGCTGATTAGCCTGAACACCAGACAGCCCGACTGAGTTAATCTCTAATGCCACGTTTGCATACAGAGTGGAGTTAACCATTAACTGGTCTTTTGGCAGCTGCTCCCCTTGGAAACAGAGACAGAGGTTCAGGAGGTAAAAGGAGCTGATCAGATCTGACCCCAGGGGGGGGGACGGGGGGGGGGAGGGGGTCTTTCTAATCTAGGGGGCACCAGCTCTGATCCAGCTCCAGGGCGAAGGACTGGCTCAACAGGGGTTGCGGAAGGGGACATTTCCCCTTTTGGGGGGAGCCAGCCCCAGCTTGGAGGGCGAATGGCTGGCTCGGGGGGGTCAGGAAATGGGCCTTACAAGGAATTAAATAGAACATTCCCCCCCCCCCCCCCCGCCTTTGAAAGCAGCCAGGAATTCAAGCTGCTGTGTCCTCAGCTCACCCACCCCAGGAGTCTGGAGGAATTACAGCACAGGGTTCAGACTCCAGCCAGGGATCTCAGCAGGCATATGTGCTGTGCCCACAACCCCGGGCCTTCCCAGGCCAAGACAGAGTCCCTCCCGTCACAGCACAAGGGAAAAAGCCAGGGGGAGACAGTTACAGTCACAGAAAGGGGGGATGGATGGAGGGAAGAGACTTGCATCAACACCCTTCTTGATTTCACACACACAAGCGCACGTTCCCTGTGGGAAATTGGAGGTGTATCTGCCCCGTTTATTAACGGGAAAACATTTTTTATAGCTGTTCCACCTCAAAGCGGAGATTTCAAGCAAACAGAGCCAGACCAGGTCAGCATTTGGATGGGAGATCTCTAGGGCGATCTAGGGGCTGCAGAGGGCACCTAGAGAGGTGGGGGGCGTCTCACTAGGGAGCCCCCCTCCCCTCTTGGGCAGTGCCATCCGCTGTGACCCGGTGTGGTGCAGCCAGGGGGCTCTCTCTTTTCACATGAGACGGTGCAAACAAGCCCTGATCACTTGTGATCGTTCGCCAACGGCGCCTAACAATTAAGCCGTTTCCTCCAGCGCCCCAACCGAATCTCAACTCCGGCTGCCTCTCTAAAGCTCCCCCCACTGGTTCAACTGGGGATTTCACTTCCTGTCCTCTGGTCTTGCTCACATATGGCTGCGCAGCAGCTGCTATGCCTAGTCCAGAGGTGGCTGCGTTTCAGTGCAGTGGGCGCAATCCCCGTGCCATCTTGCTGTGTGGTTGCTATGCAGCCACCTCTGGTGTGGGGCATGTGAATGCTACAGGAGCAGGGGAGAAACGGGAAATTGGGGGGAGAGAGAGAGACAAGCCTTTATCGTTTGGATCGGCAGGCCTGATCCCGCCAGCACAGCGGATGAAAAAGCCAGCCGGATTCCACTCTGCCCTACGCATCGGCGCCAGGCCTGGCTCAAGACACTGAGGAGGCGGGACGGACGCACCCCTGCTAGGTGGGTCGCCGTCTCTCTCCTCCACTGGAGCTCTCTCGGGGTTTATGCCACGGCTGCTCGCTTCCCAGCATGCACCCGTGGAGAGAGGGATGCGTGAAACGAGCTGGAGAGTCTCAGCCCAATTCCCCAATGGAACCGGGTTCCGTTCACAACCACTAGCCCCCGGGTTGGGGTAACCCGGGCAGGCAGACGGGCTCTCTAGCCCCCTCCTGTGATCACAGAGATTTAGGCCCCCGCTGTTGCTTCCATGCTAATAAGGTTCTTTAGCTCGGGCAGTAGAGCTTCACGCTTTCAAGGTCTCTCTTCACTGCAATTAGCCCAGGCTCCCACCCAGGAACTAACGAGGCCTGGCGGGAGGGGGGTGGGTGGGTTAGAGAGTAGGATCCATTTCCACTCAGCCTGCTGACTTTGCAGTGAGGACACAGGCTACAACCATTCAAGTGCTGATAGTCCTCCAGCGCTTTCCCACAATTCCCCAGTGCGCCCAGAAGGGCGGACAAGTTCTCCCACAATTCACAGGGAAGGAATCAGAGCGGTAACCTGGGTAGGGCTTTGCCGTGGGGCTGCTCACGCCTGATCACTGCAGAGGTAACTCAGGGGGTTAGTAAACACGGACCCTTAGATACACAGGACTGGTTCGATCCCCATCCAGTAGCTTTTTGGCAGCCTCAGCAGCCTCTAGCCCTTGGCCTCCCTGTCCGCCCCCTATCCACCTCCAGTGGGGGGCACTTATAGGGCAAACCCCATTGGGATGGTGGTTCGTGCATGGGGAGCTAGCCCTGGTCTCTGCCCACCACGGGGAGGGCTCAGAGCCCTGCCGTCTGCAGATCTACTTCACTTCCAAAGGTAGATCAGAGCCAGACGTAAACACACGGAGATGTGAGGAACAGTCTGTCCTCCCCTCCTCTGCTGCCTGTTCTCTAATGGGAAACAGCCGGCAGCCATCACAGAGCAGCAGAGGATGGGAGGGGCTTCTCTGTGAAGGGGGGAGGGGTGCAGGGGGTGCACAGGAGGCAAACAGGAAACCAGCCAGCACAGCAGGTCCCAGGATAAGGGGAAGGCGTCTCCTGTGCGCCAATCAGGTCAGCAACCCAAAGGGACGGGGCGGGATTCAGACCGGGAAGGGAAAGATATTGTAAGTGCATGGGGTCGGGTCACTAAGGGTTAAAACCAAGGCCAGTTGCTCCTGCAGATCCCCTGGCCCCCACAATAACTTAGCAACCCATCCAGCCCACTTCTGTGCTGATCGCTCCCCCCCACCCCCAGCATAGGAGGGCCGGTTGAGGGGATTAGCACCCCTGGGTTCTGCTGCCAGCTCTAGGAGCGGAGTCTAGTGGTTGGAGCAGGACGCAGGACTCCTGGGTTCTAGTCCCAGTTCTGGAAAGGGAGTTGGGTCTAGTGGTTAGAGCAAGGGGCTGGGAGTCAGGCCGCCCAGGCTCGATTTGTGGCTCTGCCATTCATCCACTGGAATCCTGGACCGGTCACGGCTCAAATCTGTGCCTCAGTTTCCCCATCTAATAAAACCATTAAGTACTCCTGGAGGAAGAGGGGTGGTGACACTCAAGAACACAGATGACCAGGAGCTGGGCAGGAGTTGCCCAGCCCAGCATCTCCCAATTAAGGGGAAGCCTCAACAGCTGGCATAAGGTAGTCACGCCCCAGTGGTTGACAGTGACAGACACAGGGTCCCCACAGGAGGGATGGGATGTCGCCGCGGCCCAGCCCTGCACATGGCAGGCTGGAGGCCTGAACTTCTCCCGGCCTCTCCTCTCTGTTACACTCGTCCGAATCTAGGTCAGTCCCTAATGAGAATAAGCTTCTGGGCAAGACAAAATCAGGAGCCCAACCTCTGATCTTACACCAGGGTAGGGCTAATCCTGGTGGAGGACAGTGAAAACAACCCCGCTTACACACACTTCAAGCATGCAGATGGCCCTGATCGGTTCCAGCTGGGTCCTGCCTGTTGCCAAACCGACAGCCAATACTCACAGAGTGGAGGGGAAGAATCGTGGGGATTGGCTAGCTCAGGGAATGGGATACAGGGCATTGCCTCTCTGAGGTCCCAGCTCCAATCCGGCCCCAGGGTTGGCTCAGGGAGGCAGGGATGGGATACAGGGCCTTTCCTCTCTAGAGGATGTTGGCTCAGATCTGGCCCCAGGGCAGGGGGAATGGCTGGTTCAAGCAGGTGGGGCCTGGGACATGGGACCCTTCTCCACTAGGGGACACTAGCTGTGATATAACTCCAAACCAAGACCAGGTAGGACTGGCTGGCTGGCTGAGAGGTCCTCCCCTTAGGGCGGGCGGGTTCCAATCTAGCCACAGATCAGCAGTGACTAAAAGTCATTTCCATCCAGTCTACCCTGCGTGAAGCGAGTTGGTGGGTCTCAATCTAATTCAGAGCAGATGGGTCCGTCGCATACAAAATGGGGAGAGGTAGTCAGGGGCTTACAGAGACTGACCACTCATCTGCCCCTAAAAGGGCACTGAGCTGTGGCACATTGGCAGGGGCAAGGCTCAGATAAGCCAGCACAATCCAGGGAGAGAAATCTCTTCTGTGGCTGCCCAGGGGAACCCGATAACCAAGCGCCTTCCGCGCTGTCTTTCTTCCTGGGGAGCCCAGTGACAGAGAAACACCCCCAGCCCAGGGCAGTGGGGAGACAAGGGATCCAGCGGCAAAAGCGACTCCAAAGATGTTGGTAGATCCTATCTTCTGACCAGTGTATGAGATAGGCTGGACTCCCCCTCATGCACCCTTGGGACCTAGCCACAGAAGACTATATTACAGCCTAACCAGGCACATGTCTGGGTTTGGCAGGGAGTTGCCTGCCAGTGTACTGGTGCATTCTGAAATCTAGTCAGCTATCCCACGGTGCTTCAGCCCGCTGGACGCGCATGGAGTGATGCACTCTGGGATGTCCTACAGAGCTTGGAGGAAGGAGAACCGGCCTACCTGGTTATACCAGCAGCATCGGGGCGTGAAGTGGTCTACACACCCAAGTAAGAGTGGCCAGGTGATCGCACCAAGATAACCAGGTGCCAACCCTTGCCAGGATTCCTGCCAGGGCTGCTAACCAAGATCAGCCACGTGGCACGCAGACAAAAGCCACTTCCAGAGTTGACTACGTCACTAACTGGTTACAGAGAAGAGATGCGGGTGAGTTTGTCATCAGCTCTGCCTCCCAGTCTCAGAAGATGGGGAAGGGCAGCTGCACTCTGGCCCCTAGTGATGATAGGACTGTGTAATCCATCAGACATAATAAGCACCTATCACACTTTTCATCCCTTGATCTCAAAGCACTTTACTAAGGCAGGCATGTTGCACTACCATGCATTGTATGGAGGGGGAAACTGAGGCACAGAGAGTCCGTGACTTGGCCAAGGTCCCACAGGGAGATTGACAGGATTAGGAACATAGGTCTCAACTCCAAACCCTGACTCCTGCCCCTCACACTAGCCACTAGACCCCACTCCCCTCCCAGAACCCAGGAGTCCTGACTCCCAGTCCCCACTGCTCTAACACACTAGCTTCTCTCACCCACGCCACCTCTGAAATGCAGCCACCTCTAGTTTAGAGAGCAGCACCATCACTGGGTTGGGGGCTGAGAACGTCTCCAATTCTGGAGTATCCCAGCCTTGGGCTCTCCCACACACAACTCTACTAATGCCCCTCAATCCTGACTGCAGCTCCTTGCTATCCCAGCCCTTGGCTGCCCTCCCCTCAGCTCTGCCACAAAAAACGAGAACTGCACATAGGACCAGGAACTGCGGACTGGCCGTGTGTCTCACAGCAACCCCTGCTCTGGCTTCCCATCCATGTCAAGATCCAATTCAGATTCATCCCCCACCCGCCTCACCAAGTACAGGACCACCATGGATTTGTAGTACCGGAGAGGGGAGCCCAGCGCTGGAATAGCAGGGGGGCTGAGAGTCAGGATTGAGGGGCCCCAGTAGAGCTGTGTGTGTGTGTGTGAGGGGAGCCAGAGAACCGGGGGGGGAGAGGGGAGGGCGGTATGGGGGGAGCAGCAGATCTAGTCTCTTTACTCTCTTCAGCTAGCATCCACCTCCTCCCTGCCCTTTCCCACGATCACCCCCCCTGTGGACACAAGCACCTTCCCCTCTACAGTTCCCATCATCCAGGAGAGCCTCCCCCCCGTCCCCCTCTCCATCTCACTGCCTCTATTTATTAGCCAACCTCCGCTGAAAGCGTCTCCCTTTTAAATAACAGATGGAGGAACAGGAACTCACTCAAGCATTTTGAGATAATAATTTAAGCGAATTGTCCTTGCCGCGGTCGTGATATGCTAAGTGTGTTTAGCGTCTAGCTGCCAAAGTGTTCAGAGAGCACAAGGAACATCCCAGTCGAGAGCGACTGAACACCGTAAAAGAGCCTGTGTGGTTAAGGCTGGGACTCCGGAGACCGGGGTTCAATTCTCAGTTCTGCCACTGACTCTTGGAGCTTGGGCAAGGCCCTGTATCTTGCCAAGCCCCAGTTTCCCCCACAAGCCTCCCGAGCGCTCACGCTCTGTGTATGTGCAGAACCCAGCACAATGGGCCCTCCAGGAGCTACCCTAATAGAAATAAACAAACTGGCGTTTATATAGGGCCCGTCATCCTAAAGGACGGAGCTGGCTCAGCAGCTACATCGGGCTCCTCAGCGAGAGAACCCAAAGGATTGTAACTGATACACAAAACATTTCACCCAGTTCTGAAGTGCAGCCACCTCTGGGGTGTGGCATGGCAGCTGTTTAACAGCGCACAACATAACAAACAATAATTGCTAGTAGTAGTAATTTCTATTATCATAGTACCTCAGTCATGGATCAGGACCCCAGCATGCTAGGGGCTGTACAAACACAGAACAAAAATACATGAAGTGGAAAAGAATCCTATAATTGGTTGAAACTGTAGAGAGGTTGGATTTTCAGGGAGGCACAAAAGAATCACCTGAATTACGAACAGTCTAGACCTGCCACTTCTTTAAAATTAAATTCAACCAACTTGTTTTTCCTTCACAGGTTAACTTTATGCTGTCTGAGCTGTCCATCTCCTTTTGTAAGACGCCTTAGGTAGCTGCCTCTGTACGTCTACACTTCAATCGCAGGGTGGGATTGCAGCTCATGTAGACGTACTTGAGCTCGCTTTAGTTTAAGCTACGCTCAGGTACCAGAGTCGTGAAGCAGTGCCAGCACTGACTACACAAGCCCAGCTGGAACCCTGGGTAGTTACTTGTGCAGCTATATCACTCCAGGACCTGAACTAGTTAGATCAAGGCTCGCTCAGGTCTGTCCACTCCACACCCTATGACTGCAGTGTAGACAAACCCTTACTAATGTGCTGGGGACACTGACATAAGCAGTAGTGTTAACATTGAAGAAATGTGTTGATGTAAATGAAAATAGGTCCCCCCGACCAAAACACACCATGTCAGGGCACAGCAACTTCATTTTCAGTTGCTCTGAGCACCTTCGGGCCCTGTTAAAGCTTGGGGCCCCAGAGCCAGATAGAGGGGAGATGAGGGGCAGGGATTGAGTATGGGATAGAGATGGACCCAAGAGCAAAGGCAATATCTAGCTGCCGGCTAATTAGCAGCGTACAGAAAAGTGCTGTCACTCGCTCGCTGAAGATGGGTTGCGTTCAAGTTTGCAGTCCAGCACAAACAAAAAAAAAACATGTCTTGGTTTTTGCTGGTATTGGGAAGAGCTAGGACACTGGGGTATACACATAGAATATCAGGGTTGGAAGGGACCTCAGGAGGTCATCTAGTCCAACCCCCTGCTCAAAGCAGGACCAATGCTATTTTTTTTTGCTCCAGATCCCTAAATGGCTCCCTCAAGGATTGAACTCACAACCCTGCGTTTAGCAGGCCAATGCTCAAACCACTGAGCTATCCCTCCCTCAGCCCCCAGTCTGCCTGTCAATGATCGTTGTCTCTAAACAGAGAACACCAAAAGGATGTTTATAAGCGGGACTGGTACCAGAGTTCTGGAGCCTACAGCCATCCCTCATTACAAATGCTCCAGCAGGGTCAAATTCAATCCAGCCCTATGTCGCTGAGGGGCTGGCTCAGAGAATGGGATTACAGGGATTTTTACTTCGAAGAGACCCCCAGGTCGAAGAGGATTGGCAGGCTCAGGGAATGGGGCCTTCTGGACTTGGGTAAGTCACTTCCCTGCTCTATGCCTCAGTTTTCCCAACTGTAAAATAGGGAATAACGATACAGCCTTCCTTTGTAAAGTGCTGAGATCTACTGATAAGCGCTAAAATAACCGTTATTTGCAGTGTTGCTGTAGCCATGTTGCTCCCAAAATATGAAAGAAGAGCTCTGTGGAGCTCAAAACCTTGGCGCTTTCACTAACAGAAGCTGATCCAAGAAAAGTTATTACCTCACCCACCTTGTCTCGCTCATAGAAGTTAGGCATTCTTATTACAGGGGGCGCCAATTCCGATCCAACCTCAGGTAGAGGGGGTTTGGCTGGCTCAGGGGCATTGGGGAATGGGATATGGGGCCTTTCCCCTCTAGGAGGGGCTGGTTCCAGTCACACCCCAGGTCAGGGGCACTGGCTGGCTCAGAGAGGGCAGGGAATGGGATACCTGACTTTTCCCTTCTAGGGCACCAGTTGCACTGAAAATGACTCTCAGCTGGTCTGTGCATAAACCAAGTATGTGCGTTCTCAGCTGCGTTCCTAGCAGGACTCTGCAGGTCAGATGAGAATGATTTTCAGTGTAAGAAGGAGGCTAAGAACTGAAAGAGTCGCATTTAACTTCCCTCTCAGCACTAGAAGGCCCAGACACACCAGTGGCAGGGAGAAGGTGGGAGTAGCTGGCTCTTCTGCCAGCTCAGGAGTACAGATGCCCCTCAGCCCAGCACATCTGATGAAAAAACCCCATCACCTCTTGGGAGCAATACTCGGGTTTAACTCCCGCCTTGCTGGAAAGGGGCGGATCCTGCAGAGGATTCCACCCCAGTGTGGTCATCAAAGCATTGGTCCCAAAATGCTGCTGGACCCTCTGGGGAGGCAAAGCCCAGAGAGAGCGCTGCTCCAAGTCACCCAGTTATGCATCAAGCAACCTATGAAGAAGGGAGGGGGGAGGTGGTCACCATTAGAAGGCAAGGGACCAGTATCAGGGCTCAGGGTGCCGCTGATGGGACAGTCGGCGGGCTCATCGGCGATCAAGAATGTAGGAACTGGACCTCCCTGCCATGCTGGATAAGACCCATCTAGCCTGGTATGCCCCACCCCATCCTACCCCTGCCAGATCAAACCACTGGGCCCATTTAATCCAGTATCTTTTCCTCACCCCCACCAGATCAGACCACTGGGCCTGTGGACTCCAGTAATCCATCTACTCCATTCCCAGTTCTGCAACTGGCCTCCTGAGTGCAAATCACCTCACTGCTCTGTGCCTCAGTTTCCCCATCAGTAAAATGGACATAACGATCCTGACCTCCTTTGTAAAGCGTTTTGAGATCTACTGATGAAAAGCGCTAGGTAAGAGGTAGGTGTTATTGTTATTATCTAATCCAGTATCCACACCCTACCATGCCAGATCAGACCACTGGTCCCAATCTAATCCAGCATCCAACCCCCCTCTATCACCTCAATGGGACCATCTCTAAGGGAACAGAAGCATCTGTTCCACTGTCACATGCCAGCCAGCACCAGATGCTCCAAAGGCATCACACACAGTGTGATCCCATGGCAGGAAGGATGTTGGTTGGTAACCCACAGCTATTGATCATCTTACACCTCGAATCATCACCGTTGTAGCCCTATCCCAGAGGCACTATATGTATTCACAGAAGAGTCCCAGCCTTTTAGTTTACCAAGCTATTGGCCTCATACTGAACTACACCTCTACCCCGATATAACGCGACCCGATATAACACGAATTCGGATATAATGCGGTAAAGCAGTGCTCCGGGGGGGTGGGGCTGCGCACTCCAGTGGATCAAAGCAAGTGCGATATAATGCGGTTTCACCTATAACACGGTAAGATTTTTTGGCTCCCGAGGACAGCGTTATATCAAGGTAGAGGTGTACCTCAAAATCCTGTGCCAATGAGTTCCACCGATTAACCATCCAATGCGATTTCTTTACCCTCCAACATGCATTCTCTTTTCCCAGTCACTTCCTTTGCAGGATGGACTCAAGGCAGAAGAAAACCGTCTTCCAGTGGGCAACAGAAACAAGAGGACAATGGAAAGAACAGCAGGAAAGCCTAGCTTCTCTCCCAATTTTGAAAGGCACATCACAAATAAATCTCACCTGATTGGTGTCGGCTCAGTGTTGCTGGTGAACTCCTGGCCTCTGGTTCTCTCCTGGGGGAGGGGGGTATCTGGGCTCCCCCCTCCCCCTTTCAGGGCCTCACTTGAGGACTCAATGCAGGAGGAACAGCAGGAAAGGGCCTCTCCACCTCCTGAATGGGCCACACAGCTCCCCCTATCCTGGTTCAAAGCTAATAAACACACCCCAAGCTTCCCCCACTGAAAGGAGTGGACAAGTTCTGTACTGGTCTCTCCAAGCCTTGAAATAACTCCCCGTCTCTCCTCAAGTGTCTTTCAAGACTCTCAGAGAATCAAGCCATTACAGCCCCTCGGGTCTCTGGGGAGGAGGGCGGCAGCATATACAAGAGTCTGGTTTTCACCGCTCCCGATCAGCGCTGCTGCAGCTTGCCCACAGGTCACGTAGCCTCATCGCTGTTACCGTCCGGCAGCTCTCTGCTCATCCGTATCTCCTGGTGAGCTCTCACTCCCCAGGCACAAGTTGGCGCACCACCAGTTTCAGGGACAAACCAAAGCCCTGGTGTCCCATCTCCTAAAGTCCCGCCAGATCCCAGCCAGCTAGTCTCGTATCCGGGAGGTGGGTACGGAGTGCCATCCTCGTCTCCTTTCAATTCCTTCTTGGCTCTGTGTAACAGACACACAACTGTATTAGACACTGGCTTCCATTCCCGCTTTTTAGTATTAATGCCAACAGGATCAGCCTCCATATTGCCTTTATTCCCCTACTACTCAGGACGGGTAACAGAGGATGAGTATCACTGAGACCTGCTTCCCTGGGTCTGCCCCCTCACACAAAAACCTGCTTCTCAGGACAAGGTTAAGTTTCCTGCTCTATAGTCCCAATGTTAACAGCATCTATCATACAGCCAGGGCCCTTCAATCCTATTCCAGTCACATCAACCTCGTCCTCTCCTGGAATATATCCACCTATTATCCCACCCACACTCTGCTCCTATGGATAGCTCCATTTCCTCTCTTGTGGTATATCCACCCAATAATGCCTCCCCAACTATGCTCCAATCATATATCCTCCCAAAATCTTCACTTCCTCTCTTGTGAGATGTTTGCCCAATATGCCCCCCCCAAAGGCCCCCCCCCCACCCCACTGCTCCCATGGTAAGTTGTCTCAACCTACCCTCCTGTACTGTATCTGACCAATGTCCCCCCTCTACTCACATCCACCCAATATGCCGCTTCCCCACTGCTCCTGTGGGATTTCCATGTGGTCTCACCTCCTGTACACACCCCATGGTACATTCGCTCTGCCCTGTCCACCCTGCAGAATCTTTTCCCTCACTCTGCTCCCAAAGGATGTTCACCCCAACAACCCCTCCAATCCCATGGGACATTCACCCTAATACAGAGCTCCAGCCCGACGGCACCTTCACCTCATTGGAAACCTCTCTCTTCCTCCCACATAGTAGTATATTTATTCATCCTTGAGTTCCCCAGTCCATCTCTGCCCACCCCACCCCGGAGATATGGGGTAGGGGGAGTGCCTCCCCCCTAGAGATACGGGAGATATAGGGGGCAGCTCTTTCCCCCTCCCCAGAGATATGGGGGGCAGCTCCTCCCCCCTCCTGAGGCTATGGGGAGCAGCCCCTTACTCCTCCCGCCTGGAGATATGGGGGGCAGCTCCTCCCCCCTCCTGAGGCTATGGGGAGCAGCCCCTTACTCCTCCCGCCTGGAGATATGGGGGGCAGCTCCTCCCCCCTCCTGAGGCTATGGGGGGCAGCTCCTTACTCCACCCCTCTGGAGATATGGGGGGCAGCTCCTCCCCACCCCCCCGCCTGGCGACATGGGGACAGCGCCTTCCCGCTCCGCCTGGAAACATGCGGGGACGCGAGGCGGCTGCTCCTGCCTCCCACCCCCCGCCCCTTCCCCACTGACCCAGAGCCGCCTCAGCAACAGCAGCATCACCACCAGGTTCCAGCCACTTCCGCCTGCCAGCGCCGGAAGCGAACCCATAGCAACCGCTCGACCCGCCCAGCGTCGCCCCAGCCTAGCCCCGCCCCACGTTTTTGGCTGACCACTCCCCCTTCCTTCCCCCTCGCCCGGCCGGGAGTCAAGCCCCCTTCCGAATTTTCCTCGGGCCACGCCCCCAGTAAGAAACTCCCCCCCATTTACTGGGACGGTGGACACGCCCACATGCGAAACCCCGCCCCCTCCGCCCACCCCAACGGCTCGACCGTGGCGGCGCAGCCGGATCTGGGTTTCCTGCGGAGCAAACCATTCGGATCGGAAGCGGGGGGGAACGAGAACCCTGCTTCCATTGTAGTTAAAATTACCCCCAGGCTGAAGCTCCATCCCATAATGCTCCCCTTTCTCTCTATGGGATTCACCCCCCAAACACCTTTCTCAGACGGATTTGATGTAACTATCAATGTCTCCCCCAATAGACGGAATGGACGCGCCCAATTCCCCACCTGGAGAGGGGTCTGGAACAGTCCAATCCCACATGGGGGGGGGCTGAATAGTCCTGCAGGGAGGAAGAGGAGGATTCCATCTCCCCTCTTGCAGTGCTGTTACACCTCTTCCCCCGCCGTGCCTATCACGTTGGTGTGGCCGGGAGGGCGAAGCGCTGAGAGTTGGTTTCTTTCCTCCAGATTCCCCTCTACTGGGGGCTGTGGTACGGCCCGAGGGAGGAGGGGTGAAGAGAACCTTTTCTGTTGGGCTGTGGGATCGGGAGGGAGAAACCAAACCAGGCCCCAGCGGGGGTGTGGGGTGAGGCTCACTGCGAACCTAAGGGACTGAATAATGGTTCCTCTCCATTTCTCCTTCCCAGCTCCCATGGCCCCTCCTCCTGCTTCCAACCCCTTGGCCCGCCCCCTGTTTCATGGCCCTCTCACCCTCTACCCCTCCTTGGCCACGCCCTCTTGTCTTCTCTCCCTACTTCCTGGCCCCGCCCCTTGCTTCCTGCCCCTCCCCTTTGGGTCAACCCCTTGCTTCCAGTCTCCTTAGCCCACCCCCCATTGTTCCCAGACCCCTGGATCTCCCACAGATGCTCCTGTATGTACTGGAGAAAAATTAAACACCTGGCCTATATCCATGCCTGCACCCATGTGCACACATGTCCACACATGTGCGGAGGTACAGACGCTCACCGCGTTAGCAAGACCCAACTTACGCAAATTTGCACTTACGGAAAAAGTTCCATAAGCCAGAAATAGGATTTTCGAGTTGCGGAAATTTTTGCGTAACGTATGGGTATACGTTTCCAACTTACGCAAAATTCGAGTTACGCAAGGCTTTCCGGAACGGAACGATTGCGTAAGTCGGGGGGCGTCTGTATGTGGCATTAGTTGGGAGCCAAATGAACCCTCCCTATTATACATTGGGCTTGGAAGGATTAGGTTTTGATCAGTCAACGTCGATTTCACCGTGCACACACACAGCCCCACAAAAAACATTTCCACATCAGTAATAATCAACATTAACAGACAGGCAACCCAAGAAAAAGGCTGCTTGAGAATTTATTCCAGTTTGATATACGGATATTTCCGTTGAATATTTAGACACGTGATGGGGACAATGTGTTTTAACGCTGATAAAGCTTTAACGTTTTTGAATCTCAACGCCTATTAACTCATTAAATAATTATTGTCTAACCCCCTTGTTGCTGATCCTGATTAATTCCCACAACTGCAACGATGTAAACAGATAACATTAAAAAATGCCTAAAAATAAACATTGAAATTATAAAAACATAAAACTGGAATTCTGACAAGCCTGGTGATACACCTGCTAAACTGGAGCGATATTGACAATCTCACCAGCTGCCCCCTTGTGGATCCGCTAGCACCTCGTGTCTCTGTCTCGCTCAGTCTGCCTGCCCACGTATGTTTTATTTTTATTTTATGGTCATCATTGTTTTATTACAGTCATTATTTTATTATCATTCATTGCTTTATAATTAATTAAATACAAACAAAATATTTTTTTTTGCCTAGTGCCAGGGATAGACCCTGACTCCCAGTTTCCTCTCTGCGCTGACCCACTAGGCCCCATTCCCTTCCCAGAGCTGAGAACAGAAGCCAGGCGTCCAGACTCCCACTGGCTTCAAATTCCCTTCTTCTCCCTTCCTTCATCAGCAGCCCCTCTCTAACCACTGGACATTGCTGCCTCCCTGACACATCTTGAATGGAGCCACTGAGAATGATGTCCAGCCCCTTTCAGCCCAAATGATCCTCAAGCCCTTTAACAAATAGTACAAGGTTACACATCAGGCAAACATCCTTTGCGAAGCTCTTTCTTGGGCAGCGACTTTATTTTCTCCGGAGCTGCTGTTTAAAGAAGATTATTCAGGCAAATATTAAAAGTCATCGCAACAAGAAAGAGTCACAAATTCCCATGCTCTAAGCTCCTGCTCCACAAGACTCAGAGATGAGTGGCCATCCCTGGCACAGAGCTGGTCTCTGTAGACTCTTCCTACATCGATGGGAGGGGTTTTTCCATTGATGTCATTAATTCACCTCTCTGAGAGGCGGTCGCTAGGTTGACAGAAGAATTCTTCCTTCGACCTAGAAGTGTCTACACCGGGGGTTAGGTTGAGATAACTGCAGTGCTCAGGGCAAAAACATTTTCACATCCCTGAGCAATGTAGCTAGGTCAATCTAATTTTTAGTACATAAGAACATAACA
>NW_020665342.1:0-8752 GCF_002925995.2 Terrapene triunguis
CCACTGGTTGTTCAGCAGGCTTTCCGCTTCTGATGTACTTTAAAAACATTTTGTTATTACCTTTTGAGTTTTTGGCTAGCTGTTCTTCAAACTCCTTTTTGGCTTTTCTTATTATATTTTTACACTTAATTTGGCAGTGTTTATGCTCCTTTCTATTTACCTCACTAGGATTTGTCTTCCACTTTTTAAAAGATGCCTTTTTATCTCCCACTGCTTCTTTTACATGGTTGTTAAGCCACGGTGGCTCTTTTTTAGTTCCTTTACTGTGTTTTTTAATTTGGAGTATACATTTAAGTTGGGCCTCTATTATGGTCTCTTTGAAAAGTGTCCATGCAGCTTGCAGGGATTTCACTCTAGTCACTGTACCTTTTAATTTCTGTTTAACTAACCCCCTCATTTTTGCATAGTTCCCCTTTCTGAAGTTAAATGCCACAGTGTTGGGCTGTTGAGGTGTTCTTCCTACCACAGGAATGTTAAAAGTTATTATATTATGGTCACTATTTCCAAGCGATCCTGTTATAGTTACCTCTTGGACCAGATCCTGTGCTCCACTCAGGACTAAATTGAGAATTGCCTCTCCCCTTGTGGGTTCCTGTACCAGCGGCTCCAAGAAGCAGTCATTTAAAGTATCGAGAAATTTTGTCTCTGCATTTCATCCTGAGATGGCATGTTCCCAGTCAATATGGGGATAATTGAAATCCCCCACTATTATTGAGTTCTTTATTTTGATAGCCTCTCTAATCTCCCTTAGCATTTCATCATCACTATCACTGTCCTGGTCAAGTGGTTGATAATAAGATCCCTATTGTTATATTCTTATTAGAGCATGAAATTACTATCCATAGAGATTCTATGGAACATGTGGATTCACTTTAGACTTTTTCTTCATCTGAGTCTACATTTTCTTTCACATATAGTGCCATTCCACCCCCCCCACCGCATGACCTGTTCTGTCCTTCCGATATATTTTGTACCCCGAAATGATTGTGTCCCATTGATTGTCCTCACTCCACCAGGTTTCTGTGATGCCTGTTATATCAATATCCTCCTTTAACACGAGGCTCTCTAGTTCACCCACCTTATTATTTAGACTTCTAGCATTTGTGTACAAGCACTTTAAAAACTTGTCACTGTTTATTTGTCTTCCCCTTTCTGATGTATCAGATTCTTTTTTATGAGAATGTTTCTTGTGTGATCTAGCCCCTACTTTATCCTCTTCCATCCTCTCCTCCTGACTAAAACCTAGAGAATCTCTATCAATAGACTCTCCTCTAAGAGAAGTCTCTGTCCAATCCACGTGCTCCTCTGCAGCAGTTGGCTTTCCCCCATCTCTTAGTTTAAAAACTGCTCTGCAACCTTTTTAATGTTAAGTGCCAGCAGTTTGGTTCCACTTTGGTTTAGGGGAAGCCCATCTATCTTGTATAGGCTCCCGCATCCCAAAATTTTCCCCAGTTCCTAATAAATCTAAACCCCTCCTCTCTACACCATCGTCTCATCCATGCATTGAGACTCTGAAGCTCTGCCTGCCTACCTGGCCCTGCGCATAGAACTGGAAGCATTTCTGAGAATGCCACCATAGATGTCCTGGATTATTTAGTCCATTTAGACTAAATATTATCTAGACCATCCCTGACAGGTGTTTGTCTAATCTGCTCTTTAAAAATCTCCAATGATGGAGATTCCACAATCTCTCTAGGCAATTTATTCCAGTGCTTAACTACCCTGACAGTTAGGAAGTTTTTCCTAATGTCCAACCTAAACTGCCCTTGCTGGAATCTAAGCCCATTGCTTCTTGTCCTATCCTCAGAGGTTAAGAACAACAGTTTTTCTCCTTCCTCCTTGTAACAACCTTTTATGTACTTGAAAACTATCATGTCCCCTCTCAATCTTCTCTTCTTCAGCCTAAACAAACCCAATTTTTTCAATCTTCCTTCACAGGTCATGTTTTCTAGACCTTTAATAATGTTTGATGCTCTTTTCTGGACTTTCTCCAATTTGTCCACATCGTTCCTGAAATGTGGCACCCAGATCTGGACACAATACTCCGGTTGAGGCCTAATCAGCGCAGAGTAGAGCGGAAGAATTACTTCTCGTGTCTTGCTTATAATAACACTCCTGCTAACACATCCCAGAATAATGTTTGCTTTTTTTGCAACAATGTTACACTGTTGACTCATATTTAGCTTGTGATCTTGAGTGAATCTTGGCACTGGTGTGACTAGTGCTAGAATACTGTATCAGGTTTTGGTGCCACAATTCAAGGAGGATGTTGATAAATTGAAGAAGGTTCTGGAAGGCCCACAAGAATGATTAAAGGATTAGAAAACATGCCTTACAGAGATAGATTCAAAGAGCTCAATCTATTTATCTTAACAAAGAGAAGCTTAAGGCTTGACTTGATTACAGTCTCTAAGTATCTACATGGGGAACAAATATTTAATAATGGGCTCTGCAATCTAGCAGAGAAAGGTATAGCACAATTCAATGGCTGGAAGCTGAAGATCGAAAAATTCAGACTGGAAATAAGGTGTACATTTTTAAGAGTCAAGTATCAGGGGGTAGCCGTGTTAGTCTGTATCTACAAAAACAACAAGGAGTCTGGTGGCACCTTAACGACTTAAATAAATCTGTTAGTCTTTAAGGTGCCAGCAGACTCCTTGTTATTTTTAAGAGTGAAAGTAATTAACTAAGTAATTAATAAACGTAGGGTAGTGGTGGTCGGAGACTCTCTGCTGAGGGGGACGGAGGCGCCCATCTGTCGCCCTGACATTTCATCTCGGGAGGTATGCTGCCTGCCGGGAGCCCGTATCCGAGACGTTACGGAGGCATTGTCGAGGATTATCCAGCCCTCTGACTACTACCCCATGCTACTCATCCATGTGGGCACAAATGATACTGCGCGGTGTGACACTGAGCGGATCAAGAGTGACTACAGGGCTCTGGGAGTACGGGTGAAGGAGTTTGGAGCGCAGGTGGTATTCTCTTCGATTCTTCCTGTCAAAGGTAGGGGCCCGGGCAGAGACAGATGCATCATGGAGGTGAATGCCTGGCTGCGAAGATGGTGTCGCCAGGAGGGCTTTGGCTTCCTAGACCACGGGATGCTATTTGAGGAAGGACTGCTAGGCAGAGATGGCGTTCACCTTTCGAGGAGGGGAAAGACCCTATTTGGACACAGACTGGCTAACCTAGTGAGGAGGGCTTTAAACTAGGTTCGACGGGGACAGGTGAGCAAAGCCCGCAGGTAAGTGGGGAACATGGAGACCTGGGAGATGGGTCGGAGACGAGAGGGAGTGTGGGCTATATTGGCAGAGAGAAAGGAGGGTCAGGACAAAACCGGGAGGAAAGATCAAACCAGTATCTTAGATGCCTATATACAAATGCGAGAAGTATGGGTAATAAGCAGGAAGAACTGGAAGTGCTAATAAATAAATACAACTATGACATTGTTGGCATCACTGAAACTTGGTGGGATAATACACATGATTGGAATGTTGGTGTGGATGGATACAGCTTGCTCAGGAAGGATAGACAGGGGAAAAAGGGAGGAGGTGTTGCCTTATATATTAAAAATGTACACACTTGGACTGAGGTAGAGATGGACATAGGAGATGGAAGTGTTGAGAGTCTCTGGGTTAGGCTAAAAGGGGTAAAAAACAAGGGTGATGTCATGCTAGGAGTCTACTACAGGCCACCTAACCAGGTGGAAGAGGTGGATGAGGCTTTTTTTAAACAACTAACAAAATCATCCAAAGCCCAAGATTTGGTGGTGATGGGGGACTTCAACTATCCGGATATATGTTGGGAAAATAACACAGCGGGGCACAGACTATCCAACAAATTCTTGGACTGCATTGCAGACAACTTTTTATTTCAGAAGGTTGAAAAAGCTACTAGGGGTGAAGCTGTTCTAGACTTGATTTTAACAAATAGGGAGGAACTCGTTGAGAATTTGAAAGTAGAAGGCAGCTTGGGTGAAAGTGATCATGAAATCATAGAGTTTGCAATTCTAAGGAAGGGTAGAAGGGAGAACAGCAAAATGGAGACAATGGATTTCAGGAAGGCGGATTTTGGTAAGCTCAGAGAGCTGATAGGTAAGGTCCCATGGGAATCAAGACTGAGGGGAAAAACAACTGAGGAGAGTTGGCAGTTGTTCAAAGGGACACTATTAAGGGCCCAAAAGCAAGCTATTCCGCTGGTTAGGAAAGATAGAAAATGTGGCAAAAGACCACCTTGGCTTAACCACGAGATCTTGCATGATCTAAAAAATAAAAAGGAGTCATATAAAAAATGGAAACTAGGACAGATTACAAAGGATGAATATAGGCAAACAACACAGGAATGCAGGGGCAAGATTAGAAAGGCAAAGGCACAAAATGAGCTCAAACTAGCTAAGGGAATAAAGGGGAACAAGAAGACTTTTTATCAATACATTAGAACCAAGAGGAAGACCAAAGACAGGGTAGGCCCACTGCTTAGTGAAGAGGGAGAAACAGTAACAGGAAACTTGGAAATGGCAGAGATGCTTAATGACTTCTTTGTTTCGGTCTTCACCGAGAAGTCTGAAGGAATGCCTAACCTAGTGAATGCTAATGGGAAGGGGGTAGGTTTAGCAGATAAAATAAAAAAAGAACAAGTTAAAAATCACTTAGAAAAGTTAGATGCCTGCAAGTCACCAGGGCCTGATGAAATGCATCCTAGAATACTCAAGGAGCTAATAGAGGAGGTATCTGAGCCTCTAGCTATTATCTTTGGAAAATCATGGGAGACGGGAGAGATTCCAGAAGACTGGAAAAGGGCAAATATAGTGCCCATCTATAAAAAGGGAAATAAAAACAACCCAGGAAACTACAGACCAGTTAGTTTAACTTCTGTGCCAGGGAAGATAATGGAGCAAGTAATTAAGGAAATCATCTGCAAACACTTGGAAGGTGGTAAGGTGATAGGGAACAGCCAGCATGGATTTGTAAAGAACAAATCATGTCAAACCAATCTGATAGCTTTCTTCGATAGGATAACGAGTCTTGTGGATAAGGGAGAAGCTGTGGATGTGGTATACCTAGACTTTAGTAAGGCATTTGATACGGTCTCGCATGATATTCTTATCGACAAACTAGGCAAATACAATTTAGATGGGGCTACTATAAAGTGGGTGCATAACTGGCTGGATAACCGTACTCAGAGAGTTGTTATTAATGGTTCCCAATCCTGCTGGAAAGGCATAACGAGTGGGGTTCCGCAGGGGTCTGTTTTGGGACCGGCTCTGTTCAATATCTTCATTAACGACTTAGATATTGGTATAGAAAGTACGATTATTAAGTTTGCGGATGATACCAAACTGGGAGGGATTGCAACTGCTTTGGAGGACAGGGTCATAATTCAAAATGATCTGGACAAATTGGAGAAATGGTCTGAGTTAAACAGGATGAAGTTTAACAAAGACAAATGCAAAGTGCTCCACTTAGGAAGAAAAAATCAGTTTCACACATACAAAATGGGAAGAGACTGTCTAGGAAGGAGTACGGCAGAAAGGGATCTAGGGGTTATAGTGGACCACAAGCTAAATATGAGTCAACAGTGTGATGCTGTTGCAAAAAAAGCAAACATGATTCTGGGATGTATTAACAGGTGTGTTGTGAGCAAGACACGAGAAGTCATTCTTCCGCTCTACTCTGCTCTGGTTAGGCCTCAGCTGGAGTATTGTGTCCAGTTCTGGGCACCGCATTTCAAGAAAGATGTGGAGAAATTGGAAAGGGTCCAGAGAAGAGCAACAAGAATGATTAAAGGTCTTGAGAACATGACCTATGAAGGAAGGCTGAAAGAATTGGGTTTGTTTAGTTTGGAAAAGAGAAGACTGAGAGGGGACATGATAGCAGTTTTCAGGTATCTAAAAGGGTGTCATAAGGAGGAGGGAGAAAACTTGTTCACCTTAGCCTCTGAGGATAGAACAAGAAGCAATGGGCTTAAACTGCAGCAAGGGAGGTCTAGGTTGGACATTAGGAAAAAGTTCCTAACTGTCAGGGTGGTTAAACACTGGAATAAATTGCCTAGGGAGGTTGTGGAATCTCCATCTCTGGAGATATTTAAGAGTAGGTTAGATAAATGTCTATCAGGGATGGTCTAGACAGTATTTGGTCCTGCCATGCGGGCAGGGGACTGGACTCGATGACCTCTCGAGGTCCCTTCCAGTCCTAGAATCTATGAATCTATGAATCTATGAATAAACTAAAGTAACAATTTACCAAGGGTCATGGTGGGTTCTCCGTCACTGACAATTTTTAAATCAAGATTGGATGTTTTTTAAAAATCTGCTCTAGGAATTATTTTAGGGAAGTTCTATGGTCTGTGTTATACAAGAGGTCACAATAGATAATCACAATGTTCCCTTCTGGCCTTGGAATCTATGCCCGGGTCTACACTAGCGGGGGGGGGAGCAACCTAAGATAACCAACTTCAGCTACGCATATCTTAGGTCAACTTACCTGGCCATGAGGTGCCTAACATCCATTGATTTTAATGGGTTTTAGGTGCCACAGATTCTTTTGAGAATCCCACTAGGTGCCTAAATAGTTTTTAAAATCTGGTGCTAAGTGTCTGCAAGAGACTAAAGGCCTGAATCTGACCTCACTGACACCAGCCCAATCCCACTGAACTCCCTGTGCTTGTTCCTGATTTACACCCATTCTACAAACTGGGGAATGGAGGGACATGGAAGTTAAGTCACTTGCCCAAAGTTACAGAGCAAGACACTGGCAGTGCAGAAACTGGGACCAAGCTCTTCATTCAGATCCCACCTTTCCCATTATGTAAAAAAGATACAAATTATTGAAATGAGTTTGCCCCGGGTACAATGAAATTAGTTATACCAGGCTGATTTAATTCACAGTAAAATGTGACATTTTCATTCACATGTATATGGTTAAATTCGACCCCTTAAAAACCTCAGGGATTTAATGACAGCAGTCAACTTACTGTGCTGAGAAGTGCGGCTTTCACCCAGCTGATGTTGTGTTTGCTTTCCAACTTCAGAATACTGCTGGTCGCAAAAGGAATGATCATTGAAACTTCTGTCTAGTCTCTCTATCTGTCTACAACTAATGTCCCAATCACTGTAGTATCTGGATGACAAATGCTCAGTTACTGAAGAGCCCTTTCATTGTTCTCACTGAGACTGAATATCAATAAACTCAGACCTCTTGCTCGCTGCCTATGAGCTGCGTGGCTGACTCTGGGTGTCTCTGGTAGCAAAGGGTTGGTGCTGTAGGCAGAAGATTTATCCATGTCTGTTCTCTAAGGATGGTTGGTGAGTCACTCCCTGGAGCCCTGTTCACGCTCAGAAGCGGAGGCTCAAAGGCAAAAGTTAACTTCTCTGGGAATTTCTGCTGTTTCATGAAACTCAAGTGAGACCAAAGACTGAGAGCCAGGGGGACTTCATGGGCTGAGCTCAGGGCTAGGAGCCAGGATCACCATGTGCAGAGGATCTGTGTGTTTCCTTGACACTGAAAGTGTCTCTATGTCTATTACATTGCGCTGTGTCTGTGTGTTCATTGCGAGTTCAATAATCTGTCAGTTCCTGGCTTCCCTGGTCATCATCATGCTGATGTGAGATGCTTAGTTCTGTGCTTCTATCCCAGGCCTCACCCCTGCTGCTAGGGTGGAGATGCTTGGGGAGCCATGAAACAGCCTGTTATTAAAGCAGGATCAAAATCGTCAGCACTTCCCACCCTGCTCAGCTCTCTTTAACTTGTGCTGAACCATGCAACTATCCTGGACAGGATAGAGCCCTCTCTGAGCCTGGCCCAGATTAGGGGGTGAGGTTGAATACATGTAATAGCTGAACTCAGGTTAGTGACTTGCAGGTTTGCATGGCAGGGGGCCAATGAGAACAGAGCCCTATACTGAAATCGTTACCAAGCGGTTGAAACTTTATTAAATCTTCAGGCTTGGGATTTTCAAAGCTGCCTAGGAGAGTTCAGCATCCAAGTCCTATTGATTGTAATAGGAACTGAGCATCCAAATCCCTCCAGCAGTTCTGAAGTTCTTGCCAATAATTTCTAAAATGATGGCTCTTAGAATATCAGGGTTGGAAGGGACCTCAGGAGGTCATCTAGTCCAATCCCCTGCTCAAAGCAGGACCAATCCCCAGACAGATCCCTAAATGGTCCTCTCAAGAATTGAACTCAGAACCCTGGATTTAGCAAGCCAATGCTCAAACCACTGAGCTATCCCTCCCCCCAGTGGTTGCAGGGTGGAGTTTAAGGTGTTGGTTCTGAATAAAGCTGGCAAAACTTTTACAGACAAAACTTCCTTTTTCCAAAAAATGCATGTTGAGGTTGCTAAAAAACGCTGCTAATTTGTGTCAAATTCGCTGAATTGTTTTGGCCGGGGAAAAAATGACATTTTCTAAACAAAATGTTTTGATTTGTTTCTTTGAAATGACTTTTTGTTTTGAATTTTGCATGAAGCAAAACCTTCTGTTTGACCTAAGACTTTTTCTTTAATTTTTAATTTTATCTTTCGATTCAACCACCAAACCGAGACATTTCTTATTCGCATTGCTGTAAGTATGACCTATAAAGCAGACATGGCCTGAGCCTGGCCCACATGAGGCACTGCCTCTCCCCCCGTGCCTTACTGACACACAGCTGTGGTCAGCCTGGACTCCCGAGCTGTATCCGCCTCTTTATAAAGAGAAGGGGTGTCAAACTCAGGTATAACCACACAGCTCCTTCTCCTCACTCACATCAATTAGATG
>NW_020665343.1:0-10121 GCF_002925995.2 Terrapene triunguis
CCAGTGAGCCTAATTTCAGTACAAGGCAAATTGGTTGAAACTATAGTAAAGAACAGAATGATCAGATACATCGATGAACACGATTTGTTGGGGAAGAGTCAACACGGCTTTTGAAAAGGGAACTCATGCCTCACCAATCTATTAGAATTCTTGGAGGGGGTTGGGAGGGGTTGGACCCCCATTCCGGGGTGCCACCTGATGTACTGGGGTCCCACTAAGCCCATCTGTTCCACCAGCCTGGGCTCCCTCACCCAGTCCTGCTGGACACACACACTAGCAGGGACACACCCAGCTGTAGAATCACACAGAGTCTGCAATCAGCTCTGTTTGGGAAGACTCAGCTCGGGGATCACCCAGCACTCAGGTGCACACAACCTCTGGAGTGTAAATCCAAAATTATATTGTCTTGCGCTGTACAGAGATCTATACAATGTAAGCTCATGACATTCTCTCCCTCCCTCAATGTGGAGGAAGATATGCATACCATCCCCCTCCTCCCCCCCGCCAGTTACGAATTGCACAAACTGTTTTTTAGAATAAACCAAAACCAAGTTTATTAACTACGAAAGGTAAATTTCAAGAGATTATGAGGGATAGCAAACAGATCAAAGCAGATTACTGAGCAAATAAAACAAAACACGTAACCTAAGCTTAATACGCTAAATTAACTGGTTAATAGTAGCACATTCTCACCCTAACTGTTGTTTTGTGCAGGTTGCAAAGTTTCTTGCAGGTAAACTGCACTGATTGCAGGTTAAATCTCCAGGTATTCCTTTCACAGGCTAGATCTTTCCCGCCTGGGCTCACCCCCGCCCTCCTCCCCCACAGTTTAGTTCCTTTGTTTCTCCAGGTGTTTTCAGCAGTCTTCCTTTTTGGGCAGGGAGGTGGTGGAGAAGAACCCAGATTAACTCACTTCTAAGCCTTCAATAGGATTTGGATTTGACAGGAATCCTTTGTCTCCCAGTTTGACCCCCCCGCTCCCTCCTAGTGGAAAAATACCCCCAGTCCAAAATGATGTCCAGTACCAGGTGACAGGATCACATGACCCTGCAGTGTCAAAGCACCATCCCAGGAAACTTCTCAGGAAGGAGGAAGTTTAGTATCTTCAAAGTCCTAATGGCCCATCCAGGCTGATTGCCTACGGTTTGGTGGGCATCCCCCTGGTGCAAGCACTTTTGTAATTGATACAGAGCCCGTATTCCTAACTTCAGATACAGAAATGATACAGCCTCATTTTAGCTCTCTCTCATTAAGTGGTCTTGGTGCCACTAGATGGGACAGGACACCACACCCAGGAAGTGTGTGGGTTACAGATGGAGCCTTCACCACCAGACTTCAGGCGCCTTCCTCACAGCTTGGATAAACTTTGCTTTGAGGGGTATCCTTTAGAACAGTGGCTCTCAACCTTTTCAGTCTACTGTGCCCCTTTCAGGAGCCTGATTTGTCTTGTGTACCCCCACGTTTCACCTCACTTAGAAACTACTTGTTTACAAAATCAGACATAAAATACAGATGTGTCACAGCACACTCTTACTGAACAATTGCTGACTTTCTCCTTTTGTCTGTAGGAAATTTTAGTTTGTACTTATTTCACTAGTGCTTTTTATGTAGCCTGCTGTAAAACTAGGCAAATATCGACAGGAGTTGATGTACTCCCTAGAAGACCTCTGTGTACCCCGTACCCCTGGTTGACAACCACTGCTTTAGAAGAACCCACTTCCAAGACTCAACAGACTATAAAAGAAAGGGGCAGAGAACCCCACCTTCTCTCTTTCACCTAAGAAAACAAAAACACCAGCACCTTTGGGCCCCTGGAAGAGAGCCTGACCAAGGGGAGAGCCAGTCACCATTTAGCTGGGAGACTGTGGATGAGAGAAACCATCTTGAACAGAGCCTGTGTCTTGCTAGATGAAGTTTTAGACCTTTACAAGTGTATTTTGTTTTGGTTTACTAGTAACTCTTTCTAGCTGCATTCCTTACACTTGAATTCAAGGAATCCTATGTATGGTTTGTTAATAGACTCATTTCAGTTTGACCATCAACTCAGTGCTGCGTTTCAAGGGAAGGGTCTAGTTACCTCCAGTTAAGTTAATAAGCTGTGAAGGGCTTTGGTGTCTTTAAAGGAACAAACCAACCATATGATTTCTCTGGACTGTCCACGGGTTGAGGAAAATCCAGGACTGGGCGTGTGTTGGGGTCACCCTGCATGTAGTAACCAGGCCGCCTGGCACACACAAACTCAGGGGGTGGTAGGCTGGTAGGCTGGTTGGGAGTGGCCCAGGTTGGGAGCTAGAACAGCAAAGCATTGTGAGGTACCCACGGTTACCGGGAAGATGGTGACAGCCCCTCGCTGGTCTGGATTTGTACCCCGAACCAGAAAGACCGTGACAGCATGTCCCAAGGGTTTGTGAACATTCCCCCCCCGATTAGTCCCAGACTAGCTGGAGCCAGTAGCCAGCTGCTTCACTCCTCTGGCCAAAAGCACAAACCAGCCTATACTCCTGTTGAAAGGAACAGTGACAGAAGCATGGGTTACACACACATGGGAAGAGGCCCTGGAAAGGGAAGCCAGGGCAGGCTGCGGTATGGGACAGGCAGACCAATTGTTTAGGATCCCAAGGCCTGTAGTAGAGGGTGGGTGGGTGTTCCTCCTATGCTGTCCCATAAACAAGGGCAACACTGGAGCCCAGGAGGGCTGGATGCTGGAGCCAACTGAGGGTCTGAAGCCAGCTGGGGAACAGGACAGACCCTCAGAGGAAGGGCTGGGCTGGAAGATGGGGTTTGGCATTTTCCTTTGGACTCTGATTGACTCAGACTGGGGTGAACTCTGCGACTTGGCTAAGTCACCCCAGTGCAGCAGTGATCCTACTTGAGAACCCGACAGCCGCTTGCCAGCCTGTGGATAATTGCTGAGAGGGGAAACTGAGGCAGAGGCTGGGCCTGCTGCCAGACTGGGTAGATTCCTATGACTGGAGGCAAGACCTGAATTTCTAATGTAAACACCATTAACAAGCAGAACCACCCCCACCCCCAACACACCCATTTTCCAGCTTTCCCTTATTGGAATCTATTCGTGGGTAGTCGTATTTGTAGTGTTCCCCATAGTGAATCTTCCCCCAGTTGTAGCTATCCCTTAATAAATCTTCTTTCTGTTTAAGGTTAGATTCTTTCTATCCTTTTTTCAGAGTAGCAGCCGTGTTAGTCTGTATCCGCAAAAAGAACAGGAGTACTTGTGGCACCTTAGAGACTAACAAATTTATTAGAGCATAAGCTTTCGGGGGCTACAGCCCACTTCTTCGGATGCATAGAATGGAACATATATTGAGGAGATGTATATACACATACAGAGAGCATGAAAAGGTGGGAGTTGTCTTACCAACTCTGAGCGGCCAATTAAGTAAGAGGAAAAAAAACTTTTGAAGTGATAATCAAGATAGCCCAGTTTGATCTTGATTATCACTTCAAAAGTTTTTTTCTCTTACTTAATTGGCCTCTCAGAGTTGGTAAGACAACTCCCACCTGTCTCTGTATGTGTATATATATCTCCTCAATATTATGTTCCATTCTATGCATCTGAAGAAGTGGGCTGTAGCCCACGAAAGCTTATGCTCAAATAAATTTGTTAGTCTCGAAGGCCTGGTCTACACTACGACTTTAATTCGGATTTAGCTGCGTTAATCCGAATTAACCCTTCACTCGTCCACACTACAGAGCCAGTTAATTCGAATTAAAGGGCACTTAAAATCGATTTCTGTACTCCACCTCGACGAGCGGTGCCACAAGTACTCCTGGTTTTTCTATCCTACTTGTTGCTTGGAGGTAATGAATTATTCATTTGATGTTATAATAAATATTTTAACTTGTAATATACCTGTAAATGCCAATTAGAGGCTGCTCTGCATTTTAATCTGAGCAAAACAAGTCTGTATTTGCATGCTCTTTTCAGACATTTTGTTCTTTGTGATTTTGCTGAATTTAAAGTGTTCATGAAAATTGGAGGATTCAAGAACAGAGCCTCTTCTTACTGGATCACTATATATGGAGACCCCAGCAGGGACAAAATGCCACAGGTATGTCTTATATTAGGTAGCAGCAAGTGTTCTATCATCACTAGCTGGGGTGGTTGGGGCAGTAAGGAACAACCAATGAATGGAGCCACAAGCTCGGTCTGTGGCCCTGTCTCTCTCTGTGGAAGTGTCCTGCCAGCCCAATGGGGCCTGGTCAGAACAGGGGCCCTCAGGCGCTCCCTCCCTCCCTCCCTCCCTCCCTTCCATGGGGCTGTGTCCAGGCAAGCTCTGCTGAGAGTGTAGGACGGCTGCAGGAGGGCTGGGGGGGGGTCCTCCTACCTTCCTGCTTCTCCTGGAGAAACTGTGCTGGGTCGCCCTGGCCACCCAGAGGACCAGGACCAGAAGGGCGCAGATGTCCAACACCCAGGAGCTGTCCCAGCAGGGCCAGAACCAGCTCGGCGTGATCCCCATCCTCGTGCTGGGGAGGACGGTCTGGACACTGGGCTCCCTGCTGGTGCTGCGACTGGATCTCTCCCGAGGGGCTGTTTGTTCCAGTGACGCATCATAAGGGGCCAGGACCAGGCGGGTCCTGACATCACAAAGGGACTGCAGGCATCAGAGGTGAGCAAGACCCTGCTCCCTGCAGCCCCTCCCCAGTGTTAGGGGGCTTATTTTTTTACCCTTTTACTCTCCTGGTTCTTCTTGCATGAACAGAGAGCAATACCCGAAGTTCAAAGGCGCAAACAATTTGATGTTTATTGGGGTAAACTCTTAGCAAGCATCATTTTAGTTGCCGTTCTATTTTCAGGTACCATGGGAGCTGTTACACAGGTGCTGGCCTCCTCGTTGAGCATTTTGTGTTTTCGTACACATTTTCCACCCCTGTCAGCCTTTTGAAGCCATCCCCCACCCACGTCATGCTAGCAGCGAGACAAACACCACAAAACCTAGATCCATGGTATTCTGGGTTATTCTTTCGCTGGCGCCAGCATGCTTGTAGAGTGTCTGAAAAACAACAGAAACAATTTCCACCCCGTTTGGTGGGGACAGATTCTTGCTTAATAATAATACCAATTCCTTTTACAAATTTCCTTGCTAATTGCAGGAAAAACAGAAGAATTACCCTTAGGCTGTTCTTATTTTGTTTTATAGTCAGGCTAGTGAATTACCCCACTCACTGGTCATTTATGAAATTGATGAGGTGGTGTGCCTCAGTTTCCCCTCTTGTACAACAGACCAGGTTTGCAATAGTTTTTGCTGTACTAAGCTTTACGTTTATTGTCAGGTAATAGCTGAGAGACAGCTTCAGATTTCTGCTCTGTACACCCCCCCCCACACACACACACACCCCTTAGGGTTAACCTGTCCCCCTTATTTTCAGGCTTGACTTGTTTTTTCACCTCCCTCTTCTGGAGGGCCATAATCTGAGTCTTCGAGTAGCTTGTTTGCTGACCAGATGGATTCATTATTTCCAGATTCTTTGTGCTGCTACTTGTGGGTAGTTTTCTTCTTCCCCCATCAGTTAGGTACTTTGCATTCCCACAGAGGCGTTCGTGGCTTGCCTCTGGATCCAAAGCCATCAGCAGCTCCGAGACTGTCTTAAAAGGGCCACATTCCACTTCCACCAGAGTTCTCAGGACTTTTCACGTCCATCTCCTGCTTTAAAACACACAGAGATTTGAAAAAGAAAGCACAATTTATTGTGGCTTCTTTTGGAGCCCTAATAGGAGTTTAATTAAGTACCACGTTTTGTTTGCATTTCTTTTACCCCCTTTCCAATATACACTGCACATGTCCTGGGAAATAGTTTCATTTCCATCACATTATATTAGCCATATTAATTTTACACAAGGTGTAACTGCCCCCACCCCTGTGCCCATAGAGTTTCCATGCACCCCCACCAAAGCTTGCCTCTGGATCCAAAGCCATCAGCAGCTCGGAGACTGACACAGCCAGCCAAGGGCGGGACTGTTGGACAATAGAACTGAGGAGTTGTGACTCCTAGTCCTGAGCTCTGACTACCAGACAACATTCCCTCCACCCCACAGACGCCGGGGAGCTGCATGGCGAGGTGGAGGCCATTGGGACCGAGTGGCTGGGTGGCAGTTCTGCAGAAAAGGACCTAGGGGTCACAGTGGACGAGAAGCTGGATATGAGTCAACAGTGTGCTCTTGTTGCCAAGAAGGCTAACGGCATTTTGGGCTGTATAAGTAGGGGGCATTGCCAGCAGATCGAGGGACGTGATCGTTCCCCTCTATTCGATATTGGTGAGGCCTCATCTGGAGTACTGTGTCCAGTTTTGGGCCCCACACTACAAGAAGGATGTGGAAAAATTGGAAAGAGTCCAGTGGAGGGCAACAAAAATGATTAGGGGTCTGGAGCACATGTCTTATGAGGAGAGGCTGAGGGAACGGGGATTGTGTAGTCTGCAGAAGAGAAGAATGAGGGGGGATTTGATAGCTGCTTTCAACTACCTGAAGGGGGGTTCCAAAGAGGATGCAGCTCGGTTGTTCTCAGTGGTGGCAGATGACAGAACAAGGAGCAATGGTCTCAAGTTGCAGTGGGGGAGGTCTAGGTTGGATATTAGGAAAAACTTTTTCACCAGGAGGGTGGTGAAGCACTGGAATGCGTTACCTAGGGAGGTGGTGGAGTCTCCTTCTTTGGAGGTTTTTAAGGCCCGGCTTGACAAAGCCCTGGCTGGGATGATTTAGTTGGGAATTGGTCCTGCTTTGAGCAGGGGGTTGGACTAGATGACCTCCTGAGGTCCCTTCCAACCCTGATATTCTATGATTCTATGATTCCAGGTCTCCCCTTTCCTCCCGGTGGCCCTGCCTCTGCCCACCCTCCCTCCCCAGAGGGCATTAAAGATGTGAAGGGAGAACGAAAGCTGCTTGGCAAATGCGTTGATTCGCACAGCGATTTCCTACTGGAAATCCATCAGGGCCTGAGGAGAGCACACCATGGAGAGAGGCAGCTTGGCCCACTGTGCTGGAGGGAGGGACTTCAACCAGGCACCAAGAACATAAGAATGGCCAGACTGGGTCAGACCAAAGGTCCATCTAGCCCAGTATCGTGTCTTCTGACAGTGGCCAATGCCAGATGCCCCAGAGGGAATGAACAGAACAGGGAATCATCAAGTGATCCATCCCCTGTCGCTCATTCCCAGCTTTTGGCAAACAGAGGCTAGGGACACCATCCCTGCCCAGCCTGGCTAATAGCCATTGATGGACCTATCCTCCGTGAATTTATCTAGTTCTTTTTTGAACCCTGTTATAGTCTTGGCCTTCGCAACATCCTCTGGCAAGGAGTTCCACAGGTTGACTGTGAGTTGTGTGAAAAAATACTTCCTTCTGTTTGTTTTAAACCTGCTGCCTATTAATTTCACTTGGTGACCCCTAGTTCCTGTGTTATGAGAAGGAGCAAATAACACTTCCTTATTTACTTTCTCCACACCAGTCATGAGTTTATAGACCTCTATCATATCCCCCCTGCTAGTCATCTCTTTGCCAAGCTGAAAAGTCCCAGTCTTATTAATCTCTCCTCATATGGCAGCCGTTCCAGACCCCTAATCATTTTTGTTGCCCTTTTCTGAACCTTTTCCCATTCCAATAGATCTTTTTTTGCGATGGGACGACCACATCTGCAGGCAGTATTCAAGCTGTGGACGTACCAGGGATTTATAGAGAGGCAATAGGATATTTTCTGTCTTATTATCGATCCCTTTCTTAATGATACCCAACATTCTGTTCACAAGGAAGCCAGGAAGCAGCTGCTCCCACCTTTCCACCCTCCCTGCCCCTCCTGCTTTTGCTTGCAAAGTGGGAGGAACACAAGGCACCTCTCAAAGGCAGGTATGATTATCGCCATGGTGGGGGGAACTGAGGCACAGCGTTTGCGTTACTTGCCCAGGGTCACTCAGCAGCTGAATGATGGAATCAAGACTAGAACCAGGTCACCTGTTCTCTGCTTTAACCGCTAGACCCCCTGGCCAGACTGCTCCCCAGTAGCCCTGTGTAGTAAAGGTCTGTGGGAGGAATGGATCACTCCACATGTTGGGGGATGCACTAGCTGGCTTATCTGGAAGATGCTTGGGAAGGAAGGTGGGGAAAGGCTGGGCCCAGAGAAGCAGAACCACCACACAAGGCTGAATTCAGTGGCTGCCCGATGCTCCCACCGGTCTCGCCGAGTTCTTCTCCAAAGGGGTGGGAATGCAGGGGCGACATGGGTGCCTGTGTGAAAAGGGGGCACCAGGTCCCCATTGGCCCTAATCATAGATCCCGGAGATCACCCCACTCCCTGCCAAGCCAGGGTTTGACCAAGGAACTTGCACCGAAAGGCAGATGGACGTTAGACTCAGCTCAGCAACCACCAGGCCATCCAGTCCCTCCCACCTCCACCCAACTCCTTACAGCAGACTTTCTAGCATTGTTTCCTGCTGAAGGTAAAGAGGCCTGGGAAGCAGCCCGCCATGAGGGCACGGTCTGCTGTTGCTCTGGGTCCCTGCCTTGCTGAGAGCAGTTTAGCAGTTCCCAGCACCCCTTTGACGGCAGAAAGGCTCCCCAGCAGCTGGGGCAGAGAATGATTTAGCAGGAAATTCAATCTGGGATGGCCTCGGTCTCATTTCTGCAAGCGCCAACTCCTTCCTCTTTTGGGGGGGGCAGTAAAGAGACCTCCTGGCCCAAAGAGCTTCGGAGAGGGTAGTTGTTGAAAACGCAGCCTCTATCCTGCATGCCCAGCGAGGGAGCCGCATACTTAACTAGGAGACAGGGATCTGTTTCTAGTTCTGACCCCTACATTTGGATAGTAGGTCCTGCAAAGAACTGATAGGTCAGGGGTGTGGGGGGACAATCTGATGTTACCTCCAACAACCTACTGTCTAGGCATCCTTTAGAACCCGCGAATAAAATTCTCCAGCTGTTTGCACAGTTTATGATATATTTTTTAAAACGAGAGATACTTTAGCAGTGGCTGACTAGGCACCACCGATAGAAATGACAAGTGGACAGGAGGGAGAGAGGGGGAAAGAGATCGCCTGGTTTCCTAAGTCCTTTAGCATTCAAACGAAACCCCCTTTGAATGCAGAATGAAAAGATGCGCTCTTCTTGTCTGCATTCACCTGCTGTTCGAAGCCGCGCACTATCCACACTGTCCACCGGGGGGGATACAGGGCAAAGGGTGAACCGCGAGGCTCCAAGCGATGGGAGCCAAGACCTACAATCCAGGTCTGAGGAGGGCAGGACTAGAGGGGGGGGGAGCGAGCTGAGCGCCTCTCCTAGTCCATGCTCCGAGCTAGACGTGCATTCAGGGCAGCAAAGGAGAGCCAGTCCTTTAGGCGCTCTGCTGACACACTCCCCCTTGGCTCTGGTGCCATTGACTCAGAGAAAACAAAATCATCAGGACAATCTGAGACAGAGAAAGGGGGGAGAGCTACAGCCATGTCTGAGCCCCGCTATCCACCAGACTCAAACCAGCTGGGTTTGAGCTGGGGGGGGGAGTCAATGAACTTTCATTTTCCCTGTAATCTGAAGCAAATTCTTTGCAAATCTGCCTTTAAGTACCCAGCCCTGACCCTTGGAGAACACCTTTCCCTGGTGTGTGGGGAGCAAACTTTGGGTGTGGTGAGGGGTGGGGGCCGGGAGAGACTCTTGATAACAATAACTATGATATGTAGGAGGAATCAAAGGAGAGCAAGACAGTTTGACAGCCTCCCTCGAACTGGGATGGCAAAACTTCAGTTCTATATCCAATGCAGCGTTGTCTTTTCAAACACACCTTCCCTTCAGCCTTTTGCCCCAGTGAAAGCGCACGGGCTGCTAATGCGGAACAAGCAAGTCGGATCGGAGCTTATTTTGTGGAGTAATTTTAAAGTCTTTGGGGGGAGTGGGGAAGCTGGCTGATCTCCAGAGACACTGGTGTAAATCAATTGTAGAGCTCCTCCTGGGATCGCCTCTTGCTGCGGCAGGGTGTGTGTCAATGAGACCCGGTGGAAAGAAAAATCTCATTCAAAAATAAAATCAGTGAAGCAATAAACACAAGTGGCTGCAAACAGGGGGGATGCCCCAGTCACCCCCCCCCTCCCCTCGCCCCTTTCCAGGTGAAAGCCGCTGCAACAGC
>NW_020665344.1:0-40314 GCF_002925995.2 Terrapene triunguis
AAAATATATTAGGAACAGAAAGAATTCTGACAATGGTATTGGTCCATTACTAGCTGGAAATGGTAGAATTATCAATAATAATAAAGAAACGTTAGAAGTGTTAAATAAATATTTCTGTTCTGTATTTGAGGAACAAACAGATTATATAGTCTCATCATATGGTGATGATAACACTCTTTCCATTCCACTAGTATCTCTGGAGGATGTTAAACAAAAGCTACAAAAGTTAAACATTTTAAAATCAGCAGGTCCAGATAACTTGCATCCAAGAATTTTAAAAGAGCTGGCCGAGGAGATCACTGGACTGTTAGCATTGATTTTTTTCAATAAGTCTTTTAACACTGGGGAAGTTCCAGTAGACTGGAATAAATAAAATGTTGTGCCAGTTTTTAAAATGGGTAAAGGGAATGACCTGGGGAATTATAGGCCTGTCAGACCAACATTGATCCTGAACAACACAATGAAGTGGCTCACATGGGACTTGATTAAGAAAGAACTAAAAGAGGGTAATATTATTAATGCAAATCAACATGGGTTTATGGAAAACAGATTCTGTCAAACTAACAATTTTTTTAAATGAGATTACAAGTTTGGTTGCTAAAGGTAATAGTGTTGACATAATATAGTTAGACTTCTGTAAGGTGTTTGACTTGATACTGCATGACATTTTGATTAAAAAATTTGGACAATATAAAATGAACTTGGCACACATTACATGGATTAAAAACTGGCTAGCTGAAAGATCTCAAAATGTAACTGTCAACAGGGCATTGTCATTGAACGGGTCTGTTTCCAGTGGGGTACCACTGGGATTCGTTCTTGGACCTACACTATTTAGCATTTTTATTAACTTGGAAGAAAACAACATAAAATCATCTGTGATAAAGTTTGCAGATGATACAAAAATTGGGGGAGTGGTAAATAGTGAAGAGGGCAGGTCACTAGTACAGAGCAATCTGGATCGCTTGGTAAATTGGGCTCAGGCAACAATATGCATTTTAATATGGCTAAATATAAATGTAAACATCTAGGAACAAAGAATGCAGGCTATACTTACAGGATGGGGACTCTATCCTGGGAAGCAGTGACTCTGAAAAAGATTTGGAGGTCATGGTGGATAATGAGCTGAACATGAGCTCCCAATGTGACATCGTGGCCTAAAGAGCTAATGCGATCCTGAGATGCATAAACAGGGGAATCTCAAGTAGGAGTAGAGAGGTTATTTTACCTCTGTTTTTGGCACTGGTGTAACCGCTGCTGGAATAGTGTGTCCAGTTCTGGTGTCCACAATTCAAGAAGGATGCTGACAAATTGGAGGGGGTTCAGAGAAGAGCCACAACAAGGAGCTCAGTCTACTTAGCTTAACAAAGAAAAGGTTAATGGGTGACTTGACTAGAGTATAAGTCCCTACATGGGGAACAAATATTTAATAACGGGCTCTTCAGTATAGCAGAAAAAGGTCTAACACGGTCCAGTGGCTGGAAGTTGAAGCTTGATAAATTCAGACTGGAAATAAGGCAGACTTTTTAAAGTTGAGAGTAATTAACTGTCAGAACAATTTACCAAAGGTTGTGGTGGATTCTCCATCACTGACAATATTAAAATCAAGATTGGATGTTTTTCTAAAACATCTGCTCTGGGAATTATTTGGGGGAAGTTCTCTGGCCTGTGTTATACTGGAGGTCAGACTAGATGATCACAATGGGCACTTCTGGCATTGGAATCTATGAATCTACATCTCCCCTTTTAAGTTCTACACACTGACCTTTTATAAAATTTCCACTAACACCCTATCTTTGAAGTTCGGTACGGCTCAGTCTGTGAATCATACTGGTTTTCTAATTACACACCTGAACTGCATAGCAGCTTGGTCATCTGGTCAGCCATTCATTGCAATGAATGGCTGTGGGCAACAGGAAATAGGATGGGGTGTAGCAATCTCTCCTCCTCAGAAGCCCAGGCAGTTCTGAGTGCAAAGGAGTAAGAATTTGCACTCTCGTATGTGCTTTGCTGAGTCCATGATCTCCCACATGCAGTATGCTCCTAACCTACCCATGCACACCATGAGCTGCATCCTAGGTTCACTTACACCTCTGCAACCCTAGTGAACGCGGATCCCACAGGGCAGCATTTAAACCAATGTGATCACCAATACAGCAGGTGCAGTTTAATACAGACACCTACTAGTGGGTTAATACATCGTCCTATGTAGGCAAAGCCCTGCTAGTACACAACAAAAACAATGCCCTTTGGGCAAAATGTGGGTGAAGATACTCCTCTCAACTCTTCTCCAGAGTTTTCGCTGGTCTTCGCTACCTTAAAAATAGGGTAAATCTCTAGCATTTTGGTTGTAAAAAAGCCAGTGTCCCAAGTATGACCAGTGCAGACTCTGCCTGAGGGTTTGTCAATGCACAGTAGTTGCAATGGCTTTACCTACCTCTGTTTTAAAATCTGATTTAATTTAAAGCAGTAAAAACTCCTGTGTGGACACACCTATACCAGGGTAAAACTGGTTCAGTAGGTTAGCATGCACAGCTCAGACCTTGCCTACATAGAAAAGCTGCACTAGTGTAGATGAATTTACAGATGTAAGCTAAACTGTTCTAAGCCAAGTTTAAATCAATCTGACTGTGTCCACATACAGCATTGCACCAGTTTACTACATTGTTGTAAAATTATACCTTTAGTTAAACCAGCAAACGTCTTTGTGCAGGCCAGGCCTGAGTCTGCAGAGAGCCTGCAACAAACTCTGGGAGGTGTGAACTGCCTCATTCATCTCAACAGGTGCTAACTCAGATGCCAGGAGGATACTTTAAATACTGTCATTATGTGCTATCTCACTGCTCTAAGCATGTGAAAAAGGAGAAGCATAACAGACTGTGCAGATCTGCACAATCTACTCAGTGATGGCTCATTTTGGCAGGCATTTCATAACAGAGGGCAGGGTGGAAGAGGGTCTCTCCCCCTTGGGTCCAGAGGGAGGCCACTACACGTAACTATGCCTGTCACCAATCGTCTGGGTCTGAGCCCCTCTGACTGGGCTGAGCAACAAGCAGTCTATGGCCCAGAGCATCCTGACTGGGGCAGACAACAATTAACAGTCTGTGAACTCTGGCTCTCTAGGTGGGGCAGAGCAAGGAGCAGTCTTTAGCCCTTAGTCTCCTGGCTGAGGCAGACAGCAAGTAAACAGTCTATGGGTAGGACTTCTGGCCTCAAGTGAGTAGGCAGCCAGCCCCCAGATGTGGGGGGAAGTAGCAGGATCCAGGCCCATCCTACTCCACCGGATCAGTGGAGATACATGAACATGCTGCCTCGCTTCCCAGCAACACAACTGGACTGAAGTCTGATTCCTCTGGGCTACTTCCTACCCACTCTGTCAGCATTGCTCCGTCGAGTCCAAGTTCTGACTCACTACTTTGCAGTCAGGAGGCATTCTCTCCAGTACCTTTCTGGAGCCTTCAGCCTCCTCAGTCAATGGGGTGCTGGTCTGCTTGGCTGCTGGTCCAGAATCCCACAGAGGGCTCGGCTCCCTAGAAGAGACATCTGCCCCCTTTCCTGCTTCTACAACTGAGCTACAGGGCCCTCCCTTTACACTTCCTGCCCTGCCCCGGTACTTCTGGCAAGGGGGATGGGGCAGGTTCGGCTCTGCCCACCAGGGGGTGGGTAGTGGTCTCTCCTCCTCGAGTCCAGAGGGCGGACACTCTGCCTCACTATGGGGCACCACTGCTTTTGCTTTCCTGACTCAATTTTCGAAAGTTGGAGAAATGCTGCCCTAGAAAACACAAGACTGCACAGCATGGCACATAGAGTGTGATGTGTGCACCAGTGGGAGACTGAGTCCTTCCTGCTCAAACAAAGACCATCCTCTGACTGCCAGAAGCTGGGAACAGATCACTAAAAATTGCCCTGTTCTGTTCATTCCCTCTGAAGTATCTGTCCCCAGCCACTGTCGGAAGATAGGTCACTGGGCTAGATGGACCATTGGTCTGACCCAGTCTGGCCATTCTAATGTTCTTATAAGCAGAGTCAGGATGAGCTCTACCCTGACATCTGGTGGTGAATTGTGGCGAGTTGTGGAAAAGAACTTCAGGGGATGATCTTGTTTGCATAGGCACACCCACCCCACCTAGCATGAGCCCACAGCAGCCCAAATGGTCACTTCGGCTGCTGTGGGATCCCCAGTTTCTCTGTTATTGGGGCAGGAAGAATAAAGTGTTGTTACCCTGATTATGTGAATCAAGGACAGTGGAACTGTTTTATGACAGAGGGACTCACCATCAACTAAGTAGCACTTCCTAGACAAGGGACATGGGTTCCAAAACCCAGTGAATTGAAAGAGGCTGGGGACAGATATGTGCACCTGATGGTATAGGCCCCTGTTTGAGGGCCTGAAACACCAATTGTACCTCCTCCTCTCTCCAGTGTGGAATCACACTCCTTGGTAAATTGGTCCAGTAGTTAATTACTATCACTGTTCAAAATTCACCTTATTTCCAGTTTGAATTTGTCTAGTTTCAACTTTGGGCCATTGGATATAGTCAGAGCCAATTATACTCTAAATGATCCTGTGCAGGAGTGTGCAGACACCCCATAGTGTGACTCTGTAAAGAGCTCCAAGATGACCCAAAAGTCCTGATAGACTTTTTTTCAACTTTGGTGAAAGGGAACCTTAGCAGCTGCAGAGATAATCTACCACAGGCTGCCAGTGGGGATACAACACAACCTGCAGGGCAAAAAATCCTTGCTCATAATTGCTGAGCTTAGAGAGCAGGCTGGGAGCAAAGAACAAGCTCTTGTCCCCTGTGGGGGTCAGCCCCAACCACAGGTGCTTAGCCAGTGTGTTACATGTACCCCTGGTTAAGGATGCTTGTCTAAAGCAAGTCCAGAGATCCAGTATCCATAAGGGCCTGTGCTTTGCAATACATTCACCCTTGGCTGTGAGCAGGGACAGAACCCTATTTCTTCCACCCGCAAAAGCACAAGCTTTGACTTACTGGGGCTAAACCAGATACTCCTCAAGCCATTCCATCGTATAAACCAGGCCATCTCAGCCATGGTGGGATTTGCTAGTTTGTCCAACACTCAATGCTCAAGCCAGGTTAATAGTACCATTAATGGAAAGGGATCCTCTTCCCAATGACCCCTATTCGAAGATTTCTGTCTGTTAAGCAATTAATGATTGGCGCTGAACTGTGGATCCAACCTTGGATCCAAAATCAACAGAACCAGTGATAGAAGTGTTCAGGGAGCATGACTAAAAAGGGTGACAGAGCCTTGTTTGGAAATCATGAACAGGTTTTAGGTGGAGGAGGGATCAAAGAAATTCTAATCTCCTGTATTTGACATGTTACTCCAGATAGAGACATTTCTGCCTTTTGACCTGGAACCGAGTCTTTAGGCACAGTCAGCAAAACTGAGATTTGGCGGACACTTGGATCTGACTGGTGGTAGCATGGAGTGAATCAGATCTGATGCTTGGCACTGGAGGGCAAGAATCTTTCTTCTTCTGCGTCAGTTTAATTCTAGGCTTCATCTTTGGACCTGGGGGGCACCAAATCTGAAGTAATAATATCTATCAAATCTAAAGCACACTTTCTAGTTCTCAGTGCTCCCTCTGTCCCTTCCAGGGATTCCTTATGGGCTCCTATAGTACTTGGAACCGACGGTCCGACCCACCTCTGCCTCCTTGATTGGCTCTAGATAGAGGCCGACACCACCACAGAATCCTTTTGCTCAGTGTCCAGATCCAAAGATTTTGGATCCTTTTTCTGTGTCAGTGCCTTGGGTCCCTGGATCCTAAATCAAATTTTGTTGCCTGCTTCTGTCTTTAGGTAAACTAGGGGCTGAGGAGGATCTTTCCGCCTTCTTATATCCCTTTGATGCCTCAGATGTGAGTGACTGGGCTGCCAATACTTCTTGTAGCAATAACCTCTAGTCTGTGCTGCCTCTCCTTCCAAGCACGAGGCATGAACGTGGAGAATCTGGAAGGTGAGATCCCTTCCCCCAGGCAAGCCAAGCATCTTGTACAGGGAATGGACATTGGGAAGATCAAAGAGCAGGAAGCACAGTGCTTCAACCCTGTTTTTTTCCATTCAGATCTGCTTTTCTGGAACTGATGATGACATCCACTTATCAAACTAACTAATGTTACCAAGAATCAATAAGTGATGCTTTCCACAGGCTCAGATCTATTTAATAATTAGAAGAGACCTCAGATAACCCAGCTTGGTTGAGTTTGTTAAGTCACTGTAGTCAGTACATAACAAAAAGGCATATCACTTTACTAAATCTGAGAAAAGACGGTTACTCACCGTTGTAACTGTTGTTCTTCGAGATGTGTTGCTCATATCCATTCCAGTAGGTGTGTGCGCGCCGCGTGCACGATCGTCGGAAGATTTTTACCCTAGCAACACCCGGTGGGTCGGCTGTGGAGCCCCCTGGAGTGGCGCCGTTATGGCGCTGGATATATACCCCAGCCGACCCAGCGCCCCCTCAGTTCCTTCTTGCCGGCTACTCCGACAGTGGGGAAGGGGGGCGGGTTTGGAATGGATATGAGCAACACATCTCGAAGAACAACAGTTACAACGGTGAGTAACCGTCTTTTCTTCTTCGAGTGCTTGCTCATATCCATTCCAGTAGGTGACTCCCAAGCCCCACCTAGGTGGCGGGGTCGGAGTGAGACATTGCTGTGTGCAGAATCGCTGACCCGAAAGCAGCATCGTCTCTGGATTGTTGCACCAGCGCATAGTGAGTAGCAAATGTGTGGACCGATGACCACACTGCAGCTCTACAAATGTCCTGGATCGGAACTTGAGCCAGGAAGGCAGTCGAGGAGGCCTGAGCCCTCATGGAATGAGCGGTGAGGCGTGGCGTCGGTACACCGGCCAGGTCGTAGCAAGCACGAATACAGGACGTGATCCAAGTGGACAGGCACTGTGAAGAGACCGGTGAGCCTTTCATCCGGTCGGCCACCGCAACGAAGAGTTGCGTCGTCTTCCTAAATGGCTTTGTACGGTCAATATAGAAAGCCAGGGCCCTGCGTACGTCCAAAGAGTGTAAACGCTGGTCTTGACGAGTAGCGTGCGGTTTCGGATGGAAGACCGGGAGGAAAATATCCTGGTTCACGTGGAAAGGTGACACCACCTTTGGCAGAAAGGCAGGATGGGGGCGAAGCTGCACCTTGTCCTTATGGAACACCGTGTATGGGGGCTCGGATGTCAGCGCCCTGAGTTCCGAGACGCGCCGTGCTGAGGTGATGGCTACCAGGAAGGCTGTCTTCCAAGATAAGTACAGGAGCGAGCAGGTAGCCAATGGTTCAAACGGAGGCCCTGTGAGCCTGGAGAGGACGAGGTTGAGGTCCCACGTTGGAACTGGCTGTCGCTGCTGTGGGTATAGCCGGTCTAAGCCCTTGAGGAATCTAACGACCATCGGGTTCGAGAAGACCGAGGACGTGAGTTCCCCTGGGTGGAAAGCGGAAATAGCGGCGAGGTGAACCCTAATTGAGGATGTCGCCAAGCCTTGCTGTCTTAGGGACAGGAGGTATTCCAGTATCAAGGGGATAGGAGCCTGCGAGGGAGACGTAGCTCGTTGCTCACACCAGCAGGAGAACCTCTTCCACTTGGCTAAATAAGTGGTTCGCGTAGAGGGCTTTCTACTTCCCAGCAGGACCTGTTGGACGGCCTGCGAGCATTGCCGCTCTGAGCGACTCAACCATGAAGCATCCACGCCGTGAGGTGGAGCGACTGCAGGTCGGGGTGACACAGCCGTCCGTGGTCCTGAGAGATGAGATCCGGACTCAAGGGGAGCGTGATCGGCCTCTGTACTGACAGCTCTAGAAGTGTGGTGTACCAGTGCTGTCTCGGCCAAGCAGGAGCGACTAGAATTACCCGTGCATGGTCCCTGCGGATCTTGAGCAGCACCCTGTGGACCAGCGGGAATGGGGGAAAGGCGTAGAACAGATGGTCTTTCCATGCCATGAGGAAGGCGTCCGACCGAGAGCCCGGGGCTCGCCCGTGTAGGGAGCAGAATGCCTGGCACTTCCTGTTGGCCCGAGATGCGAACAGGTCGATCTGGGGAAACCCCCACCTCTGGAAGACGGAATAGATGATGTCCGGGCGAATCGACCACTCGTGCGTTTGGAAGGACCTGCTGAGACGGTCCGCCAGCGTATTCTGGACTCCAGGCAGGAATGACGCCGTGAGATGTATCGAGTGGGCGATGCAAAAGTCCCACAGGCGAATGGCCTCTTGGCATAGGGGAGATGAGCGGGCTCCGCCTTGCTTGTTGATGTAAAACATGGCCGTGGTGTTGTCGGTGAGAATCAGCACGCAACGGCCCTGTAGGAAGTTGAGGAAAGCCTGACAAGCCAGGCGCACTGCCATCAGCTCTCGGACGTTGATGTGCAGGGCTAGTTGGGAAGCCGACCACAGGCCTTGGGTATGATGCTCCCCCAGGTGAGCGCCCCATCCTAGAGATGAAGCGTCCGTAACTAGGTGGAGGGAGGGCTGTGGGGCGTGAAAGGGTACTCCTGCACAGACCGCCGTGCGATCCGTCCACCATGTGAGGGAGGCCAAGACTGCGGTCGGAACCGTGACCACCATGCTCAGGTCGTCTCGATGAGGACGGTAAACCGATGACACCCAAGTCTGCAATGGGCGAAGTCGCAGCCTGGCGTGCCTGGTTACGTAGGTGCACGAGGCCATGTGGCCCAAGAGGGCAAGGCATGCCCTTATGGTGGTAGTTGGAAAGGCCCTGAGTCCTTGAATGACGCTTGAGATGGTATGAAAGCGGCTGTCTGGCAGGATGGCTCGGGCATGTCTGGAGTCCAGGATTGCTCCAATGAACTCTATTCTTTGAGTTGGTACTAGAGTGGACTTCTCTTTGTTGAGTAGAATGCCCAGCTCGTGGAAAGTGCGTGTCACTATGTGGACATGGGCCTGCACTTGGTCTCTGGTGCGGCCGCGTACCAGCCAGTCGTCCAAGTACGGGAACAGCTGTATCCCTTGTCGACGAAGGAAGGCCGCGACGACTGCCAGACACTTTGTGAACACCCTGGGAGCCGAGGACAAGCCGAAGGGAAGGACTGCGAATTGGTAGTGCACCCTGTTTACTACAAATCGCAGGAAGCGCCTGTGAGGCGGATAAATCGCTATGTGGAAATAAGCGTCCTTCATGCCGAGGGCGGCGAACCAGTCTCCAGGATCCAGTGAAGGGATGATGGTCCCCAATGACACCATGCGGAACTTCAACTTTACTATGAATTTGTTGAGCCCGCGCAAGTCTAAGATGGGCCTTAGACCCCCTTTTGACTTGGGTATCAGGAAGTAGCGGGAGTAAAACCCCCTGCCCCTTAGCTCCGATGGAACCTCCTCTATGGCCCCCATAGCGAGGAGCCCAAAAACCTCCTGTATAAGGAGTTGCTCGTGAGAAGGGTCCCTGAAGAGGGACGGGGAGGGGGAGTGGGAGGGGGGGGGCGAGGAAAACTGGAGGGCGTATCCCCTTTCCACCGTGCGAAGGACCCAACGGTCCGAGGTTATACGGGACCAAGCACGGTGGAAGCGGGAGAGGCGGTCCCGGAAAGGGGGAGTCGGATCCTGGGTACCGGTCGTGGTGCCGTCCTCGACCGCACCTTCAAAAGGCTTGTCTAGGCCCTGAAGGTGGCCTAGACTGGCCCTGGTTCTGACCGGGTTGAGGGCCGGTCGACCTTCGCCTACCACCTCGACCCCGCCTCCTAGCAAAGTCCTGTCTTGGACGAGGCGGGGGAGGGTAGAACCGCTGAGGCTGGGGCCTGAAGGGTCTGCGCTGAGGCCCTGGGACATGCATCCCCAGGGAGAGCATCATTGTCCGGGAGTCTTTGAGGTTTTGGAGCCTCGAGTCTGTTTTCTCTGAAAAGAGGCCCTGGCCCTCGAACGGTAGGTCCTGCAGGGTCTGCTGCAGTTCAGGTGGCAAGCCTGACACCTGGAGCCAGGAGATTCGGCGCATTGCTATCCCTGAAGCCAGGGTCCTAGCGGCCGAGTCCGCTATATCCAGGGATGCCTGTAGGGAGGTGCATGCCACCCGCTTGCCCTCCTCTACCAAGGCCCCGAACTCTTCCCTCGAGTCCTGGGGGACCAGCTCTTTAAATTTCCCCATCGAGGACCACATATTGAAGCCGTAGCGGCTGAGGAGCGCCTGCTGGTTCGCTGCCCGCAATTGCAGTCCGCCAGCAGAATAAACCTTGCGTCCGAACAAATCGAAGCGCTTAGCGTCCTTCGATTTGGGCGCAGCAGCCTGCTGGCCATGGCGCTCCCGTGCATTGACTGATGACACCACCAGTGAGCACGGTTGGGGGTGAGTGTACAGATACTCCTGTTCCCGGGAAGGCACGAAGTACTTTCTCTCCACCCCTCTGGCCGTGGGCGGAATAGAGGCTGGGGTCTGCCAGATAGTGGTGGCGTTGGCCTGGATGGTGCGGACCAGCGGTAATGCCACCCTGGATGGAGCATCCGCTGAAATGATCTGCACTATTGGGTCATGGACCTCCGCAATCTCCTCCACCTGGAGGTCCAGATTGCGAGCCATGCGCCGCAGCAGGTCCTGATGGGCCCGAAGGTCTATCGGAGGCGGCCCGATGGTAGACGTGCCCGCTACGGCCTCATCAGGAGAGGACGAGGAGGATACCCCCGGTGGCAAGGGGTCCAATGGTTGATCCTGCTCCAGGTGTTCCTGGTGCAGGGCATCTCCTGCCCCCTGGTCCAGGGCCTCTGCAGGTGCGGGCACTGGAGCCTCCACGTCCCTTGGAGGAGGGCGGGAGATGGTGGACTCTGGGGCCCTAGGCTCCGAACGGCCAGAGCGGGAGGCCGATAGGGGAGCTCCTTGTGCTTGGTAGTACTTCGGGATCTGGAGCGGTGCCGAGAGGGTTGTGCTGGCGACGGTGGGCGCACCAGGGCAGGTTTCCCTCTAGACTGCAGCACACGTGGGGCTACCGGTGCCGGGAGTTGCGACGGCGCCGGCTCAGTGAGGGCGATCAGGTCTCTCGCGGTAGCGAAGGTCTCCGGGGTGGAAGGGAGACAAGGTTCCACCACCAGCCTTGGTGGTGAAACAGTCCGCACCAGACTCAACGGCCTCGGTGCCGGAGTCGACGGTGTGGCCGCCTGTCTTTGGCGGTCCAGCTGCGGACGCGGCTCTACCCCCGGCACCGGGGGAGCCGGTATCTTCGCGGCAGCAGCGTCCCGTGTCTTAGCGGTCTTCTTATGGCCCGGAGAAATGGATCGGTGCCGAGGTTCTTTGGGCGGGCGCGGTGCCGACGTCGGTCGGTGCCGAACAGTCTTTTCTGCCGCACCGGTCGGGCCCGCCGGGGCGCTGCGCACCGAAGCGCTCGGTGCCGGGACAGGGCGCGCCGAGGGAGGATCCGGACTCAGAGCCGCCTCCATGAGGAGCTGTCGGAGCCTAAAGTCCCGCTCCTTCCTTGTCCTCGGCTTGAAGGCCTTGCAGATAGGGCACTTATCTGCTGGATGAGTCTCTCCCAGGCACTTCAAGCAAGAACTATGCGGGTCGCTAGTTGGCATGTGCTTCCCGCAGGACGCGCACGGCTTAAAGCCAGGAGCCTTGGGCATGGGCCCGGCTGTGCGCCGGGGGGAAAAGGGGAAAAACACCCCCTAAACCCCCGATAACAAATTACAACTATATATATATACACTATACACTAACTACTAACTAACTTGAACAACTATCTATATAACTAAATATAACAAGAACAATGAAAAGCTAGGGAGTGTGGAGATCAGCTAAGCCGCGCTCCACAGTTCCAACGACCGTCAGGGGCGGTAAGAAGGAACTGAGGGGGCGCTGGGTCGGCTGGGGTATATATCCAGCGCCATAACGGCGCCACTCCAGGGGGCTCCACAGCCGACCCACCGGGTGTTGCTAGGGTAAAAATCTTCCGACGATCGTGCACGCGGCGCGCACACACCTACTGGAATGGATATGAGCAAGCACTCGAAGAAGAACTAAGCCTTGCAGTTGAAGATAGTTAGATTTTGACAGTCAGGTTCCGTTATTTACTTACAGCTTGGCATTCCTATACCCAAGTTGTTTATAGTTTCATTCTTATTATTTCCCCTCTTTCACACAGACATTTTATTTTTAGTATATTTCCTAACTTTCCATTACACTTCATAAATTTCCACCTGTATGATAAAACATCTGTTATTTCTAGTGGTTAGTGCATTGCTAAAATATGTATTCCTTACTTAACAATTATTAGCAAAATATTACATGTGTGTGTACATATACATTTTAGCAAGCTAGTATTTTTCCTTGTCAGAGATCTGCAGAGATCATGCGAGTCTGACTTATAAGCAAAATATAAGGTGTGACCGGGGTCCCAGTGGGGGCCAACTGAGGTCACTCAATTAGGGTGAACTGCAAAGAATGGGACAGACAATCCCCATAAAGCTGGCAGATATTCCAATGCTTAGATTTACCAAGCTGGCATAAAACAGCTTCTTTATTACCTCACTGGTTGCCCAGAAGTCAACAACACAGTTCCCTTGAAGTAACCCAGCCTCAGGCCTCCATCTAGATACCCAAGTCAAATATGTTGGAGATTTCTAAAAATCTTATTTCATCATATAAAAGAAAAGGTTCTACCAAGCCCAAAGGATCAGACACATTATCTCCCATGTTACTGAATATTTCAGATCTCACCCAAATACATGCTTTCAGCCAATTCTTATTAACTAAACTAAAATTTATTAAAAAGGAAAAGAGAAAGAGTAAGGTTAAAAGATCAATATACATACAGACGTAAGTTTAATTCTTGAGGTTCAGATTCATAGCAGAGATGGTGAGCTTTGTAGTTGCAAAGAGTTCCTTTAAAGGATCTGGTCAAAGCCTGGAGCTGTTCCTGAATCTGTCTACTGGATGTGCTTGGAAGGAACAGTGGTGGCCGAGCACTGGGCCATGCCCCCTTATATAACCTTGCCTTGGAGCGGTCGTGAATGCTCCAGTGGGAGAAGAGGGGAAGGGGAAGTGTGAGTGCTCCAGTGGGCACTGCTAGCAAAGTTTCCACCATCTGAGCTGCACCCAGCTGGCCCGTCCCTTGAGAGGGAATATGCAGAGGCCACTCAAAGAAGAAGGTGTAGTTTCAGACACATGTCCCTTGACTTGCAAGTCCTCAAAGAAAACAATTTACCATTGGAGCACTTATAGAAAAGGCATTGCTGGCCGCTGAGCAGGGGAATGAGTCCATCCCACGTCAGGCATGCTTAGCCCAGGCGGGTTGAAAGTACCATATTGGGCAGTGCCAAGTGCTTCACCATTATACAGGGGGTGTTTTTCTTTTATTTCACTTTGTTTTAGGAATGTTCAAATTACAAAGTCAACAAAGATAAGGAGTGGGAAGGATTTCTTCACAAAACTAGACTGGAGGAGGAGTCTGAAGCTCCAAGAAGAGTCACAGGTTGGACACTTGCCAAGTCTCATATAGCTGCTGTGGATGGTAAGAGGGAACTGAGGGAGGGACAGGCCTGCTCTGCTCCGTACAACCTCACAGGATGCACTAGAAGGTACAGGACATGTGTGCAGTCTGGACAGATGCGACTGTTCAAAAAATTCTGATCTCACAGAGGTAAGGCACATGTGCACTGCAGTGGGGTCTACAGACTCCAGGCTTGTCCGCACAGTGCATTAGTGTACACCAGAGGGATGTAAATGTTAGCATGTACTAGGGTGACCAGATGCCATGATTTTATAGGAGCAGTCTTGATTTTCAGGGCTTTGTCTTATATAGGTGCCAATTACTCCCCACCCTATCCCAATTTTTCACATTTGCTCTCTGGTCACCCTAGCATGCACTAGCATGTCACACACTAACTAGTCTATGTGGACCCTGCTGGTGCGCACTAAAAGTTCCTAGTACACGTTAATGTAATGCTGTTTGGTAACTAGTGTACACCAGCAATGTCCACGTGGGCCAGTTAATGCACAACACATCAGTGTGCACTAGAATTCACTCCCATCTGGGGTGGACTAACACACTGCGTAGACAAGCCCTGAGTCTGCGCATCCCACTGTAGGTGCCTCATCTAGAATTTACACCTCTCTAGTACAGACTAACACACCATGTAGACAAGCCCTTACAGTCAAAGAAAAATTCCTGCTGGTACAGGAAGAGATAGGCAGGGACCCCATTCCCTCCACATGTCAGAAATATCAGCAGTTGCTGTGCTATGATTCTTGGGTGTCTGGCATACCTTTGCTGCCCTGATGAAGCTAGATGCAGACTATGAGAAAGTAACCAAAGAGCAACTTGATGACCACCTCATGGTGGCCACCTCCTAACAAGAGCTAAGGCTGAAGTGAGACGGCTGCCTGCTGAAGACAAAGGAGGCTGACTGGAAGTACGTCCCTACATGCACTGACTCCCTTTTCCTTCTCCTCCCAAACTGATGGCCCCTGCCCATTCTAAAACTGATGAACTGGTTCCTATGGGTAGGTGAAGACAGTGCAAACACTGGCACCACCTCCTCCACCCATCAGCCACAAGCAGCAGAGCCGGGCTCCCAGAGATCTTTTGGGTTTACTTTGATGTACTTTTTCTCTTTGCAGTTTGAAAAATGTGATTCATTATTCCCTTCCCAAGCTATTCTGTGCTCACCTCTGTCTGCAGAGAAAACTAGGGAAACACAACACTGGCACCTACGGTCTCTCGTCACCCAGCAACATTTCTGAACGTTCCTCTGGACACTCCTGGGCTAATCTAGCAGCGAGGCACAAGGAAACCAGTGGGACTATTCAGGGGTTCAAGTGACAGGCTGAGATGCTTGGACAGTGTAGCAGGGCAGTCTGCCCCTTTAAGGCCCAGGGAGCAGTGGGCCCTGTTCTGGAAAGGGGCCAAGTGGGCAGGTGCTGGAATCATCTGACCCAAGCTTGACAGCACTTAATTGATTGGGGCTGATGATTCTCAGCCAGAGATATAAAGGAGGGCTCAGCTCCATGAGGCTAGGGCCAGGAAAGGAACTGGAGCCCACTCTCCTGGGGCTGCAGCAGAAGGCTGTGAGAGGGAGGGCAGAAAGCCCTGAGGATCGCCCTAGACTAGGGAAGGTCCGGCACATTGAGCTACCAGAGGCAGAAGGCCCCACAACCCTGGCTGAAGAATAGGACTGTTGCTTTTTGTTATTGTTCCACTTCCCTTTTCATGTGTATTACAGAATAAACAGAGCCCCCAGGAAAGGGCTACAGACTAAACAGGGCATGGCCAGTTGTTCGTGCCACGCTCAGTCCACCAGCCTACAGGCAGCTTGGGTACCGTGGGGAGATGTGCCGAGAAATGGAGGTTACTTACTGTAACTAGAGAGTCTTTGAGATGGGTGGTCCCTGTCTGCTTCCCACATGTGGGTACATATGTGCCCGAGTCCGGAGATTTTAACAAGCAGTGTCCATAGGTCTTCTCATGCTCCTGAGCAAGGATATAAGAGGCCGCGCGGGTGGATTCCACCACAATTCCTCTTCTTACCACGAATCCAACCAGATCTGCAGCAAAGGGGAAGGAGGGCGTGTAGTGGAATACACATATGGACCACACATCTCAAAGAACTTCCAGTTACAGTAAGTAACCTCCATTTCTTCTTTGAGTCCTGGTCCCTACGTGTATTCCACACATAGGTGATTGACAAACAGTGTTCAGACTGGAGGTGGGTTCAAGGAAGCCGATGGCAAAGATGTGTGCTGTACCGCAGATTCCACAGCTGCATCTGCAGCAGAGACCTGGACTAATGCATAATGTTTAGCAAACATGCAGAGCAGACATCTGGAGCTCTATACACATGTCCTGCATCAGGAACTCCTGCAGGGATGCTACTGTGGCAGCCTGTTTTCTCGTGGAGTGGGCCATTATATCACCAGGAGGTGGGATGTGAGCTAGCCTGTAGCACTCGATAATGCAGCCAGAAATCCACTTAGAAATCCTTTGAGAGGTTATAGCTTAACCATGGGATCTCTTCAGAATCACGATGAAGAGTCCTGGAGATTTTCTGATGGGTTTGGTTCTTTGCAGGTAAAAAGCCAGTGCATGCCGAACATCGAGGAAGTGAAGTCTCTTTTCTTTGGGAGAAGTGTGTTTTTTTGGAAAACAGACAGGTAAGTGAATGCACTGGTTAAGGTGAAATTCAGAGACAATGTTGGGGAGAAATTTAAGGTGAAGGCAAAGAGATACCCTGCCTTTCTGAAATACCAGAAAGGGAGGGTCTGCCATGAGGGCTCCCAGTTTGCTGACCCTCCTGGCTGAAGTGATGGCCATTAGAAACACCACCTTAATGGACAGGTGGGACATGGAACATGTCACTAAAGATTCAAATAGAGGTCTAAGAAGTTTTGACAGCATGAGGTTAAGACCTCCTTAGTCGTGTTGGTTTAATGCCTGGCAGGAAGGCCTTGATGAGGCCTTTCATGAATCGTGTCGTAGTTGCATGGGTAGAGAGAGCGCCCGGATACTGGAGGAAGGAAGGTAGTAATGGCTGCAATGTAACAAGCTGATTGAGAGACCATATTTCTTTAAACACAGGAGAGAATTGGGATGCTTGAAGAGACTGGGTAAGACTGACTGTGCTGTACCTAGGTGGAGAAATGCAATCTTTTCTACTCTGGGTAATTATAGACTAGATGGGGGATGAACAAGAGTGCTTTACTTCTGACGCCCATTGAAACATCAGGCTGTGAGGTGGAGTGAGCCTGGCTTGGGGTGTTTGATTTTGCTCCTGTCCTGCATCAGAAGTTCTAGGAAGGGGTGGATCTTGATTGGAGGGTGAGCTGAGATTGACAGAACCAACCCTGTGTGGGCCAGTATAGTGCTAGAATGACGCTGGTCTTGTCACCATGTACCTTTCTCAGGACCTGTGGAAGCAAGGGGATGGGAGGAAAGACATATCTGAAACCATTTGTCCGTGATAATAGGAGAGGGTCACCTTGGGAGTCACAGCCTCTGGCTCCCCTAGAACAATATATGGGGAGTTTTTGGTTCATTTGTGATGCAAAAAGGTCCCATAGAGGTGTGCCCCACCATGTGAATATGTCTGCCAGAACGGAGTCCTGGATTTCCCACTCATGGTCTGTCAAGAAGTGCCTGCTGAGGTTGTGTGCTAAGGAGTTGTGAATATGCAGGTGGTATGCCGCCTGAATAGTGATGTTGTGCCTAATGCACCAGTTCCAAAGCCTGACTGCATACAGACAAAGTGGGAGAGACCTCACTCCTCCCTGTTTGTTTATGTAGACCGTGGTGGTGATATTGTCTGACATCACTTGGATGTGCAGGGAGTGAATGAGTGGGAGGAAGATGTTGCATGCAAGGTAGTCTGCCCTCAGCTTCAGTATGCTGATATGTAATCTGGCCTCCCTGGGGTCCGTGTATCCTGCGCACTATGACTGTTCAGGTGGGCACCCCACTCCAGAAGGGATGCATCTGTTACAATGGTGACACTCAGCGTGGGAGCAGAGAAGGAGACTCCTAATTGTACCTTGTTTGGGTTTGATCATGAAGTTGGAGGAGGTTATCATCCTGGTGGGAACGGTCACCTTGGAGTTGGTGTGGTTTTTGTTGGGTGAGTAGACCGAATTGAGCCAGGCCAGCAGGCAACGTAGATGAAGCCTGGCAAAGGATGTTACATGAATACACGCTGTCATATGACCTAAGAGCAATAGGCACATTCACACGGTAGTTTTTGGTCTGTGGCAAATCAAAGAAATCCAATTGCACATCATTTGAAACATTTCTGAGGGATCAAAGCTCTTGCGGAAACAGAGTCCAACATAGCTTCGATAAAGTGTTTTGTCCTTGTGGGGAATAAAACAGACTTTTCTCTGTTCACACAAACCCCCAGGGCTGCAAAGCTCTGGATGAGGAATTGAATAATCAACCTGACTGTTGAAAGTGTCCTACCAGGAGCCAGTTGTCCAGATATGGAAAGACTGTGTGGCCACCACGAAGAAAACTTTCATAAACACTTGGAGTGCTGTCGTTAGACCAAAGGGAAGCACTAGAAGTGCTCCTGGTGCACCAAAAATCATAGGTGGGAGGTATGAATGTCTATATGAAAATGTGTCCATTGTGACACTCTCTACCTCTGGAGAACACCCTGCACACCCATGTTCATCTTTATAATATGGTTGTGTGATTTCTAATGCAAAGTTTGTCATGCCGGGTGTCTTCAGAAGGCTCATGGTGCAGCATTGTTTTTATAGTAATATTATAGGTTGTAATTTCATGTATATAGTTATGAGGCTGAAAATGAGTCCTCATGGCTTAAAACAAATCCAGGCAAAACTCTTCAGGAGCAGACGGGCAGTTCACACCTCATCGGGGCATATATGGGACAAACCCAGCCCAGCCTCACAGGAACACAGGATACTGGCCTAGGCAGCAACAAAGGATCTGTTGGACTCTCGAGTGAGTCACTCCCCTTCCCTTGGTCAGTTTGGGACTATGCTCACCTGACTCTGAAATGGGGGGGGGGGCAAAGCCAAGAGGGAAGAAAGGACATGATAAAAGGGAGAGACATTTGCCATGCTCTCTCTCTTCCACCTCCATCTACAGACACCACCACCAAGTGACTGAAGTGCTGATCAAAGGGGAGAGTCTGGCTGAAGGGCAGCCAGCCAGCCTATGGTGAGAAGCATCTAAGTTTGCAAGGGCACTGAAAGTGTTAAGATCAGTTTAGGATGGATTTTGCTTTTATTTCATTTGACCAAATCTGACTTGTTATGCTTTGACTTATAATCACTTAAAATCTATCTTTCATAGTTAATAAATTTGTTTGTTTATTCTACCTGAAGCAGTGCGTTTGGTTTGAAGCGTGTCAGAGACTCCCCTTGGGATAACAAGCCTGGTACATATCAATTTCTTGTTAAATTGACGAACTCATATAAACTTGAAGCGTCCAGAGGGCATAACTGGACACTGCAAGATGGAGGTTCCTAGGGTTGTGTCTGGGACAGGAGATATTGGCTAGTGTCATTCAGTTGCACAATCCAAGCAGCCGCTAGTCAAAAGTGCTCACTCACTTAGCTGGGAGCAGCTTACATGCTAGAAGCTGTGCATGAGCAGCCCGGGAGTGGGGTTCTCACAGCAGAGCAGGGTAAGGCTGGCTCCCAGAATTGAGGATTGGAGTGACCTAGCAGATCACTGGTCCAGATAACACCAGGGGAACTTCATAGTGGTGCAGCGAGCAGGGTGTATGAACAGCTTGTTACTCCAAGTGGAGTTCACACTTTAAGTACTGATATTTGTGATTTTAAGTGAGTCTTAAGTGCAGTGGCTAAGAATAGTCAGGAGGAGGTTACAGTTTTGTTATTTCCTGTTTGTTTATTTTGGGTGAGGGAAATAAGCACAGGGAAGCAGAAAAATGACTACCAGTGAGGCAGCTACAAAACTAGAGCTGACCAGACTGGAAGTGGTGGAGAAGGCAAAGGACCGCGAGTTTCAAATGTGGCAGGCAGAAGTGAGGCTCAAAGAAGCAGCTACGGCCAGGGAAACTATGGGGGCAGAGGCAGCCAGCCAGAGAGGAGGCTGCATACAGAAGGGCTATGGAAGAAAAACAGAGAGAAAGAGCGAAGAAAAAGAGAAAGAGAGAGAAAACACCAGCTGGACCTGCTAGAGAAGCAGAACCAGAGGCCCCTGACCCCAATGATTCCCATCACTCCAAAAATCCACAAATGGGAACACGTATGTCCTGCATACAGTGAGGAGGATGATATTGCTGAATATCTGACTACCTTTGAAAGGCTGTGTGTAATACATGAAATCCCTGATGATAAGAGAGTTCCTATCCTGATTGCGAAATTAACTGGTAAAGCTTGAAATGTATTCAATGGAATCCATATTGAAGATGCTTTAGACTATTGTAAATTTAAAGATACTGTTTTGTGAAGTTTTCAGATTACCCCCGAAACATATAGAATTACATTTAGGAATCTTAAAAGGGATATTGGGATGAGTAATGGGGAATGTGTAAACATCCATATCAAAAGCCACAAACCACATCCCCTCTTGAAGAGAGGGAGTTATTGATGCCAACATAACTATCCTGAATCTTGACTTCTGAATGAAGATATTGAGTTGCCGGAGATCCAGAATGGGTCTCCACTCTCTGTTCTTTCTGGGGACTAGGAAATATGGAGAATAGAATCCTCTTCCTTGATATTGAGATGTGTTCTATTGCACCTAAGTGTAATAAGGATTCCACTTCCTGTTGAAGAATTATCTTGTGAGAGTGGTCCCCAGGAAATGGGGTTGGGAGGAGGGAAGGAGAGGTACTCTGTGGAGTATCCCTCATGGATAATCTCCAAGACCAGGCCATCTATCGTGATTAGCTCCCAGTTCTGGTCAAAGAGAGTAAGATGGCCCCCAAAGGTGACAGAAGAAGGGGCAGGTGGTGTCCGAGATGGTAAGCGGGTCTTGACTAAGACATCAAAAGTGGCTCCTAGTAGTGGGCTGGGAATGGGTCATGGTCGTGGTGGTAGAAGGGGCTGAAAAATGGGGGTCTTTAAGTCTTCTGTCACTTACAGTGAGGCTCAGCAGGATGCTGGTAGTAGAAAGCATGAGGAGGCGGTCTTGGTTTATAGGACTGCCTCTGGTGCGTCCTCCTTGGGGCAGGTGTGTAGATCCCAGGGAGCAGAAGGTAGATCTCGAGCTCTTTAATGAATGAATAGAGTCATCAGTTTTCTCACTGAAGAGGTTCGACTCATCAAAGGGAAGATCTTGGATAGTTTTCTGCACTTCCCGGGGAAACCCGAGGATTACAACCAAGAATCCCTCCTTATAACAATACCAGTGGCCAACCTTCTGGATGCCGTATCTGCTGCACCAACTTGCCCTCTTTAAGAAGGGAGAGGAATTGTGCTGTCCTCAGGGGAAAGTTTGTTCTGAAAGGCCACCAGCCCAGAATAGTTGTTGAAGTTGTACTTGGCTAGCAAAGTCTGGTAATTGGCAATGTGGAATTGCAAGCCCACAGAGGAGAACATCTTTCTCCCCAGAAGGTCCAATCTCTCGGAGCCCTTGTCTGACAGGATGGTCCTTGTGACCTATTTTGTTCCGTATCAGCCTGTACCAGCAGAGAGTTAGGAGCAGGGTGGGAAAAGAGAAATTCAGCTCCCTTTGCTGGGATGAAATAGTGCCTCTCGAGCTCCTCAGCCCCTGAAGCTGCAGGAACCCTGGTAAGGTCATAACAGGTATGGATGCAGTCCATAATCCAGGAAGAAATGCGTTGTGAGGAGACTGGAAGCTCCTTCATCCGGTCTGTTACCACTACAAACAGCTGATTCGACTTCCTGAAAGGCTTTGTACGCTCATTGTAGAATGGTCGCCTCTGTAGCATCAGGGGCAGGTCTATCTGCTGGTGACCATGCAAGATGATGCCCTGATGTCATGGACCTAGAAACCCGGGAAGGGGTACCCTGGTCCTGATGGTAAGCCCAGGGGGTCCAGAAGGGCCATTGCATAGCGGGTGGCCACTGTGGCTTCCGGGTGGACTGTGCGTGTCTCCGGCGCTTATCGGACCTGTGCCTACTGTGCTGTGAGTAGTAGGAGTCACCCTCAGAGTCTGAGGATCCCGAGGGTGATGACCATGGTGGTGCCAACGGTCCTTGAGCTGGCGGTCGGTGCCGAGAAGAGGAAGTTGGGGATTGGTGCCGTGGCGATCGCGTAGAGGATCGGTGCCGGCTGTCCCACGACCAAGACCGGTGCCACGAATCCGGTACTGGAGAATGGTTCCTGTGTTCTGGTGCCATGTCTCGGTGCCAGCCGAGAGAGGGTGACCGTGTTCGGTGCTGACCCCTTGGTGCCGGAGACACAGATTGTTGCATTCCCTGCGCTGGGCGATCGTGTACCGAGGCTGGTGCCGGGGGGATGTTGCGGCAATGTAAACAGGGAATGGTGCCAGTCCAGCAACGAAGAGGGCCTCATCATCGTGGGCTTGCCTCTAGATGGCATCCGTCAGGGCGGTGCTGGAGGCTTCTCTCTGACAGCAAGGGGCTGAGGCGCAGTACTTTCTATCAGTTCCTTTGCAGCCTTGAAAGTGTCTGGGGTGGAGGGGGGTTCAACTCCTCCACCAAGCACTGCCCCGCTGAAGAGTCGCTGAGTGCCGGCTCAACGGTGCCAATTGGGGCACCAGGGTTGACGGCACAAGCTCTTGCTGCTTGGAAGTTGAGTCCTTCCTCTGAGGCAGCAAAGTCTCCCCAGATGGTCTTCTCTGAGGAGAGCACCCTCTGTCTGCCTTCTTATGGTGCTTGTAGGGCACCGGGGATGTGGACTGGTGCTGGGGCGCCGCTCCATGCTGCGATGCTGGGGATCTCTGGTACTGAGGATCTCTAGCACCAGAGTTGTTCCTCGGTACCAATTCGCGAACCGATGCCAGGGCACTCTGCACCGAGCTCAGGCCCGGGACTTGACAGTCGGGTGCCGCTGGACGGAGTGCGACTTCCATAAACAGCTGCTTCAAACAGAAGTTGCGTTCTTTCCTAGTCCTGGGCTTGAAAGCCTTACAAATATTACAGTGCTCAGACTGATGTGCCTCCCCTAGACACCTCAGGCACGAGTCATGAGGGTCACTATTGGGCAAAGGCTTCTTGCATACACCGCAAGATTTAAATCCTTGGGCTTGAGGCATGCCCCGAAGCCCAAGGCAGCGTGAGGGGAGAACGACCCACTCATCAAGTCTATCCTAACTCCAGATAACAATAAATTAACTATAAAACAAAACTGGGTAGGACTAAGTAATAGCTAAGGGAACACTTGCAAGCAAGCGAAACACAGTTCCAACACCGCCACGGACAGTAAGAAGGAACTGAAGGGGGTTCAGGTCGGCAGGGTCATATATTGAGCGCCATGAGGGTGCCACTCCAGGGGGCTCCCTAGCTGACCTGACGGGAACTGCTGAGAGGAAAAGTTTCTGACGACCACGCACACAGCGCCCGCACACCTAATCGGAATCAACGTGAATGATCACTCGAAGAACAATCGTTGCTAATCACAATTGTCACTATTGTAAACCCTGCCCAGATCCTGCAATGTGAAGTGGCAAAAGGATGGAACACATGGACTGCGACACCCCCAAGTTGTGGTAATAAGGCAGATAAGGACCTTAAGGGTCTACCCATAGAAAATTGTACCGCTGATCCCCCCCATGGGAATTTGGCAGTGTTGGTATGTGGTGTATGGATTGGAAGGGGGAGGGGTCCTAACCTGGTGGAGAATATCAAATTTATTAGGAAATATTGCATGGTATTCCTTAGGATATGTCATGATCAATGACAGTGGGAAATACAGTCATCTGGACATGTGTTTTGTCACGGAGGGCCCAAAAAACATATAACCCTCTGGTCTCCTGGGGTGTTTGGGTTATGGGATCCCACAATTAGGGTGTGATGTTACCATGTGTAATCATAATGGTACCTGCACAGAGGAAAATCCCTGGATGTACAGTTATGTGCACATCACACTGGGCATACAGTCTCCCTTGGGATGCTGGGTATGACAATTTAACAGCTTTGCAGAATGTAACCCCACAGGTAATATGGATGCCAAGCTGGAAGAATCCTGATCTAAGCTGGCCACAGCCTGGAGCCAGAAATACTTCCTGACAGGTGAATGCATGGGAGCCACTGTGGGAGCAGGTGCAACCAGCGCTTTTCAACGCGTCTTTCCAGTCCATTACTTGGGTGGTACACCCCAGAGAATGGTGTACACCCCAACTGCAGTACATACATAGAAGGGTTGAAGCAACAATTTAATTGGTGGGTGAGGGGACATACATGGAATCGTCGCTGGAAAAGGGATTTGTGGGCTGCAGGAAACACAGGGTTGGGTGTATGAAATCTGGGGGACCAGACTGTTGGATAACTAAGTAACTGATAAGCCAGAATGTAAAATTGCAGCAGCAAATCAATGAGCTATTGGCACAGCAACTGTCTGCAATCGCAATGGGATGGAAAAGGGCGGCAAAAGTCAACCTGTGGCTAACTCAATGGACAGGAAACCTCGTGACATGGGTGGAGGATGGCTTCAAAAAACTAACTTGGGAGGAGGAGGTGTGTATGGGGATACAAAATGCTCAACTCTGGAGCTAGCCCCTGTGTAATAGTTACTGTTGTATCTTGGAATGGGATGGCTACTAAGGTGGTCCGCATGAGCCCTATGGGAACAATGAGAAAGGGAGGAGCTCGCAGGGAACCACTGGGAGGTAGATGGGGAGCATAGAATGGTATAAAATAGACAATAATTCAGTTAAGTAATTGTTTGTCCAGAGAAAATATATGAATGTGTCCCTCCTCAATGGCCACGGAGGAGCAGAATTAATGGCCTGTTGCAAATGGGGGCCATTAGGGGTGATATATATGGGATATGGGGTGTTTGCTGGGAATGTACACAACACTTCAGGACACAATTGCACCAGCCTCTGGCACAGTTACACACATCTACACGCTACCATCAGGACTATGGTGCACGTATGGATCTGTGTAACTCATTGCTGTGCACAACTGAACCAGTGCATACTACCCAATTCCATACCAAGTGGTCGAGCTGGTTTGGACAATACCCCATTTTTCTGTGACTATCTAGTGGACTCATGATATGGACAAAAGCATACAAAACCTGCAGGGGCAGCTCACTGCAACTGCCAACAACTGGACACATTTAAAATATACACTTCAGGATGGCGTTAACAGGGTTTTAACTCTGTCAAAGGAGAGAAGAGAAAGTTACTCACCTTGCAGGAACTGAAGTTCTTCGAGATGTGTGTCCCTGTGGGTGCTCCGCTCTAGGTGACGGTGCATCCCGGCGCTGTTGATCGGAGATTTTCGGTAGCAGTGCCTGGTCAGGATGCACGCACTCAGTTGGTATCTCCCGTCTCATTGGAATCATCCTGAGTGCATGCATCCTGCATCCTCCTCAGTTCCTTCTCTACCGTGGAGAATCATACTAGTACTCCAAAGTAGAGGGGAGGAGGGCGGGGAGTGGAGCACCCACAAGGACACACATTTCGAAGAACTTCAGTTACTGAAAGGTGAGTAACTTTCTCTTCTTCTTCTAGTGCTGTCCCTGTGGGTGCTCCACTCTAGGTGAATGTGTAGCAGTACCCACTATGGTTGGTGGTACTTTGGAGATGCGGAAGTGAGTACTGTAGATAATACTGTATGGCCTACTATGGTGTCTGCCGTGGTGCCTTGCGTGAGAGCATAGTGTTTGGCAAATGTGTGTTCAGATGATCATGTAGCTGCTTTGCAGATGTCAGGAATGGGTACATTATGTAAGAAGGCTACGGATGTCGACATAGCTCGAGTGGAGTGAGGTCTAATGCCTTCGGGCGGTTGAATATTTTGCGTGCGGTAACAGGATCTGATGCAGTCAGAGATCCACTTGGACAGACATTGTTTAGAGATAGCCGTACCTTTCGATCTTTTGGTAATGGAGACAAAGAGTCGTGGGGACTTACGAAATGGCTTAGTCCTGTCTAAATAAAAGGCGATTGCTCGCCTGACGTTGAGAGTATGCAGGGTTGCCTCGTGCGGAGTCTTGTGAGGTTTGGGATAGAAAGTAGGTAAGTATATAGGTTGGTTGAGGTGGGAGGTAGATACCACCTTAGGGAGAAATTTAGGATGTAGTCTCAGAGTGACTTTGTCTTTGGAGAAGATTGTGTAGGGAGGATGGGCCATCAAGACGCTTATTTCACCTACTCTCCTTGCCGATGTTATTGCAACTAAGAAAGCTACCTTCATGGACATATGGAGAAGAGAGGAGGTAGCCAAGGGCTCGAATGGAGGTTTCATGAGAGCATGAAGAACGAGGTTAAGATTCCATGTAGCCACCGGGTAAATTTCAGGGTAGAGGTTTTGCAGGCCCGTGATAAATCGTTTAATGTGGGGTGTGTAAAGAGTGAATAACCTTCTAATAGGTCATGGAAGGTGGTAAGCACCGCCAAGTGCACTTTGATGGAGCTGAGCGAAAGTCCATCCTGTTTTAGTTTCAGGAGGTAGTCTAGAATGTTAGGGAGGCTCACCATATTGGGCGTTAAGTGATTACATGAGCACCAGAGGGCGAAATGCTTCCACTTCTGCAGGTAAGTTTTACGAGTGGGGTCTTTTCTACTGTGCAGGAGGACGTATCGGACTTGCTCGGAATAGGCTAGTTCATGGGTTTGGAACCATGAAGGAACCAGGCTGTGAGGTGACGCTTTTGGAGCTGGGGGTGAAGAACCCGTCAATTGTCCTGGGAAAGGAGATAGAATCATAGACTTTAAGGTCAGAAGGGATCATTATGATCATCTAGTCTGACCTCCTGCACAATGCAGGCCAGAGAATCTCACCCACCCACTTCTGTATCAAACCTGTATCTGAGCCATTGAAGTCCCCAAATCATGGTTTAAAGACTTCAAGGTGCAGAGAATCTTCCAGCAAGTGACCCGTGCCCCACGCTGCAGAGGAAGGCGAAACCCCCCCAGGGCTTCTGCCAATCTGCCCTGGAGGAAAATTCCTCCCCGACCCCAAATATGACAATCAGCTAAACCCTGAGCATGTGGGCAAGACTCACCAGCCAGACACCCAGGAAAGAATTATCTGTAGTAACTCAGATCCCACCCTATCTAACATCCCATCACAAGCCATTGGGCATATTTACCGCTAGTAGTCAAAGGCGAATTAATTGCCAAAATTAGGCTATCCCATTATACCATCCCCTCCATAAACTTATCAAGCTTAGTCTTGAAGCCAGATATGTCTTTTGCCCCCACTACTCCCCTTGGAAGGCTGTTCCAGAACTTCACTCCTCTGATGGTTAGAAACCTTCGTCTAATTTCAAGTCTAAACTTCCTGATGGCCAGTTTATATCCATTTGTTCTTGTGTCCACATTGGTACTGAGCTTAAATAATTCCTCTCCCTCCCTGGTATTTATTCCTCTGATATATTTATAGAGAGCAATCATATCTCCCCTCAGCCTTCTTTTGGTTAGGCTAACCAAGCCAAACTCTTTGAGTCTCCTTTCATATGACAGGTTTTCCATTCCTTGGATCATCCTAGTAGCCCTTCTCTGTACCTGTTCCAGTTTGAATTCATCCTTCTTAAACATGGGAGACCAGAACTGCACACAGTATTCCAGATGAGGTCACACCAGTGCCTTGTATAACGGTACTAACACCTCCTTATCTCTACTGGAAATACCTCGCCTGATGCATCCCAAGACTGCATTAGCTTTTTTCACGGCCATATCACACTGGTGGCTCATTGTCATCCTGTGATCAACCAATACTCAGAGGTCCTTCTCCTCCTCTGTTACTTCCAACTGATGCCTTCCCAGCTTATAACAATAGTTCTTGTTATTAATCCCTAAATGCATGACCTTGCACTTTTCACTATTAAATTTCATCCTATTATTATTACTCCAGTTTACAAGGTCATCCAGATCTTCCTGTATGATATCCCGGTCCTTCTCTGTATTGGCAATACCTCCCAGCTTTGTGTCATCCTCAAACTTTATTAGCACATTCCCACTTTTTGTGCCAAGGTCAGTAATAAAAAGATTAAATGAGATTGGTCCCAAAACCAATCCCCGAGGAACTCCAATAGTAACCTCCCTCCAGCCTGACAATTCACCTTTCAGTACGACCAGTTGTAGTCTCCCCTTTAACCAGTTCCTTATCCACCTTCCAATTTTCATATTGAGCCCCATCTTTTCCAACTTAGCTAATAATTCCCCATGTGGAACCGTATCAAATGCCTTACTGAAATCAAGGTAAATTAGATCCACTGCATTTCCTTTGTCTAAAAAATCTGTTACCTTCTCAAAGAAGGAGATCAGGTTGGTTTGGCATGATCTACCTTTTGTAAAACCATGTTGTATTTTGTCCCAATTACCATTGACCTCAATGTCCTTGACTACTTTTTCCTTCAAATTTTTTTCCAAGACCTTGCATACTACAGGCCTGTCAGTTTGACATCTGTAGTTACCTGGATCACCTTTTTCCCCTTTCTTAGAAATAGGAACTATGTTAGCAATTCTCCAGTCATACGGTACAACCCTTGAGTTTACAGATTCATTAAAAATTCTTGCTAATGGGCTTGCAATTTCATGTGCCAGTTCCTTTAATATTCTTGGATGAAGATTATCTGGGCCCCCTGATTTCGTCCCATTAAGCTGTTCGAGTTTGGCTTCTACCTCAGATGTGGTAATATCTACCTCCATATCCTCATTCCTATTTGTCATCCTACCATTATCCCTAAGCTCCTCATTAGCCTCATTAAAGACTGAGGCAAAGTATTTGTTTAGATATTGGGCCATGCCTAGATTATCATTAACCTCCACTCCATCCTCAGTGTTTAGTGGTCCCACTTCTTCTTTCTTTGTTTTCTTCTTATTTATATGGCTATAGAACCTTTTACTATTGGTTTTAATTCCCTTTGCAAGGTCCAACTCTACATGGCTTTTGGCCTTTCTAACTTTATCCCTACATGTTCTGACCTCAATAATGTACCTTTCCTTGCTGATCACTCCCATCTTCCATTCCTTGTAGGCTTTCTGCTTTTTCTTAATCACCTCTCTGAGATGCTTGCTCATCCAGCTTGGTCTACAACTCCTGCCTATGAATTTTTTCCCCTTTCTTGGGATGCAGGCTTCTGATAGTTTCTGCAACTTTGACTTGAAGTAATTCCAGGCTTCCTCCACCTTTAGATCCCCAAGTCCTTCAGTCCAATCCACTTCCCTAACTAATTTCCTTAATTCTTTAAAGTTAGCCCTTTTGAAATCAAAAACCCTAGTCACAGATGTATTTTTGTTTATCCTTCCATTTAGTTTAAACTGAATTAGCTCATGATCGCTCGAACCAAGATTGTCCCCTACAACCATTTCTTCTATGAGGTCCTCACTACTCACCAAAACCAAATCTAAAATGGCATCCCCTCTTGTTGGTTCAGCAACTACTTGGTGAAGGAATCCATCAGCTATCGCATCTAGGAAAATCTGAGCCCTATTATTATTACTAGCACGTGTCCTCCAGTCTATATCTGGGAAGTTAAAGTCTCCCATAATCACACAATTCCCATTAGTATTTACTTCATTAAAAACATTAAAAAGGTCTCTATCCATATCCAAATCAGATCCCAGCCGTCGATAGCACACCCCAAGCACTATCTCAGGGGAGGCTCTAATAGCTTTCTTCCCCAATGTGATTTTTGCCCAGACAGACTCTGTCTTATCCATTCCATCCCTTCTTATTTCTTTACAGTCTACCTCATCATTGATATACAATGCTACTCTACCACTTCTGCCTTTATTTCTGTCTTTCCTAAACAACACATACCCTTCAATACCTGTACTCCAGTCATGACTACTATTTCACCATGTTTCTGTTATCCCTATAATATCCGGTTTCACTTCCTGCACCAGTAACTCTAGTTCCTCCATTTTGTTATCTAGGCTCCTCGCATTGGTGTACAAACATCTTAATTCTTGCTGTTTGGTGTCACTCACATTCTTTACCCGATTAGGCCCAGACATTCTACCGCCAGTATCATCTATTAGAATTGTATCTACACTACCCTTCCTCCATATGTCCATTCTCATACCCACGGCTGTATCCTTTCTTGCTTCGTTTTCTTCCCTCTCAATGTTAAAATCCGGCGTGGAGATTACCTGGACATCTCCCCCCAATTCCTAGTTTAAAGCTCTCTTAATCAGTTGTGCCAGCGTCCATCCTAGAAGTCTATTTCCCTCCCTACTCAGGTGAAGTCCATCCCGAGAGAACAATCCTCTGTCCATGAATGCCTCCCAGTGACCATACATCCCAAAGCCCTCCTTATAGCACCACTGCCTGAGCCATCTGTTGATCGCCATAATCTTGTCACACCTTTGTTGCCCTTCTCTAGGAACAGGCAGAATCCGACTGAAGATCACCTGAGCCTCGATTTCCTTAAGCGTCTTCCCCAGCCTGGCATAGTCTCCCTTGATACGTTCCAGCGAGAATCTAGCCGTATCATTCGTTCCCACATGAAGGACAATCAGTGGATTCTTTCCTGCTCCCGTTAGGATCCACTTCAGTCTCAGGTCCACATCCCATATCTTGGCACCCGGCAGACAGCACACCCTTCTGTTCTCTGGATCAGCTCTGGTTACAGGCCTGTCTATTCTTCTCAGTAAGGAGTCCCCAATCACGTAGACCTGCCTTTTCCTGGTGACGGTGCGATTCTCCGGTCTATCCCCTGTTCCCTCTGGCTGCAAGTCCTCTCGATTCCTATTCACCCTTGCAATCCTCTGCAACCCATCCCGTATCCTCCTGGGGCTCATGTTTGGTGTCATCTGCATTGACTCTTCCCCTCTCCTTATAGGGCTAGCTGCTCTTCTCTTCTTCCTTGCCCTCTCACCTTCAGTGACCACCTGCTGTGCCCCTTCTTCATTTTCCAACTCCGCAAACCTGTTCCTGAGCTCTATTGCTTCTTCACTAGCCCGTCTTTTCCTCTGCATGGTTCGTTTAGTCACATGCTTCCACCGTCCACTTTCCTCACCCAGCAGTCTCCGCTCAGAGATTTTTGGTCTTGCTTCCATCTGCAAGTCTGAGCTTTTCCCTTCGGCCTCATCACGTCTTTGCTCCATCATCCGCTTGAACCCCCTTCTAAACTCGACCAGAGTTTCCATCTGCATCTCCAATCCTCAGATCTTTTCTTCCATCAGCTCTATCAGGCGGTACTTCAGGCAGACAAAACTCTTTTCAGGTACCCCCTCCAGGATCATGTACATGCTGCAGCTTCCACATCCAGTCCAGTAGCGTAGCTAGCAGGGTGCAGGGGAAGCAGCCACTTCCCCTCCGCACATTTCCCAAAAGCGGCACCTGCTGGGCCGGCGCTGGGGGCAGCACGGCCGGAGGAGCCATGGGGGGGGGCGGCAGGCGCGGCCGGAGGAGCTACGGGGCCGGCTCCTCGGCCATCGCGCCCCACGCTCAGCACGGCCCCAACATCGCCACAGCCACCTCCTGTGGTGACTCAGGGCTCGGCGGCCAAGCGCTCCCCGCCCCTTGCTAATGCGCCATGGAGCGAGGCTCGGCCAGCAACTCACGAGCCGGAGCCGGGATCCGCCCGCGGCACGGGGCCAGGATCAGCCGGGGACAGGTGGCGGCGCAGGACACAAGGTGAGCGGCAGGGGTCCGGTGCCTTGCACTGGGGGGTCTGGGCGAGGGGCTCCCCGGGGCCAGGCCCGCAGGGCAGGGGCGCAGGCCGCGCTGTCTGGACGGGGGGCCCTGGCGCGGCGCAGGAGCCTGGAGCACGGGGTGGGGGGGACGGGACCCCGCGGGTGGGACCAGGCGGCGCAGCCGGCAGGGGACACCTGCAGAGCGGGCTGGGCAGGAGAGACTCTCCCGGGACCACGGGGTATCCGCACCCCCGGGAAGCCCGCAGGAGTCCTGAGCCGGGCCCCGGGGTTAATCTGGGGGGGAAACGGGAGGAGCCAAGGGGGGCGTGGCCAGAGGAGGTGCCAAGGGGGGGCGCCTTTTTTATGTTTGCTCCCCCTACACTTAGAACCTGGCTATGCCACTGATCCAGTCATCTTCATTGTGTCTTCCACTGCTTGGGTCACTACAACTGCTGCCTCTGTATCTGTCATAGGCTTCCCACCTAAATCCTGTACATCTGGGAAACACAAACCAACCCAAAACACCACCATCCACAGCAAAACAAACCCCCAACGAGCACCAAGACACTGCTAGAACACTGCACACTCCCTTCAGTAGCTTGTGTGTTCCTCTGCCTGCCTCTCTTAGTCTTCCCCCAAACTCCCCCTGTAAACTCCCACTCAAACTCCCCTGTTTACAGCTCTGTTTGCTGGCTCCTGTGCTGCTGCAGCTATCTATGCTGCTGCCTGACTGGCTGGCTACCTTTATAGGACTCCTAGTCAGAGAAGCCCCGCCCCTAATCAGGACTCAGCTTCTCTCCCAGCACACTGTCCCTACCAGCCTGCTTATGCCGCTGTCTGATCTGGCCTGTTGGGGAGAGCCCTTGGATGACGGGAGGACATGCGGAGTAGGTAGGGATACCACGTCTGTCTTGGCCAAGCCGGGGCAATAAGGATGACCCAGGCCTTGTTGTCTACGATCTTCCGAAGAACCCTGTGTAGCAGAGGGATTGGTGGGAAGGTGTACAGGTGAGAGTTGTTCCATGGGATGAGGAACGCGTTTCCTAGGGATGTAGTCCCAAGTCCTGCTCTGGAGCAAAACAGGGGACATTTTTGATTCTGGGTTGTGGCAAAGAGGTCTATTGATGGGGTGCCCCAGAGGGAGAAGAGCTGTTGAAGTATTGTGGGGTGCAGCTCCCATTCATGTTCTGTTGAGAAGTGCCAGCTGAGTGCATCAGCAGTAGTGTTGTGGCAGCCTGGTAGGTAGAAAGCGATGATTTGTATGTGATGTTGTATGCACCAATTCCATAGTTGGATGGCTTCCATGCAAAGGGAATGTGATCAGGCTCCTCCTTGTCTGTTGATGTAGTACCTACATGCTATGTTGTCTGTTAAGACCCGAATAGATTTGTTCTTTATGAGGGGAAGAAAGTGAAGGCATGCTTGCCTCACTGCTCTGAGCTCTAAGAGATTTATGTATAGGTGCGTCTCTGATGCGGATCACCGGCCTTGTGCCCTGCATTCCCCTAGATGCGCTCCCCAACAGATTAGGGAAGCATCCATGGTGAGCATGAGCGTTGGGGATCGTTGCTGGAAGGAAACCCCCATGCAGAGGTTTTCTGGTCTTGTCCACCAATGTAGGGAAGCTATAACATTGGGAGGAGGAGTTAGCAGTGTCCCTAAGGGGTGTGTCTGTTGGGTTTGAAATTGGAATTGAGCCAGCCCTGAAGACCTCTCATGTGTAGCCTGGCATACTGAACCACGAAAGTGGTGGCTGCCATGTGACCAAGGAACTGTAGCCAGATTCTTGCCTGTGTCCTGGGATGAATAGAGAGCATGTGTATGAGCTGTGTGATAGCGAGGAATCTGTGATATGGGAGCGAGGCCCTGCTCTGGATTGAGTCGAGATGAGCTCCGATGAACTTGATCTGTTGTGTAGGTGTCAGGGTGGATTTTTGGATGTTTATTTGGAGGCGTAGGCTGTGAAAGAGGGAGATGGCGAAGCGGGTAGCTTGAAGTGTCTCGCCATAAGAGTCGCCCTTGATGAGGCAATCGTCCAGGTAGGGGAACAGCGTGATCCCGTGTTTGTGGAGGTGAGCCTCAACCATGGCTAGAGTCTTGGAGTCGCCGTTCTGGAAATCAGTTGGCCCTCAGTTAGGATTGATTTGAAGTCTGCTCTCCAATCCTCTGGAATGTAGGAGGCAAATTCAAAAAGTTTATTATAATTATTAAAGTCACAGCTGGTGAGGAGAGCAGAATAGTTCGCAATTCTGAATTGTAGAGTGGATGACAAATAAACCTTATTAACCAAGAGGTCCAGGTGTCTAAGGTCCTTGTCTTGTGGGGTGGGCTGATATTGTGACTGTTTCATCCTGTGTGCGACTGCATCCATGACAAGAGAGTTTGGTGGTGGATGAGAAAATAGGAAGTCAGTGTCCTTAGGAGGGACATAGTATTTACGTTCAGTCTTTTTGCAAGTTGGTACTAAAGAAGCTGGGGTTTGCCAGAGAGTGTCAGCTGGTTCCAGGAGTGCTTCGTTTATAGGGAGCGCGATCTTTGAGGGCACAGACGGTTGAAGGATTCTGAGGAGTCTGTGTTGTGGGGATATCTTGACTGAGTGCCACCCTCCTGAAAAGTTCTTGGAATTGTTTACAGTCGTCCACATTCTGTGGAGGCAGAGGGAAGAGGGCTCCATCTGGGGCTGATGGAGAGTTAGGGGTTGGTGAGTCAGGAAATGGTGCGTAGCTCGCAGTCTCAGGAGTGGGCTCAGGCACCCTAGAAGTGGATGGAGCTGGAGATCGAGGCACAGAAGGAGGATGATTGGTAGGAGGATGTGGCCAAGGGTACCACTGAGGCCAAGGCATAGGGTAGGAGAACCCAGGTGCCGCCCACGGGGGGGTGAAGTAGGGAAAATGAGGCTGGTGGCCTTGAGCCCTGACCTGATGTGGGAGAGGTTCCGGTGGAGGAGGAGAAGCAGGAAGGGAGAACTCCGCCTGCTGCTGTAAATCGAGCTCGCTGTCAGTAAAGGTAGCCAGTTCGGGTGGAGAGAGCGGCTGTTCATAAAGTGAGCCCTGTGTATCTAGGAGCGGAGAGTTAGGCTCAGGTGGCACTGAGAGGTCACACTGAGTGAGAAACTGTTGCTCCTGCTCCCTGGGGGCACCGAGCCTGCTCTGTGCTCTAGCGCATTATCGAGAGAAAGTGAAAGTGACAGCAGTGCCGCGGACCGCTTGGAGGTGCCTTGCAGGGGGTCCGCTGCTGGTGCCCAGGCGGAAGACAGGCTCGGTGCCGATGTTCTTCTCGGTGCCGAAGAGGAGCGCGCTGTCGGCACCGCATCCATTGTCAGTGCTGAGGGGACTGGTGCCACGGGAACCTTCCCAGCATGGGAAGTCGGGTCTGTACCTCTGCGCTCTGTCAGAGCTGCGGTTGAGGCGTTAGAAAAGGCTGAGGCGCCTGCCTTTGGCGCTGTCAGCATAGAGGGTAGGGATCTCGCGGGAGAGCCCCTACCCTTGTTAAAGTCTCTCCTCTGAGACTTGTTGTGCTTCTTGCCTCCGCTCCAGGAAGGGTGAAGCAATGCCCCCAACTGGTTTGGATCTCACTGGGGAGCGTGTGGGAGCGGGTTTAACTTTCCCTGTCTCCAAAAGCGGCTGTAGCGATTTTTCCATCAGCAGCATTTTAAGTTGCAGGTCCCTGTCATGCCAAGCACTAGACTTGAGGCTCGTGCAATGGAGGCATTTTGCGGGGATGTGAGTTTCTCTGAGGCACTTTACACAATGTGAGGCCCATCTGACCTTGGCATGGAGTCTTACAGGAAACGCACCTTTTGAATCCTGAAGCCCCTGGCATTGTGAATTAGAAATGGCAGGGGGGAGTGTCTCAACGGGAGACAAGCGTGAGGCGAATTTTTTTATTTTTTTAAACTAAGTAACTAACTCTGTAACTATACTAAAGGAAGGGAAACAACTGGGATGTAACTAATAACTATTTCTATGTTCTTTGTTACTGTTTCCAATAGAGACCAGGGAAGAAAAGGCAGCACTGCCCCGAGTCCCGTCTTCAGCCGAGGATGGTTGAGAAGGACCTGAGGAGGCTGCGGGACGCATGCACTCAGGAAGATTCCAACGAGATGGGAGATACCAACTGAGTGGGTGCGTCCCGACCAGGCACTGCTACTGAAAATCTCCGATCAATGGCGCCGGGACACACCGTCACCTAGTGTGGAGCACCCACAGGGACAGCACTTGAAGAAGAAGCAGTGTTTTTGGTGGTGGCCAGGATGTTGGACTATACAACAGTGGTCAGGACTCTCGGTGTTGCTGTGGATTATCATAGCAGCTGGTGTATTGTTAAATGTACTTGTGTTACGTTGTATATGGAAACAGTCAAGAGGGGCACAACCCTCTAAAGAATGGCCACTAATTATAACCTATAAGTAATGTAGTAAGCCCCTCCCCCCCAGTGTTCTAGACAATCTGGACCCAACCTTCTTGGGCCCACTATAATGGGAAGTCTGGAACACCAGTTGGAATAGATGTGGTATGCCTGTACGAGAGAAGGTGCAGGGCACGGTACTACACAAGGGGCAGTGGGACAGATGGAGCATTGACACATTCCACCTTGATGCCTGGCCCTATCAGGAACCATGTCACCGTATGTCCTATGCTTTTCCAGGGATACTTGGCAGGAGGATCCCAAAAGAAAAAGAAAGGGGTGGAGTGTTAGAATATAGATATTCAGGCCTGCCTGTAAAGGCCTATACTTTAAGAACTTATGTGTATTTTTATCACTTAGCTAGTTATAGAGGTTTAAAAACAAAGAATCAAAATCACAATCCACCTGTGTATGGGCCTTCTATCACTAGGATAGTCTGAGGCCTTGTTCTTAGGCTAAGGCCCTTGGCTAAGCAGCAGGGGCAGCCTTAAGCTGGGAAGCATATGGTCAGATCCTCACATTCCAAACTAGTCACATTGAAATTAGGTGGCGTTGGGCTTTTAGGAAGACGATCCTGTCCTGATAGTGCCCACCACCACCAGATAAAGAAACAGATCTTAAGATGGTTAAATAAAACTTAGTTTGATAGCATCCTGTCTGGCAAGAAATCACTTATCCATGGTTGTGGGTGTGAAACCCTCATTTCTCTCTGTTTTATCTTTAACAGTAAAAAAGAGGGAGCCATAATCTGTCTGGTTCTCTAATTGTTTCTGTCTGCTGTATAAATAATTTTGCTAGGTGTAAGTTAATTAGTGTAGTAGGATATAATCGGTTAGAGAATGTTACAATATCTTAGGATTGGTTAATAAAATTTCAGTAAAATGATTCATTAAGGTATAGCTGAGAATATTACTATATAAACGGGTGGAAACAGGAAGTGGAGGGGAAATTGGAATCATGCTTGCTAAGGGGGGGAATGGGAACAAGGACACAGGCAAGGCTCTGCAGCATCAGAGCTGGGAGGAGGACATGGGGAAATTGCTCGGTGGCATCAGAGCTGGGAAGGGGAACATGGGGTAAATGCTCTGCGGCGTCAGAGCTGGGGACAGAACACTGGGCAACTATTGGCACAAAGAGATAAGCCCAACCCGTGTGAAGGGCTTCGGAATATGCTTGCTTGGAAACTAACCCCAATAAACATTGCATTGTTTGCACTTCGGTCTTCTGCTTTCTGTCTACATGACAAGAACCAGGTGAGAGGGTGAAAGGAAAGCCCTATAACACTGCCTATGGTCATCAGGTGGGGAGGCAAAGAGGAAGGAATTCCAGTTGGAACCTGCAGTTCCGGTATGACATCCTCCTCCACCTATGGAACCGGTGCACTGAGTGGGTCCCAGGTATCTGCTACAGGGATCCCTCAGCCCCCAGTAAGGCCAGAAAGAGGGGCCAACCATTTGAGGCAGCCACCATGGGGAATCATTAGTCCCTAGGAAAGTTGCGTCCACAAGGGTACTGACTAAGTCCTGGATCTCCTGTCCAGTCTTGGCTCTCTCCGGGGGGAAGGAGGAGGGACGTGCTTGTGAGATGTCTAAATATGAAAATTGCTCCTGTTGGAATGGCAAAACCATTGGTACCAGGGCAATCATGCCTAACCATTGTAAGTGAGATGGTTCCTGGTGTCGTGACATGCCTCAGGAGTACTGGGCCAGAGAAGACAGGAGATGGCAGGTAGGGGAGGAAGATATGGTGCTGTGTAGGTCTCTGTGCGCCCTGGTTTGTGGGGGGTCCCAACGATCAGCACTGCCAATACCAGTGCATCCCTGGTTGTGGTGCAGTCTTTGGGCAGACAAGTCAGTTTTGCAGTCCAGACCCACACTCATGGACAGGATCAGCAGGTGAAAGTTTCTGTGCTTCAGTACCTGACTCACTAACTGAACTAGCTGATCCTCCTTATGCTCTTTACCCTCTAGCCTGGGGGATTTTTTTGCAGAGCCAATTCCTTAGGGTCTGCATATGAGGGCTCACCTGACCTCGTTAGGCTCTCTTATGGACAGTCCTCAATAGGGATCAGTCCTGGTGCCTATAAGAGTGCCCCTTGCTCTCATAGGATGCCCTGGAGGAAGAGTCTGGGCTTAGGAAGCTGAAGACTCCACTCCAAAGTGCATGCTCGGAGGGTTGCTGCTCATTTGGTGAGGGCAATGTACAGAGGGGTCTCCCTAGCCTAAATCGGAGAGATGGCTTCTCCATTAAATGTTTCCTAAGACAAAGCTCACTGGCTTAACCAGTTCTCAGTGGAAATGAGTGACAAATACCACACTTCACTGAAAATGTGTCTCATGCAGACAGTAGAGACAGCATTGGTGTGTGTTGCTGCTGAAGATTTAGGGCAGGCAACAGTTTTTGAAGCCCAGGACTCTGGGCATAGTCCCAAACTGCAGGGAGGGAATCCCGGTCTGGGAAAACCACTACTCTAAATATATTAAAACTAACTGTACTAAGCTAAAAGAATAACTACTTACAGGTCTGAAAAGCTGGAGGAAGAGAGGACACAGGATTCCAACTCAGGCCATGCAGCGACAAGAACTGAAGGGGCATCAACCCACACTGCCTCTTATAGCCTTGCCAGGGAGCATGAGGAGATCTACTGCACAGGTGCAGGCCTGACTCAGGTGCATGCACATCCACATGTGGAATAGAGGGACGAGCACTCAAAAAAGAAATGAACACTTGCTGGGAACATGGTGCTGCCAGTAAAACTGTTTGTACAGCACCTGACACAATGGGGTCCTCCTCCATAACTGGGGTTCCTACTTGCTACTGTAATACAAATATAAAGTGATCACTGCCTAGAACAGTGGCAGTCAGTAAAATTCTCCATGACAAATTACATAAACTTACAAATGACTGAGGTGGAGATCTGAAAAAGGGCTGTCCATCAGCATTTTTACTCCACAAAGGCTGCAGAGCAGGAAGAGGGAACCCTAGTGCGACCCTGGCTCCATTACCAAAGCAGATATCCAGATGCAATGCAGGATACACAACCAAAATTAACTACAAACTTTAGTTGATTTGCCAGGTAACTATTTCCTTGGGGTTTTAGCTGCACATTTCAAGTGTTCTATTGCTTGTGGCAGTTATAGGGAAATAGTGATGATAAAAGGCACATCTCTACCCTTTCCAGATGTTGCTCTGTTATAAAGATGGAAAACTGAAGTGCACTGTTCAAATTCAATGAGGCTTGGTCAAGGGTTTGAGTTTGTGTTGCTATCCCAACTGGATTGGATAGTAGGTGAACATGTTCTCTCAACAGGTCACATCAGAGGAGTTAGTAGCAGTGAACTTCCATCCTCACATGAAGATGACTACCAGAACAAAACCAGCACTGATTCCCAAGGACCCTGCCACAAACTGCACTCTCAGGCACATACTAAGGATGTACAACATACAGGTGCGATTCCTCTGCTTACATACACATACTTGCTCAAGTACAACGTGTAGCTGCAGTAGCAGAGCCACAGCTTAGCCATGCTGAGTATGCTCCCACATGTACTCAGCCTGGCTGAGCTAAGCCTCTGCTGCTGCTACCATGGCTACACTGCTACTTACACTCATGAGAACTAGCACACGTATGTATGTGAGCAGGAGAAATCAAGCCCCTGGCTTGTAGCACAGGCACAGCTTAAGAGAACTCCCAAACCAGAGAAGGCCTTGTTCTTTTGCCAGGCCACTTCTTGACCCTCATTCCTTGAATTCCACACTAACTCCTCCGGTTTGGGTTTCCCAACTATCTGGATCTGTGGTTGGACTAGTCATGAGAACTTAGCTCAGCTCTGCAAAGCAGGGACAAGTTAGCCAACAGCTGTTGTTCAAATCATTCAGACCATTTTGCACCTTCATACACTTATTTTCTCCTGGCATTGCATGACAGCCTACTGGAACCCATTCTCTGCAAGGCCATCAGTGATCTGCTGCTACAGAACATGAATGCATTAAACAGAACTCAAGTTGGCCTGAATGTTCTCACTCCAGAAAAGTCTGATTTTCTTGGGCTCATTAAGATTAATACACATTTATCCAAGTGCTCTATTCACATTTTAGTCAACTATGCCATTAGTGGGACAGTAAAAATTTGGTGCGGACAAAAGTTTTGTCAGTAGTCCTAGTATGATCCCTCCAACGAGGATGAATTTACATGTTGGTTATGATTAATTGGCTTAACTGTAGTTACTACTAGGCATAGCCTCCTTGCGTCTCAACAATTGTTCCTGGAATAAAGAAATTGCTTCTCTAAGCCATGTCCCACTATGTTACTCCTGCACAGAGTTGAAGTCACCAATTTTATTATTGTGTAGCTTTTGATTTCCAGCGTTGCATTTCTCTCACACACTCCTGTTGAGGCCAGTGGTGTAATCCCACAATTTGTATCCACACAGATTCTACAGAGAAATCCAGCCCACACAAATTTCACTACAGTTGACATTTCTAAAACAAGTCTAGGTAGAATGGTACCTGCTCCCCACCCCATGGCCTAACTTGCCTTGCCAGTGGTTTACACGGCATTATCCCTAGAGCTAAGCAGGAAAGTTTTCCTGTCCTGCTAATATTTTTAATGCGTTTGTCCCAATTTGGAATGGGGAAAATGTTCAAAAATAGACCTTTTAAAGTTTTTCTAACAGAAAATGTGAGAGACCCCCACCCTCAGTATAACCAAGTTTGGTGGCTAGGGGACTAAGTTGGGATGGGAAGAGCTAGGTTCAAGTCCCAGGTA
>NW_020665345.1:0-288 GCF_002925995.2 Terrapene triunguis
CCTCCTGCTGCAAGGGAACGAGAACCTGTCAGAGACTCAAACGCCCCAAGGAATCAGGGGAAATTAAGGGCACCTGGAACCAGCAATATTTCCACCCAGCACCTGCCCACCACTGAGGGATGAATTCACCTCCTGAACCCCAGAATGGAGTCTTCTTCTCCTTTCTAGTAACCTCCAGTGCCAACCCCCCACCTTGTAGGGTGAGCTCCTGCTACCTCCCCCTCAGTGCCCTTGACAGCTTTTCCACCTCCAAACCACAGCTCAAGTTATCAGAACCCTCTTCTCCAC
>NW_020665345.1:298-29650 GCF_002925995.2 Terrapene triunguis
CACCCCCACCCAGGTTGGGCAGGGAGGCGGCTCTAGCAGGGGGGGCATGAGGGATTCTGGCAGCAGTGAAGTGGGTTGCGGGGAGGTTGAGATCTTGCCCCAAGTCATCCCAGACACTAATGCTACAGGATGGCAGCATCTAGTGTCAGTGGAGTCCAAGCACTATTTCAACCCCACAGTTTTGGATGAACTTCCCACAAGGGGAGATGAAGAGCACCCCCAGCAACACACACACACACACAGAGACACACCACTCCAGGTGGTGGGAGGGGAACAGGAGAAAGGACAAAAGAAGTAAGAGATGGAGAGAAAGGAAGGAGGGATGGAGGGAAAGGTAAAATGAAAAGGACAAACCCTACTGTCCCCAGTGATTCCACGGGACAAAATCCCAGGTGGGCTATAAAATTCTGCCACCTTAAACTAGTGTTTTCCATGCCTAGAATTCAGCTGGCACCAGATGGATCAGACTGAGCAGGTTCCAAATCCTTTTGGAGGCTCTTACCTTCTAAACAGGGACGTCTGTTTTCTAGTAAAATCAGTAAAAGGAAAGGAGAAAACTCGAAAGAGGCTCCTGCTCGCACTCACATACGTGAACCCTAATACTCTCTCAGTCCTCAAAGAGAGACCTCGAGAAGGAGACTTGCTGAAGCTAAGCCACAAGGGTCTTTGAGGTTTCCCTGGCCCTGCGCCCCTGTCCTGCCTGGCTGATGTCAGCATCTCTCTGTGAGGTCACCACCTCCATAACACCTTTGACCAATAGGCTGAGGTCCTGCAAAAGGCCTTTGTGATGTCACTGCCACACCCACCCATTCCCTGAAGTGCTAATGTCCTGCTGCTGGCCTGACACTTTGAAGGTTTGAGCTACTCTCTGTGGATCACCCCACTCAATGCCTGTTCATTCTAGGAAGCAAGCCCGCTAGACAGTAAAACATCAGAGGCTGCTCCCAATGCTACACTCAGTGTTTCCAAAATTAGTAGACTTTATGGCCAGAAGAGACCTTTAGAGCATCTAATATAACCCCCTGCATATCTTAGGCTTCCTGTATAGTACAATAGTTACTGTTTGGGCACACACATTCCAGAAAGGCATCTAGTCTTCATTCAATGACATCAAGAGATGGAGAATCCACCACTTTCCCTTTTAGTGAGTGCCAGGGGGCTCCATTTCCCCTTCCACGAGCTCCCCATTTACACTGAGCCAGAGCAGTACCTGCAGCAGGGAGCGGGAGTTGCTGATGGCCTCAGAGGCACAGCCCCTGCAGTGTCTCAGGCACCTGGCGCAAGTGCCAGATGATGCGGAGCTGGTCCATCACTTTGGCTATGACGTCCTCCTGCTGCAAGGGAATGAGAACCTGTCAGAGACTCAAACGCCCCGAGGAATCAGGGGGAATTAAGGGCACCTGGAACCAGCAGCATTTCTACCCAGCACCTGCCCACCACTGAGGGATGGATTCACCTCCTGACCCCCTGAATGGAGTCTTCTTGTCCTTTCTAGTAACCTCCAGTGCCAACCCCCTGATACCAGACACCTCTGTGTTCTTGGGGAACCAGGGTGCAGTATCCAGCCTGATTTATGAAAGACACCCCCGCCCCCCCGCACCTCTGCTTAAACTAAAACCCATCAGAGGAAAAAACTTGCAGAGAGCAGTGAAGGGCATTGGGTGACACACCTAGACCCCTCCTGACAAGGGTGACAAGATTAAGACATCTCCATTAGCATACAGAATGGAGAGCAGAGACAACTCCCCTAGCCTCATCTGCATGAAAGATGAGACAGGAAGACATCTCAATTTACATACAGAATGGAGAACAGAGAACCACACTGAACTCTGGGACCAGAAAAAGCAGGGAAGCACTGCATCATGGGAATCTCTGCTCCAAATGCTAATGAACCTATGGCTGCACACACCCGGCTCAGCAATTATCAGACCAATTCTAGTAATGAATCCTTAATTGATATCCAAATACTGAAGTAGCCTAGTTGCATTGTGAGCTCCCTGGAAGAAAACACCACCCATAGCCAAGAGTGATCAGTTCCTATTGTCTAGTCTAAAGAAAACCCTTGAGTCATCAGTTTACCTATAAACAAATCTAGTGTTCTCCCTTGAACAATTGCAATTTCTCTACAAAAATCCCTACTCACCCTGTAGTCAGGGTTCTGATGCTTAGATCCAAACTATGCATCAGTTCCACTGGAACTCCATCTTCTCCTGACTGATCGTGCTGGCGGCTCTGCCTGTCTCCTACATTCAGGACTCTCTGCGACCACCATCACCTGGGAACCCCGACCAGTTCAAGCCTCATGGAGTGGGTGAGATCCCCCCTCTTTCTCTCTCTGTGTTTTCCTTTCTACCTTAGGTATTAACCTTTAATAATGTATGTTATGTTGGTTTAGCTCTCCTTGTGTAGTTATCACTATTATTCAATAAATAACTTTTATGGTTAACTTGGTTGCTTCTCTCTCTGTTGCTGAACTTTACTCTTTTGTGTTTTTAGCTTCCCCCATTCACTCTACAGCAACGCTTCTTTTACCTAAGCTAAAGATCCCTGCAGTGCCCAAAATACTGTGGGGTTTGCTCATCAAGTAGGTTACTGCCAGTACAGTTGTGTTGGGGGAGTGGGGATAGGGACGTGCTGAATCTGGGACGCATAAGGGTAACAGCTTGAAAGTGCTGCTTGACCCAGTCCATGGAGCCCAGGGGCATATAAGGAGAGGTAGCTTGAAAGTGCTGCTTCATCCAGCCCAGTGAGTCCAGAGACATATAAGGGGTCAGCTTGACAGTGCTGATTGACCCGGTCCGCTCACACTTGCTCTGTTAATGTATGTGTGGGTGTGTGGGTGTTCATCCGGTTCTGGGGCTGGAGTAACCCAGCCCTAGGGAGCCTAGGGCCTGCAGGATAGCTCCACTGGGAGGGGACTTGCAGAAGGGAGAAGTAGAGCTTCATATGAAAACACAAGTGACACAAGCAGTACATTGATAGAATTACAGAACCCCCTTCCCCAGAAGAGTAACCCGAATAAATGAGCATACCCCAAAGAAATGGGCACATCTGGTAACACCCCCTCCTTGCAGGGTGAGCTCCTGCCACCTCCCCCTCAGTGCCCTTGACAGCTGATCCACCTCCAAACCATAGCTCAAGTTCTCAGAACCCTCTCCTCCAGCCCCACCCAGGTAGGGCAGGGAGGGGACTCTTGCAGGGGGGGCAGGAGGGATTCTGGCAGCAGTGAAGTGGGTTGCAGGGAGGTTGAGATCTTGCCCCAAGTCATCCCAGACACTAATGCTAAGCCACAGGATCGCAGCATCTACTGTCAGTGGGGTTCACGTGGCTCAGACCAGACACCTGGGCTGGGGACCCGCCCCCATAGTACTGGTCGAGTGCGTGGCCCAGGGTGTTCACAGCCCCCTCCTCACCCCTCCCTGAGCCCAGGCTGGCTCCTCACCTGGAACAAAGCAGCAGCGCCCATCAGCCTCACTACTGCCTGAGTCCCGGATGCTGCTGCTGTCCCCTGGGGAGTGGGCCGAGCTGCTGGTGCTGCGACAGGGATCCTCCATCCTCCACCTCCTGCCCTGGGGAGGCTGGAAGGTCCTCAGGGACTAGGCAGGGCGATGCCTCCTGCTGAGAATCAGGGCTGGGCTCTTGGGGCCGGTGCTTCCCACACAACAAGCCCCAGAGCTACCCTGCCCGGTTCCCCTTCTGGGCTGGGTCCTGCTCCATTTCGGCCTGGCTGGTGGCTCTCTCACCTCAGCGCCTGCGCCAGGAGCGGCTTTCCTCTGCCAGAAGGCTGGGCACTTCCACCTCCTCGCTTGGCCGGGAGCTCCTTCCCCGCCAGCAGGGACGGAGAAGCCGCTTTGCTCCTGTGGAAGATGGCAGCTGCTTCCCTCAGGCTCTGGGGCCACCTGCAGAGCCTTCTTCCTGAACCTCCTCAGGAGCCAGGACAGCCTGGAACCGAGCGGGGAGCAGGCGTGAGTCTGGGGTCAAGGCAGCCTCTCACTAACCAGCCTTTTTGGTCCCTCCCCATCCCTGCCGAAGCCAGAGCCTGAATAAAGTGCTCTCAAATGAGCTCCAGACCAACAACAGTTCATGAACTGCGCAGAGACAATTAATGTAGAGAAGCAGCAAAATTCGTCAAACAGATGACTGGTTATGACTTATTTACTTGTTCTTAAAAGAGAACAAAAAGGACCTGAGTCTCCTCCCTGTCAATAACCCCCTGCTCAACCAATCAGGGTAGAGACTGAGGGGCGGGAGGCTGAGAGTTCTCACCAGAGAGCCCAAAGGAAGGCCCAGGTCACCGGTAGGGATCACTGTCCGAGGACTATTTCAGCCCCACTTTCTTGGGTGGACCTCCCACAATGGGAGATGCAGAGCACCCACCGCAACACGCAACACACACACTCACACACACACACTCACACCTCCTGGTGGTGGGAGGGGAACAGGAGAAAAGACAAAAGAAGTAAGAGATGAAGAGAAAGGAAGGAGGGATGGAGGAAAAGGTAAAACGAAAAGGACAAACCCTAATGTCCCCAGTGATTCCACGGGACAAAATCCCAGGTGGGCTATAAAATTCTGCCACCTTGAACTAGTGTTTTCCATGCCTGGAACTCAGCTGGCACCAGGTGGATCAGACTGAACAGGTTACAAACCTCTCCGAGGCTCTTACCTTCTCAACAGGGATGTCTGTTTTCTAGTAAAATCAGTAAAAGGAAAGGAGAAAACTCGAAAGAGGTTCCTCCTCGCACTCACCTACGTGAACCCTAATACTCTCTCAAAGAGAGACCTTGAGAAGGAGAATTGCTGAAGCTAAGCCACAGGGGTCTACGAGGTTTTCCTGGCTCTGCACCCCTATCCTGCCTGGCTCATGTCAGCATCTCTCTGTGAGGTCACCACCTCCCCACCACCTTTGACCAATAGGCTGAGGTCCTGCAAAAGGCCTTTGTGATGTCACTGCCACACACACCCATCCCCTGAAGTGCTAATGTCCTGCTGCTGGCCTAACACTTTGAAGGTTTGAGCTGCTCTCTGTGGATCACCCCACTCAATGTGTGTTCATTCTAGGAAGCAAGCCGGCTAGACAGTAAAACATCAGAGGCTGCTCCCAATGCTACACTCAGTTTTTCCAAAATTAGTAGACTTTATGGCCAGAAGAGACCTTTAGAGCATCTCATCTAACCCCCTGCATATCCTGGGCTTCCTTTATAGCACAACAGTTACTTTTTTGGAAAACACATTCCAGACCTCCAGGATAAAATGATAAGGCGTATCATTGAACAGAGCGAGCAGCCCAACTAAACTGGCTGTGAGCTCCAGGAAATAACAATTCCAGTGGCAGGAAGTTGAAGCCAGACAAAATATGGTGCAAATTTTTCACAATGTGTGTACTTAAATCACTGGAACAAGGGACATGGTGGAGTCTCCATCTCCTGTAGTCTTTCAATCAGAATTGTAAGTCTCTTCCTTAAAAATAAATAAATTAATAAAGAATTGCTCTAGCTCACCCATAAGTTACTGGGCTGGATGCAGGAATCACTGGGAGAAATTCTCTGGCCTGTGTCATACAGAGGGTCAGATTAAATGATCATAAAAGTGCCTTCTGGCCTTAACATCTATGACTCTATGGAATGTATGAGGGGCTGAGGATTAGAAACCTTAAGTGCCAAGTTGCAGTAGCAGGTGAGCAGTTACTCCACAGCCTTAGTAAGGAAGCGGAGGACATGTGGCCTATTGCCTCCCCCCCCCCGCGCTCTCTCTCTCACACACACATTTGCGACCAGGATTCGTATGACAACTGTCTACAGAGATGACATAAATAAATAAAAATAAAATAAATTAATGGAGATATCCTATCTCCTAGAACTGGAAGGGAGCTTAAAAGGTCTTCGCTAGCAGAACCAAGTACTGATTTTGCCCCAGATCCCTAAGTGCCCCCATCAAGAATTGAACTCATAACTCTGGGTTTGCAGGCCAATGCTCAAACCATTGAGCTATCCCTCCCCCCATACAGAGATGACAGATTGCGCCAGTGGTAAAAATAAGTGCCAGCAGGTTAAGCGTTAACAGTCTCAGACCCACGCAGATGAAGATTTAACAGCAATCAGTGCTGTAATTCTCTACTCATGCCTCTGGCCTGTTTGTTTGAGAAGTTCAGTTATTTATTGGGACAAGTTTAAAGAATGAAGCAAGGGTGATGCAGCAGTATATTGTATTTATAGTCTCTTTAAAATTAGTTGTTTAATCACCAGAAGGCCTCCCATTATCAGGGGTCTCTCACATGAAGTAGATACACGCAGAGGCTGTATGCTGAAAGTTTGTAGGAGCCATCTTGTCATGTTATAACGAGAGTTCTGGTTTAAACTTTATATCCCTGGTCCTGCTCTGTTTCCTGAAGTCTGTAGCACACTCATAAGGAAGATACTCTCAGTTGCCTGGCAATGCTAGAAAGCAAGATACCCCTAGTGTAAATACGGTTATACTGGCAAAGCTGTGACCATTCCCCGTAAAACTTGATTTGCTCAGGGTGGGTGAAATAAGGTGGTACAAAGTCACTTTGCCGGTATAAACCACCAAGACCGTTTTGCTGGTATAGTTTATGTAGTAGGAAGAGGGCCTGAAACATAAGCCCTTGTATCAGAGGCCTGGTGTGAGGCCTGAGGCCTGAACTAGGGTGACCAGATGTCCCGATTTTATAGGGACAGTCCCAATTTTTCGGTCTTTTTCTTATATAGGCTCCTATTACACCCCACCCCCGTCCCGATTTTTCACTGTCTGGTCACCCTAGCCTAGTTTTGTTGATATAAAGCAAAGAAGCAAAGTCGGGCTTTGCCTGCTTGCAAGCAGACAGAATCTGGCAAGAATAGGGCTGATATTGCAGAAACACACATTCCTAAGTAGTGTTAGGCACAAATATATGCAAACACATTCCAGAAAGGTGGCACCAGAACACCTCGATAGAAAACACGTTCCCCAAAGAGAACAGGAACACGCTGACCCATCTTAAGGAAAAAGTCAAGATGACAGCATGATGGATAGAGATTTTTTGATCGAACCAACATGTACAAGGTAATGGGTGGCTCCTGGATACATCAATGGGTGGCACCCTAATACGTTAGAGGGTGGCACCCTGGTACATCAGGAGTAATGAGTAACTTGTTTGTATCTGTGTGTTGGTGTCACTAGGCATAGCTACCAGGTAACTCAGGAGAGTGGAAGGCCAAAAGAGCCGATGAAGCTCTTCTGCTCTGGGCCTACCTGAAACACAAAACTCCATCTTGTGAACTCTCACCTACTTCTATGCTAACTGCTTACATGTTGAAGCAGAAATGTACTGGTCAGCTTTTCTCTAGCATACAGCAGCTGTTTTGCTCAGACTGCTGTAAACAGGCCTTGCAAGGCCAAAAGATAAGCAGACGAATGGGAATTTTTCTAATTGTAACTGCTAGAGAAGGGAGGGGAGGGAGGGGTAAGAGGGAGTAACAGACAAAGGCTTACACAGAAACAGCTTGGAATATAAAAGGGAAAATTTTATTTGTATGTGCTGCACTGGATTTGAGACATGCTGGTCTCCTCGTGCCATTTCAGAGCTCTGAAATAAACTTGGCTTGCTTTCTCCCCTCGGTGTCTTTATTGGTGCCAAGCACACCGGGCAACGAACCCTGTTTGCCATCTCGGGGCCCAGTTCTGGGCAGGCAACATGTGTATAAAGATGTATCTCAGAGGGGGTGTCTTTGTCTGGCCGAGGGGAAAATGGAAAGTCGGGGCCATTCACTGAGCTGGTCCATTGTCACAGGCATACATGTGTTAGTGTACCTGTAACCATTGAGCCAGGGCATTAGTACCATGCCTCGTCAGCAATAAACCTGACCAAGTACCTTTGCTGAAAACCGAGTCTGTGAATTTATTAGGTGGTTCAATCACAGCCTGCTGTCTCTGCTATCTGCGCAGAGCTGGAAAGCACGCTGAAAGAACACACACACAGCCAAATATCTATCAACATCTGAAGACAGTGTACTCTGGCATAGCTACTAGGAACAAACTCCTAGGGTAGACCTGGGCTGTAGCACCATGGGCTGCTGCAGGTTTTTGTGACTACATTGCTAAACAAAGACCTTGTGAAGCTGCAGTGATTTAACACAAGGTGTAAGTTGAAAACCATCTAGTTAAACTGGTGCAAAAAGCCACATGAAACTGATTTTTGTGTAAGAGAGGCCTTTTGTTTTATTATTTTAACTCAGTTTGGAACAGGTTTAACTAAACCAGTGATAGCTGCCTTTAAACCAGGGGTCTCAAGGTCCCGGCCTGCGGGCCATCTGTGGCCCAAGAACCTCCCCACTGCGGCCTGCGGAGGAGAAACGCATGCAGACACGCTGCCAGCAATGTTTGCTGCAGGCGCGGCCCCTGCAGCTTCCATTGGCTGGGGGAGAGGGACAGAGATACCATCACGAATGGCTGGGCAGAGTCAGCCATGGAGGCAGCATCATTAGTTGCCGGGCAGAATCAGCCATGGAGGCAGCATCATTAGTTGCTGGGCAGAGTCAGCCATCGAGGCAGCATCACGTTTTTCCACAATGAATATAAACAAGTCAAAATACCGAACACAACTATCCGATGCACACCTTGCTGCAATCCTGAAGGTTTCAACTGCACAGTCACTGAGGCCAAACATCAACAAACTGACAGAACTGAAGCATTGCCAGGTGTCTGGCAAACACTAAAAACTCTCTGGCAGGCGAAGAATTGTATAAAGTTGCATAACAGTTTTATTATTTCTAAGAAACTCAAAATAAAAAAATACAATATAAACGTTTTCTTTTCTGAACACCATCTTCAGTGACACTAGTGGCCCACTGGGAGGATTTGAGGACTGGCACTGGCCCTAAGGTAAATTGAGTTTGAGACCCCTGCTTTAAACGGATGTAGGAGCGTCCACATAGGAGTTCGCACTCATCTAAATAAACTGGATTAAAAACCAATTTAATTTAAACTGATACAACTTTCCCATGCAGAGAAGGCCAGAGGCTCTAAGGCCTGGTCTACACTTAAAATGTAGATTGACACAGCTATGTCACTCAGGGGTGTGAAGAATTACAGTAGAGTGCTTCTATTGAGCTAGCTCCTGTTGCTTGGGAAGGTGGATTACCTACAGCAATGGGAAAACCCTGCCATCGCTTTAGTCTGCATCTGCACTATGGGGTTGCAGCGGCATAGCTAGAGTGCCACTGTAGCCCCCCTAGTGTAGGAAAGCCCTAAGTCACATTCTGGCAGCCTCATTGTGAAAAGGCACCAGGAGCTGCTTGGCAGCTCTGCCTGGGGAGATCATGGTGTATTTATTACCTAACTGAATATTATCTCATTCTTTGCTGAGCAGTGGAAGCTGAGACCAAAAGGGTGAAATCCAACAAGGTTTATTACGACAACAATGAAGCAACACCCATATTTATACTTCCTGTTTCCTGTTGGGTTCTAAAGAAAGACTACAGCTCTCAGCAATCAATGCTGGATCTAGCAACACCACATTTCCCTTGTCTTAGAACAAACTCAATCTTACAGCAGTAATACTAATCCAATAACCTGCTACTATAATAAACATAAATTATGTAATTAGCAAATAAACAATAACTAAGAAGTAGTTACGTAACTGTAATTAGAATTCTAGTTATAATAGAAGACTGTTCCTTTAATAATTACAGAACACAGTCTCTAGCCAATACAGTTGGCTGTCAGACTCTGACAGCATATTCGTCAGGCCCAATATCCTGTCAGTTATCCTGTATTGTCAGCAGCAAAGGGCTAGTTAGATAGTCTGAAACATTGCACTATGTCTTAGTAAGCAGGGGCAAGATGAATAGTGCTCCAGACTGACCATCTGACAGCTTGTAAGCGTGAGGTCCTTGTGACGGGGTCCCTGGGGTGCAACATGGACTGTGGGACCACTGAGCCCTCTGTCCCTCCAACATGGGGTGCCCCTCACACTGTGATGCTGTGTCAAGCCACATACCCCTGGCAGGCACTACCCTTACACAGCCATCCATAGCAACACACCCAGCTGAGTTACATGAATGCTTCCCCCAGTCATTCATGAACCAACAATAGGGAGGCTCCAGCCAATTCCCCCCCAGCTCCCCAGCCAATTCCCCCCAGCTCCCCAGCCTTGCACCCCATCTTGCCCTGGTCAGAAGCCTAACCAGAATAAGTTCATTACCCAGACTGCCCCTGCTTCGATGTAAACTGAGCTGAGATTTCCCAAGCACTTCAACCAAACCACACTGTTTTAGGTAAAATATAAACTACAGAAAGATAGATTTTAAGTGATTATAGGTAGCGAATGTAGAGATCAAAGTTGGTTACCTAAGAAATAAAAGTAAATTCACAATCTGAGTTCTATAAACTAAACAGGATAGTATAGTTCCTCAATACACAGGCTGGGACTCTTTTCCAGCCTGAAACCGCCCTCCCACATACAAAGTCTTTGTCCTCCAAACATGTTTCCAGGTGTTGAGTTGTGGGGGGGAGTGAGGCCAAGTGATGATGTCACTTCCCCTCTTTTATAGTTTCTTCCAGCTTGTTGGAAAAATCCTTTGCTGTGGTGTGGGGATCAGGTAGTCTCCATTGGTCAAGCAGTCTCCATTGTCTACGTGTTCTCTTTGAGAAGTTTCCATTGTATACAGTTTCTGAGATCCTTTCCTTGATGGGTGTTGATGAGCCATTAACCCCTGTCTGCCTCCTCCATTGTTGCACCTGAAAGGTTGGTTGTGGGTGTTCCCAACCTCACAACATATTTCAGTAACACATACATAGCAAAACTTCATAACTTCCTATACCATGATAGCACATACAATCCAACAGGATATTAATGTTCAACAGATCAAGACTTTTAAAATGATACCTCTCAAGGCAAACTTTGTACAAAACATATCATAATTCTATGACAGTGATGAATATGGGAGTTCCAGAGTGCTACTCTGAGGTACAGAGTGTCATAGTCCTTTTTAGAAACAATTTTCAGTGGGGAAGTGAACCTGGGTTCTCCTTTTCCTAACATTCCAGGTTTTCATACTTCTATAAACAAGTCACATTTGAATTTCAGTTCCCTGACCCCACAGCATTTATCTGCATCTTATATTTTTGTGGTTTTCATTGAACTGTTTGTCTGATATCCGGCAGCTATATATATCAGATATAGGCCCGTGTAATCCAGCAATGTTTAATTTAGTATGCATCTCTCTACCGTGCAATAATTCAGCAGGTGACTTTTGTGTTGGTGGCATGGCGTGTAGCCCTGTAGATTTAAAAGTAATCGTAGTGAAGGTTGTCCACACTTTTCTTTCCAGCATAGCTGTCTCCAGACTGTCTTTCAAACTTCTATGGAATTGTTCAATTTCTCAATCAATTTGATTGTAATACATGATTATTTTCTACATGTAATGTTAAAGTGTCATAGAATCGTAGAAGATTAGGGTTGGAAGAGACTTCAGAAGGTCATCTAGTCCAACCCCCTGCTCAAAGCAGGACCAATCCCCAACTAAATCATCCCAGCCAGGGCTTTGTCAAGCTGGGCCTTACAAACCTCTATGGATGGAGATTCTACCACCTCCCTAGGTAACGCATTCCAGTGCTTCACCACCCTCCTAGTGAAATAGTTTTTCCTAATATCCAACCTAGACCTCCCCACTGCAACATGAGATGATTGCTCCTTGTTCTGTCACATGCCACCACTGAGAACAGCCGAGCTCCATCCTCTTTCAAACCCCCTTCAGGTAGTTGAAGGCTGCTATCAAATCCTCCTTCACTCGTCTCTTCTGCAGACTAAATAACCCCAGTTCCCTCAGCCGCTCCTCGTAAGTCATGCGCCCTATCCCCCTAATCATTTTTGTTGCCCTCCGCTGGACTCTCTCCAATTTGTCCACATCCTTTCTGTAGTGGGGGTGCCCAAAACTGGACCGAGCCCTGGGGCACTCCGCTTGTTGCCGGGTGCCAACTAGACATCAAGCCGTTGATCACTACCCATTGAGCCCGACGATCTAGCCAGCTTTCTATCCACCTTATAGTCTATTCATCCAATCCATACTTCTTTAACTTGCTGGCAAGAATGTGTGAGACTGCTTTGCTAAAGTCAAGCTATATCACGTCCACGACTTTCCCCATATCCACAGAGCCACTTATGTTCCCTTCTGCCAGAAAGGTTTCAAATTCCAGTGAGGAAAATTGTGTTCCATTGTCCAACACAAATTTTTCAGGTTCCCTTCCCTGCTAAAGACAATCGACACGAACTTGATGAGTGTAGCAGAGATGACATATAAATATAATAATGGACATATAATATCAATGGCAAGCTTTTCCCATGTGGCATCTGGAAGAAGAACAGGCTGTAATGGTGGCACATGATCACCACCATTTTGTCATGTAACTGGCTAGTAATGCACGTTTTTACAGCTGCTTCAACCTGAGCATGCATTCTTGGCCCCAATACAGGTCACATAGACACTCTTTCATTCTGTCAGTCCCTTGATGTGTATCATGTGCCAGATGTATGAATTTTGTCTGCAGTGTGTCGGGTACAATCAACCAGTCAGTACCTCATAATACCCATCCGTCTAGTACAGAATTGTTTTGAGTACGCTACAGTAAAGGGGCAAAGCTGGATCAAGCATTTGGAGTTGTGTAGCCATTTTGTTATCAGCTGTTCCTGCAATTTTTGTTGAATGGGGCATGCTAAGTAAGCAGCTTTGAATTATTCTTGTGTAACGGATGTGGGGTGCCTGCTATAAGTGCAACTACATTGTCACCATCTGTCGGCAAGGGCAGGCAGGACAAGCATCACATTTTGAATTCCCAGCCTTTATTCTGTGACATACATGAAAGACAGTAGTCTTGCTGACCATCTAGCAATCTGGCCTCCCACTCATCCAAGTCCTTTAGAAATTGACAGTGTCGTCAAAGAGCTATGATCTGTATGCGACTTGAAAGTCTGGCCCCAGAGCTAAGTTCTCCATTTTTCCATAGTCCATAGCAAGCAAGTGCTTTCTTTTCAACAGATGAATACTTCCTCTCAGCTTCTGTAAGTGTTCTTCAAGCAAATGCAACAGTGTCCTCCATGTTGTCATCCTGGATTTGAGTAAGTGTTGCTCCCAGTCTGTAGTCTGAGGCAGGGTCAAACAATGCAAGTGCTGGACTATTTTCAATCAAATCTTTCACTGTTTCAAAACAACTTGTGCAACAGTCATCCAGGCCAAGCTCGAGATTCCCTGGAGTATGTTTGTAACGGTGACTGAAGTGTTGTTCAGAATAAACTTGGCATACCATGACATAAAAACTAAGAAAGCATGTAAGGTTTGTGTGTCTCTTGGAGGTGGTGGTTTTTAACCACCATGATGTGGTCCAGGTCAGGTTTCAATCCAGTCTCCAAAATTATGTGCCCCAGAAATAACAACTCTGTTTGTCAGAATTGGCATTTGGCGAAATTCAGTTTCATCCCTGCAGTTTTGATGTGGTTTAGTACTAGGGTGACCAGATGTCCCGATTTTATAGGGACCGTCCCGATTTTTGGCTCTTTTTCTTATATAGGCTCCTATTAACCCCCACCCCCTGTCCTGATTTTTCACACTTGCTGTCTGGTCACCCTATTTAGTACTGCATGGAAATGTTTTTCATGTTCCTCGCAAGTCTTCCCAAACACAATAATTTCATCCAAATAATACTGGACTCCAGGCTGATTCTTCAGAATCACTGACATTATTCTTTGGAAAATGCTGGGTGCCAATACAAGTCCGTATGGTGCATGTTTCAAGTGGAATAGATCCTCAAGCGTAATAATGCTGTGAGATCTCTCTGTCCTCCTGTAGTATAACTTGGTGATATGCATTCTGTAGATCGAGAGTAGAAAATGTCTTTGTGTCACAAAGATCCACCAATGCTTCTTCTATGTGTGAGTGGATAGCTGTCAATCACAAAGGCTTTATTAGGCTCCCTTAAATCTATGCTAAGACAAATACCTCCAGTCTTTCTCTTTATCACTACTATTGGTGAGACTCATTCAGATGATGCAATCTCTTCAATAACACCATTTTGTACTAATTTTTTAACCTCTTGTGCTACAGCATCCCTGACGGAGAATGGTAGAGAGGGAAATTCTGTCATACAGCTGTCACTTGAGGTCAAAATTTAATTTCGTGAGCAAATCCAAATGCACAGCCACTGGGGCTCCTCTGTACCATCCTCGTTAAGAGCAGAGACCAGAGTTTGTGCTGTAGTGGTGCCAGGTGGGGTAAAAGCAATGTGCCCATTGCCTGCCTACATGTTTAGTGAGGGAAACAAATCGCTGTTTAGGATAGCAGTACCCCTAGGCATAGGACAGAATTCTGCCGGTACACATTATGTATCAAATGTCAGGGTTGCAGGTAGTCAACCAAGCACAGGGATGTGGTTCATCAAGTAGCACACTAGGTGTAAGCTCAGTTCAGTAACTGATACATGTCCGAAGTATTGCAAGCAAATCAATTCAGGTAGTATAGGAACTGCTGAGCCAGTGTTCAACATTCATTCCACCACCTGGGGCTTCACTCCTGCTGCAGCAGAGACATGAACAGCACACGTTATTTTATCCACAGTGTCTGTGGAGCTGCTTCCATCCACACCCAATGCAGTAAGTTACCTCTGGCATGGTAACCGCACGTACTTGTTGATTAGGATGGGTTGCTTTAGCATACCTTAGGGAAATGTCCGCTCTTTTTGCAGGCCACTGAGCTCCCTCTGCAAGCTTTCCAGTATAGTCCCGGGATCGGCAACCTTTGGCACACAGCCTGCCAGGGTAAGCCCCTGGCGGGCCTGGCTGGGCTGGTTTGTTTACCTGCTGCGTCCACAGGTTCGGCTGATCGCAGCTCCCACTGGCTGCGGTTCACTGTCCCAGGCCAATGGGGGCTGCAGGAAGCGGCGCAGCCCGAGGGATATGCTAGCCACCCTTCCCGCAGCCCCCATTGGCCTTGGACAGTGAACCGCGGCCAGTGGGAGCTGCGATCGGCCAAAGCAGCGGACGCGGCAGGTAAACAAACTGGCCCAGCCTGCTAGGGGCTTTCCCTGGCAGGCCACGTGCCAAAAGTTGCCGATCCCTGTGTAGTCTGTAGTGGGGTGTTACATTCACAGTGGTGACATTCTTTTCCTTGTGTGTTTTGAAATCACTGGGCATGTTACTTCTCATTTACATTGCCCTTGTAATTTTTCAGCTGCCTTGTTGTAGTCCAGATGTAGTGGTTGCACGGCTTGCATCGCACCTGCTGTTCCCTGAGCTCATTATATTCACCTCCACCATTGCTGACTCGATGTGATTAGCAATGGTTACAGCTTTCTGCCATTTCAATTCTGGTTCAAGCAGTAGATGTTCTCTAATACGAGGCACAGCTGTTTTCTCCATGAGCCGATCTCAAATAATTTCATCTGCCATGTTGCCAAAAATCACATGTGACAATCAGTTCCCTTAAAGCAGCAATATACTGATCTGTCAATTCCCCTGGTTTCCACGCTGGTGGAATTTATAGCATGCAGCTACCACATTCACTTTAGACACACACAAAAATTAATGCAGAGAGTGCTGTATCATATTTATTATTCAGAAGGGAAGAGTGTAACATATAGCTGCCCTTCTGCTCCAAGGCACTTAAATAAGCAAAGCACATTTTCTTACTTCAGAGAGTTCTCTGTCATTAGCTGCAAGGACATCGTACTCAGATACTCTTATCCAAGCATTAAAAGCAATTGGAAGCTCTCCTAGGCTTTGAAGAAAGGGTGCAGGTGGATTCAGGGGCAGGAGAGCCATCCTAGTCACCACTTTGTTGAGCAGTGGAGGCCGAGACCAAAAAAGTGAAATCCAACATCAAACAGCTCCAGAAGCAGCTGCTGCAGCAGCCCCTGGCCTCAGCACATACAGATACGCTTACCCTTCCTGCTAGTTCTCTAACCTCAAAGACTACAGCTCCCAGAAATCACTACTGTATCTAGCAATATCACACGGGGCTCTGCTAGGCCTTGTTTGCACACTGGGGGGAGTTGGGTTGGGGACTCTCAAGTATTCATAGAATGTCCCCACAAAGCATGGCAGGGAGGCAACTGACAATTCATTCTCTAATCAAAGAATCTGCATTGCCTTTGTTGTAATAACCTGGAGCTACCCCCTCTCTAAGCCCTGAGTATTTTTCCAGGGGAAACCCCTCACTTCACACGAGTCCCAAAGTGGATTTGGATCTCAGTCAGTGTAGGTCAAAGACAAAGAAACATAATCAAAAGAAGAAATAAAAGATCTGGTCCTGCTGATGTAGATGCTGCTCTCTCTGTAGTTTCCAGCCCTTTCTAGGATGGACACTTCAAGTCATCAGAAAAGGATGTTTCTCTTTCTCCTGCACACACCCTTAGAAGTTGTGTGGCAAGAAACAAGAGCTGATTTTCAAGCATTTTTCTTCACCTTTTTATCTCCTCTTGCTGTTTTCTCCAAAATTAAAGGTCTAATAGTCTTTAAAAGTCTTTCATAGGTTCATTCACAGATTCATAGATTCCAAGGCCAGAAGGGACCATTATGATTCTGACAGCAGATCTTTTAGAAAAACAGCCAATCTTGATTTTAAAATTGCCAGTGAAGGAGACACCACCACAACCCTTGGTAAGTTGTTCCAATAGTTCTCAAACTTTTTTGTTTGGGGACCACTTGAAAATTGCTGAGGGTCTCAGCGGACCACTTAACGATCTTTCCAAAAGTTGTTGTACCATTAACTAACTATTGTAAAGCGCGTTGGATAAAAAAACACTTTAATAATAATTAACATTTGTTTTTGTTCTACAAATAAAAGCACACAACTCATATTTTAATATCAGTATTCTTACCTTTCTAATGCGATGGATGTGCCTCTCTCCCCCACCACAGCCGACACAGAGCTGAGGCTGGGAAGGAGTGGGGTCTCTCCCTCACCACAGCCGACACAGAGCTGAGGCTGGGAAGGAGTGGGGTCTCTCCCTCACCACAGCAGCCACAGAGCTGGGACTGGGAAGGAGGGGGGTCTCTCCCCGGCCCCAGCAGCCAGAGAGCTGAGGCTGGGAAGGAGGGCCTTCCCTCCCCAGCAGCCGCAGCCCTGGAGCTGGGGAAAGTCGCCTTTCTCTGGCTGCTGCAGCCCTGTACGTCCCAAATTCCCCCCACCGCCTCTTCTCACCCCACTGCCCCCTCCCACTTACCCCCTATTCCCCCCAAGGCCACAACCTCACCTTACATGTGTGTCTTCTCCAGGGTCCAGGCACCTAATTAGTGGAGCCACGCCTGGGTGGGTGGCCCTTCATTCTCTCATGTGCGGCCTTAGAGGGAACTATCTGCGGACCACCTGAATGGAGCTCGCGGACCACAATTTGAGAACCACTGCAATAGTTAATTACTCTCACTATTAAAAAATTATGCCTTATTTCCAGTCTGAATTTCTCTAGCTTCGACTTCCTGCCATTAGCTTGTGTTACACCTTTCTCTGCTAGACTGAAGAGCCATTATCAAATATTTGTTCCCATGTAGGTACTTATAGATTTTCTCACAGTTCTTGCACAACAAAGATGTGAAAAGAACACCCAGAGTGTGGAGAGACACACATTGAAATCTGTTAGCTTATGCCCAGGGCATAGGCTCCTGAACAACTGATGGGAAATAAATGGCAGATAGAAGGGAATTCTGGATACTCGCATGAAAATGAGACACATCAAGTTCCACATCAAAATAAATTATTATTCTGCTGGGAATTCAAATTAGCAGCCCAAGTTACTGACCTGTCACCTTCAGTTCCAGAGTGGCTTCCGCATAAAATCTGCTTGATCGGAAGAAACAGATAAACTGCCCATGGTCAGAGGGCGTGATGTTGCGTATACGCAGGACAACGCTTCCATCCACAATACCATCCTTCAGCAGCTCTGTTCTGCCCTGATAATTTGGTATTTGCTGCTCAGCCTGATCTTTTTCATTCTGATACAGATGGACAGGTTCAGAGAACTTGGATTGGTACCAGCACACCTCCATCTTCTGAGCACTTGTGTTACGGAAGAGGTGACAGGGTAACAGGGCATCTTCACCTGCAGAGACCATGATGGGATGATCAGGTCCAATCACCTTGAAATTCACTGTTAAAGGAACCAAGACACACAGAAAATTAGACCAGAGGGGAGCTGGATTGCTTTCATAGGTAATGAATGGTGATCTCTCACAACTGCCTAGGCTGCAACTTGACCAGCTAAAACTGAGCTAATGGTGTCTCACTGTATCTGCACTGGAAAACAGGTCAAGTTAGGACAGGCTTAGCTAGCACTTGTTAGCTAACCCTTGAGCTAAACTCAGCCACTTTTCCTAGTCAATACCAATCCAGAGAGAATTAAAAAATGGGTGATCTCTGTCTCTAAATGTTGTGAGCTGGTTAATGGCTGAAACCAGAACAATTAACCTGTGGAAGACTGTTTGCTAGACTGGAACCGAGGCAGGTGGCCTCTAGAGAGAAGGATGATACAGAACACCTGAAAGGAGAGGCTGTGTCTGTGACATGCTGTGGAGCTTAAGGCCTGGTCTACATGGGAAAGTTATACTGGTTATCCAGGTGTAATTATACTGGTATAACTCCGATGTGGACCCCCTTATTCTGGTATAATAGTGACCTTTTTCAGTTTGCCTTAAACCCCTTCCCCAGTGACATAAGCTAAACTGAAAAAAAAAAGTACTTTGTTTTATATTTGTAACTTGCTATGTATCCTTTCAAATATAGATATTTGAAAAACAATAAAATATAGTACAAAATCCTTCTTTACCCCTTCCACTTATGACATTCTCTGCTTGGTAGCACATCACACAAAATGAATTTACAGCATGTGTCAGTCACATTCAGTTCAAATCACTCTGTTTCATATATTTGACTTATTTGTGTAATGTGCAATTCAAACTTTTGCATCATAGATTCATAGATTCCAAGGCCAGAAGTGATCATCTAGTCTGATCTCCTGTGTAACACAGGTCACAGAATTTCCTTGTATTTCACACTGGTGACACCCCTGCTGGAATTCTGTGTCCAGTCCTGGTTCTCACAATTCAAGAAGGATGTTGATAAATTGGAGCGGGTTCAGAGAAGAGCTATGAGAAGATTAAGGAATGACTTGATAATGAGCTCAATTTAGCAGAGAAAGCTATAACACAATCCAATGGCTGGTACAGAAGCCAGCAAAAATAAGTAAATAAATAACTAAGAGGTGAAAACAGGGGAGTTTGAGTGGGAGTTCAGTGGGAGGAGAAGGAAGGAGGCAAGCACCTATTCCATAGGGGACAGTGAGTGAGTTTTTGTAGTTTTGTGTGGGTTTTTTTCTTTTTTTTTTTTTCTTCTTTTTTCTTCAGTTTGCAGAGGCTGGTAGGGCATAGTTTTTTGTGAGAGAAGCAGAATTCAGATTAGGGGGCAGGGCTTCCCTGATTAGGCAGTGGGGCTTCTCTGATTGGGGGTCTATAAAGGCAGCCAAGCAGCCATCCAGTGGCACAGGAACCAGCAAACAGAGCTGAAAACAGGGGCGTTTGAGTGGGAGGTTGGGGAAGGGAGTGTGTAGTGGTCTGATTCTGCTTTGGTGTTCATGGGGGGGGGGTGGGGGGGATTTTGTTTGGGGATTTGTTATTTTCTCCATGACAGGAGCTTAGGCGGGAAGGCTGTGACAGATACAGAGGCAGCAGTGGTAGTGAGACAAGGAATGGGTGAGACAATGAAGACAATCAGATGTGGAAGCTGCAGGATGTAAATTATCCGGAAGCGGGTACACAAAAAGAGCTTGGTTTGTATGAAGTGCCGCCTGTTAGACTAGATGGAAGAGAAGATCAGAGACTTGGAGATGCAAGTGGAAACTATGGTTGTTTAGTTTTGATGGGGATTCAAGCAGATGATGGAGGGAAGACAAGAGAAGGCTGAAGGGAAAAGTCAAGACTGGCAGATGCAAGCTGCACTGATGAACTCTGAGGGGAGACTGCTGGATGAGGAATGCGGCCACTGGAAGCATGTGACTTTGAGAACCAGGCAGAGGGAAAGACTGGCTAATGAAGGAGAAATAGAGCTCAGGAATAGGTTTGCTGAGTTGGAAAATGAAGAAGGGGCACAGCAGGCAGTCACAGAAGGTGGGAGGTCAAGGAAGAAGAGAAGAACGGCTAGTCCTATAAGAAGAGGGGAAGGATACAGGATGACTCACAAAAGATTGCAAGTGTGAACAAAAGACAAGAGGACTTGCAATCAGAAGGAACAGGAGGAAGCAGGGCCGGCTCCAGGCACCAGCACAGCAAGCTGGTGCTTGGGGCGGCTCATGGAAGGGGGTGGCACGTCCGGCTCTTCAGCGGCAATTCGGCGGCAGGTCCCTCAGTCCCTCTTGGAGGAAAGGACCTGCCGCCAAATTGCCGCAGAAGAATGAAGCGGCGCGGTGGGGCTGCCGCCGAAGTGCCGCCGATCGCGATCGCGGCTTTTTTTTTTTTCCGCCGCTTGGGGTGGCAAAAACCCTGGAGCTGGCGCTGGGAGGAAGGCCAGAAAATCACAACAAAACCAAGAAAAGGAAGGTCTACATGATTGGGGACTCCCTACTAAGAAGAGCAGACAGGCCTGTCACCAGAGCTGATCCAGAGAACAGACGAATGTGCTGTCTGCCAGGAGTTAAGATACAGAATGTGGACCGGAGGCTGAAAAGAATTCTAATGGAAGCAGTAAAGAATTAACTGATTGTCCTTCACATGGGGAACAAATGATACTGCTAGATTCTCACTGAAATGCACCAAAGGAGACTATGCCAAGCTGGGGAAGACACTTAAAGAAATGGAGGCTCAGGTGATCTTCAGTGGGATTCTGCCTGGCCCTAGAGGAGGAGAGTGAAGGCAAGACAAGATTATGATGATCAACAGATGGCTCAGGCAGTGGTGCTACAAGGAGGGTTTTGGGATATTTCATGACTGGGATGCATTCACGGACAGAGGACTGTTCTCATGGGATGGACTCCACCTGAATAGGGAGGGAAATAGACTGCTGGGGTGGAGGACAGCACAACTGATTAAAAGAGCTTTAAACTAGGAACTCGGGGGGAGACTGCTGGGAGATGCTCATGTAATCCTCATGCCTTATTCTAATATTGACCGGCAGGAAAGTCAAGAGAGAATACTCCAATGGGGAAAGGAAGAGCAGTATGTAGGAGAATGGACAGTAAGAGGAAAGATAGTGCCAATACCAATGAAGCTAAAGTCAGGTAGGCAATACTGTAAGTAGAATAACTGTACTCAATCGGGTGAGGAATCTGAGTGAAGCCAAGCAGCAACAGTTAAGATGTTTGTACACCAATGCAAGGAGCCTGGGTAACAAAATAGAGGAACTAGAACTACCAGTGCAGGAAGTGAAACCAGATATTATAGGGTTAACAGAAACATGATGGAATAGTAGTCATGAGTGGAGTACAGGAACTGAAGGGTACGTGCCGTTCAGGAAAGACAGAAATAAAGGCGAAGGTGGTGGAGTAGAATCGTATATTAATAAGGAGTTAAACTGTAAAGAAATCAGAAGTGATGGAATGGATAAAACAGAGTCTGTTTGGGTCAAAATCACTTTGGAGAAGAAAGCTACCAGAGGCTCCCCTGGATAGTGCTTGGGGTATGCTAGAGACCCCCTCCCCCCACACATCTGATTTGGATATGGATAGAGACCTTTTTATGATTATGGGAGACTTTAACTTCCCAGATATAGATTGGAGGACAAGTGCTACTAATAATAGTAGGGCCCAGATTTTCCTGGATGTGATAGCTGACAGATTTCTTCCCCAAACAGCCACCAAACCAAAAGACCTGATGCTATGTTAGATTTGGCATTCATGAGTAGTGAGGCCCTCTTAGAACAGCTAGTTGTAGGAGACAACCTTGGTTCAAGTGATCATGAGCTAATTCAGTTTAAACTAAATGGAAAGATAAAAAATAGATCTTCAATTAGGGTTCTTAATTTCAAAAGAGCAAATTAAAAAAAGTAAGGGAATTAGGGAACTGGACTAGACTGAGGAACTCAAGGATCTGACTGTGGAGGAGGCTTGGAATTACTTTAAGTCAAAGTTGCAGAACCTATCTGAAGCCTGAATCTCAAGCAAGGGGAAACATTTGTAGGGAAGGGTTACAGCCCAAGTTGGATGAGCAAGCATCTCAAACTATTAAGAGAAAGCAAAAAACCAACAAGGAATGGAAGATGGGATGGATCAGTGTGACACTCTTTACCTCAAATTAGCACCCTGGACCCCTCATATTCACTATTATCATGTGATTATGGTTTGTTTTGTAAAAAGTATGCCTTGTGAAGTATCATTTTAAAAGTGTGGATCTGTTGGACCTTAATATGCTGTGGATTTTATGTACTATCATTGTATGTGAAGTTATGAAGTATTGCTATACATGTTACTGAAATATGTTATGAGGTTGAGAGATGCCCACAGCTGGACTTTCAGTAGGGACAAAGAAGCCGCCATCGCTGGCCAGACAGGTGTTAATGGCTCATCAACACCCAGCCTTCTATCTCAGAGACTTCTTGTAGAAGGCACATATGCAATGGGGCAACCTAACTCACGTTACAGCAAGGATCTTTCTAGCATCCTGAAGAAAGCATAAAAGAGAGACAGTGACATCATCTCTTGGCCTCTCTCCCCGCCACCTCCATCTCAACACCTGGAAGATCGTCTGGAAGAGAATGGTCCCAGGCTGGAAGGGTGTCCAGTCCGTGTATTAAGGAACTGTAAGCTACCTGTAGGATCTGTTAGGGTGAGAGACAACTTGATTCAAATCTTACTTAGTCTGTTAAAGTTAAAATTTAGACTGCATTTCTATATTTATTACTTAGGTAACCAACTTTGATTTGTATGCCTGCTACTTATAATCACTTAAAATCTTAGTTAGCCTTTTTTGCATCTCCATCACATTGTTGACTCATATTTAAGGCTAAGATTTTGGTATGGGTATTTTTAATAAAAGTCACGGGCAGGATGTGGGCAATAAACAATAAATCATGGAAGCCCAAGCCCCGCTATATGGGGCTGGAGCCTGAGCTCCACCTTAGCTCTGCCGCCTGGAGCTGAATCATAATTTTCAGGAAGTCATGGAGGTCCCATAAAATCATGGAATCCATGACCTCCATGACTGACTCATAGCCTTATTCATATTCAATCGGTGATCCACTGTAAGCCCCGGATCCTTTTCAGCAGTGTTACCATCTAGTCATTTATTCGCCATTTTGTAGCTGTGCATTTGATTTTTCCTTCCTTAGTGAAGTGCTTTGAACTTGTCTTTATTGAAATCCATCCTGTTGATTTCGGACCAATTCTCCAATTTGTCCAGGTCATTTGGAATTCTTATCCTGTCTTCCAGAGTTGTAGCAACCTCTCCCAGCTTGGTGTCATCTGCAAATTTTATCAGCATACTCTCCAGTTCATTATCCAAGTCATTAATGAAAATATTCAATAGTGATAGGTAGAGTCGCAAAAGTTTAAGATGAGACAGGAGGAAAGTTTAAGGTGAAATATGATGTAAAAGTCCACTGAGTACAGGTTACACTGAGACCAAGGGGAGTAAAAAGGGAGAAAAATCAATATCTTCCCCTGCCCCCCCCCAAAAAAAGATTTTCTTTCTCAAATTTACATAAAATGCTCTTATTATGAATTGTTTCAAAATAACAAAAGATCAATGGTATTCAAACTGTTGAGAGAAAGTAGAAGACACTCTGTGACAAGAGGCTTCCTACCTGATTCCAATGTAGAAACATGGACCGTAAAAAAGAAAAGGAGGTAACTGGACAGAGAGGGGTTGCCCATGGCACAATGCGAGTGGAAGGAAATCCTCATCTTCATTGTAACTTGATTCACACACCAGAAAGGAAAAGAAAAAACAAATTCCAAGTGAGCAACGTGGTGTAATTTGGGATACAAATTCATTGAGCACAATATGAACCCTAGGACATGTGCTAATTAATAATTGCATCAAAATGTGCGTGTTTGCTACTGTTTTTGTCAAAAGACACGTTACAAGACATAGCAAAACTCGGCTTCACTGTTCACCATCTCAAATTACAGTCCAATATTCTGGACAAAAGCCTTAATACTAGCATTTGCAAAATTCATTGAAAAATATCACAAAAATCACTAACTTTTTGGTTGTAAAATTACAAAGAGAAAGTAGCCAAGAAGAACAAATTGTATTTTGTATCTGTTTTTATAATGCAGTGTGAGAAAAGGCATTGCAATTTCTGGGTCTGGGTCACGTGGATAAATACAGAGCATCTAAAGTCATTAGTGAAGCTTTTCAAGTGGAAAAAGGAGCATTTTAAAAACAAATTAAAGGATGAGAACTTCCTGCCACATACCTCATGAGCCCAGGAGAAACTTCCCAGCAGTTACAGGATCACTGGGACATTTCCAGCTTCTCACAGTCAGTGAAATGGACCCTTAGTCCGGGAGGTGCCTTACAATGAAAGAATTCAAGTTATAACTTAGAGAATTTTTCACTTGACCACAGCAAAAATAATTTAGGAAAAAGAATCAGTTCAGTATCATCTGTCCTTGTGCACTTTTATGGTGATGTTTTTTAAACAGCAGCAGAATTTACTCTTTTCTCCTGCATGTAGCAAGGCTGAAGATGCAAGTGAAATTGTAAAGCAGAAAGCCACCATTATCGTTTAGATGGTGATATGAAATTAAAGAGTCCTTATGGAAATCTGCATACAGCAATGTGCTTATCCTCTCAGACCCAGACGGCTTAGCCTCACACACATCCCGGTTGGAGCAGAGTCATTCCCACTGTGGAAGAGGCTGCTTCATCCCAGTATGATGGAGTGATGATAGTCACTCCATAGTTTAAGACTCTAATAGTTTCCTTTATAACCCTGATTTTTGACCCTACATCTATAAACTACAGGAAGATCCTATCAGCCTCAAAATTGGAACCTTAAATCTGGGGCTGAAGTAAACTATTTCTACCAAATTTGATGTGAATTGGACAAGTGGTTGCTGAATTATAACACCCTGGAAAGGAGGGTTCACCAAAGTTAAAAATCTTTTTTGCTGCTTTAAAGCATAAAGAACAAACACAACCACCCATTTTCTTATGGCTCCCTGGCCCCTCTGCTCCCTGGACCCTCTACAGCAGAGGTTCAGGGGCTGCCCCACATATGCGATCCCTGGCACAGCGCCCTAACCCTCTGAACATTCTGCTTTCACGAGACTTGCCCAATGCTTGGCTCTTCCTGCAGCCTCTTGCCTCGTTCACGTGGCTGGGCAGGGGTAGCTCCATTGCACAGACAGCATAGCTAAGCACATAGATTTGGCACAGTCATTCCAAAAGGCAATGGCTAAGTGGGAGTGACTTGAGTCTGCCCCAGGAGAGACTGACCTTCTCTTCCTAACTCTGCTAGAAGTGAGCTTGAGCAGTGTCTCTGGTCCTCAGTTACCGCCTCTGTTAGAAGGGGGAGAACAGTACTTGTTGGCCTCCTAGGACAGGGACATGGGGTGGTATTCACAAAGGTACTTCGGTGCCTGAGTCCCATTTTTAGGCACTGCTGAGACCTACGAAACTGCTGCTTGGCTGCTGCCCAACCCTGTAGGTGCCTTAGCTCACTTGGCTGCTTAGTGCCTAAGTTTCTGCAGCACAAATTCCCTACGTGCCTAAGTCTTTGCCTCCATGCATGTGCTCTGCTGCCTCCCTCTAGGTTTCCAGATGCCTATCCCCTGCCTAACCCCCAAATGTGTCCTTTATAAACAATTGATTAATATGGAGCTTCCCTGAAAGTTTTATTACTGGGGGGCAGGAATAATTAACAATCAAACCCAGTGTCTTCATTTTAATTTCAAGGGTCAGTTTCCATATTATTCTAAATAAGGAGGATTTTTGGTCACATATTTGCAGATTTACTATGAAACAAGCGATTTTCTGTCTTTATCGAGTACCTCTATGCTTTGCCCTAGGGAGAAGGCTAATGAAAAAGAAAAGCAAACAGGGTGAGGCAGTGAAGTAGCTTCCTGCTCTGTAAAGCCTCCATCATACACAGCACATGCTAGTCAAGGGCTGTTAGAAAGAGTTCTTGGTTTCCCAGTTTGTAATCCAGGGATGACAACACACTCCTGCCTTTGAACCTGTGAAGGAAAAGCCCTGCAGAGGGGCTCAACCAGTCATGCTGATGGTGCCAACACTTGACCCCAATTCCCCACACAGCTTTGATAGCTGCTTGTTTTGGTGCCCTTAGGAGCCTCAACTGCTAATGAACAGCGCCCGGACACTTGTTTGTGCTGCAGACTTTGTGGAGAGTGATTCCCAAGGGCTCTGGGCTCAGAGGGCAGCAGCGTGGCCTGTACATGACTGGGCCCATAGAGCAGTGGTTCTCAAACTTTTGTACCGGTGACCCCTTTCACATCGCAAGCCTCTGAGTGGGACCCCCATTATAAATTTAAAACGTTTTTATACATTTAACACTATAATAAATCCTGGAGGCAAAGCAGGGTTTGGGGTGGAGGCTGACAGCTTCCAACCCCCCATATAATAACCTCCCGACCCCCAGTTTGAGAGCCCCTGCCCTAGAGGGTCTGGCCGGGCTGGTGCAAGCCCTGGTGCACTCGAGCAGGGCCCCACACAGGCGCTGGGTGTTCCCAGGCCAGGGCCTGGCCCAGCCCCTGGGGAACGGGCAGCGCAGGCAGTACAGCCAGATGGGCCCACGGGGTGGCTCCCTGGCACTGCCGGGCCGCAGCTGCGGGGTCTAGGGCACCGCCGATCCCCCAAGAGCCGCAAACGGAGCTCGCGGGGGGAACGGGGGAGAGGAGGAACTAGAGGATATGTTGCCCCGGTGCTCCCTCTATTAGAGTCTAACCTGGAACAGTTACTGGAAGTTATGTTGCCCCGGTGATCTCAATATTAGAGTCCAACTGGGAACAGTGACCGGAAGTGACAGCACTCAGTAACCCCTCTAACAGATTCCCAACGGGAACAGTGGGCGGAGGTTGCTCCTCTTCCATACTTGGGGGATTGGGAGCTAGTGGAGAGGGGGAGGCCTGGCGGCATTGAGACGGGGGGCACCTGGCAGGTATTGGGGCATAGGGGGAGTGAGGAGGGGCGGCGTGGGGGGATCCCTGCTGCAGTGCAGCAAGCTGGACCCTGCACCCCCGCGCGCACTGGGGATGGTGCAGAGCGGCGCATGGGGCAGGGAGATATCTCCCGGGGGGGGGGCTTCCCAGCAAGGGCGGCCCCTCCCCAGCGTCACAGTAGCTTTCGCTTTTGGCCTAGCACCACCGGCCCCTCACTCTAGAAATGGGAAGGCGAGGCAGGGCCGGGCTTGGCAGCAGCTAATGGGAGATGGAGTCAGGGGAGAAACTACATCTCCCATGGTGCCATGGGGCCCGCAGTGGCTGATGGGAGATGGAGGCAGGGGAAACACTACATCTCCCATGATGCATTGCCTCACTCCCCACCCCGCTGCTTCTTGCAGGGGTAGCCTCACAGGGTTATTGAGCTATGGCCCTGGGATTTCCCCTCCCCTGCCTAGAGCCCCCCAACCCCAGGCTCCGTAGGGTTTGCAGGTGGGGTCAGGGCCAGCTCTAGGTTTTTTGCTGCCCCAAGCAAAAAAAATTTTGGCTGCCAACCCCCACCAGCCCTGAGCTCTCCCTCTCTCCCCCCCCCCCCCCCGCACCCTCCTGATGCCCCAGCCCTGGGTCACTGGTAACTCGCTCCCAGGGCGGGTCATTCAGCAGGAATTTTGGATGTGCACAGAACACAGACAGGATTGGTTCCCATATGGTTACAGAACTGCAGTAAAGTGGAACAATTTTCAGCTTGTGTGATTGGAGGATATCTGGATGCATATTATAAGACTGTCCTACATAAATGAGGAAAAGTTGAGGTGCCTTTATTATTCTTTTGTTCCATTCTTTGTTTCTATGGGGAATTTGCCAATGCACTACCACTGTCTTCCTTTCAAAGAAATAAAACTAAAACTTAAAAAAAAAAAAAAAAAAATAGCTGTTGAAAAAAGCAATTTCAGTCCTAATAACCACTGGGAAGCATTTCTTGCTCAATTTATTCTACTTTTTCTACAGCAAGTTACAGTGGATCAGTATATTTGATTTGGGAGAAATTAAGTAACAGCTGCCCAAATTGCGCTTGAGCCCTCCTGAATTTTGAGGGTGTTCAAATCTGGAAGGCAGGTGCTAGATTCCCTTTCTGAATATTAGCTATATCTGGAAAAGAAAAGTCAATTTCTGCTTCCATGGCTCAGAAGTGTAAATCCTCCTACGTGCCTGGTACTGTATCTAAAGCTGCCCAGGTCCTAGTAGAGCCTCCCCTCCCTTACTTTTCATTTTAAATTCTAGTGGGATCCACGTACCTGCCTTGCTAGGCTTCAGATAGAGAGGTGCACCGTCCATTTAGTCCACCCAATTCTTTCTTTGGGGGAGAGCCCAGGGCTGGGGTGGCAGGAGGTGCAGGGGCGGGGAGCCCAGGGCTGGGGCAGCAGAAGGTGCAGGTGGGGACCAGAGCTGGGGCAGCAGAGGGTGCGGGTGTGGGGGGGAAGAGCCCAGGGCTGGGGCGGCAGGAGATGTGGATGGGGGCTAGAGCTGGGGCGGCAGGAGGTGTGGGTGTTGACCGCTCGAGGGGCTCGAGGCGGACAACAATGGTCAGTGGCCCGGTGTGCTTAGCACCAATAAAGACACCGAGGGGAGAAAGCAAGCCAAGTTTATTTCAGAGCTCTGAAATGGCACTAGGAGACCAGCATGTCTCAAATCCAGTGCCACAAATACAAATAACTTTTACCTTTTATACCCCAAACTGGTTGCATACATCTCTTTGTCTGGCTGTTCCCCCTCACCCCTCCCTTCCAGACAACTGTTACAATAAGCTCTACATAAGCTTGTGAGAAAACTTTCCCCGTCTCTGCGACCTTGGGTTAGACGCCTGCAAACTAACTACTCCTCCTCCTTATCTCTATTATTTCTGCTAGTGTGAGTGAAACTGCAGCCATCTGCTAGAAACGCTGACCAATACATTTCTGCTTTAGCCTGCTACAGACCCTGTAAGCAGTAAACACAGAAGTAGGTGAGAGTTCACAAGATGGGGTTTGGGGGTTCAGATAGGCCCAGAGCAAAAGAGCTTCATCGACACTTTTGGCCTTCCGCTCTCCCGAGTTACCTGGTAGCTATGCCTAGTGGACCCCAACAATGGTGCAGGGGGGGGAAGAGCCCAGGGCTGGGGCGGCAGGAGGTGCAGGTGGGGGGAGAGCCCAGGGCTGGGGCAGCAGGGGGGTGCAGATGGGGGCCAGAGCTGGGGCAGCAGAGGGTGCGGGTGTGGGGGGG
>NW_020665345.1:29750-37631 GCF_002925995.2 Terrapene triunguis
GAAGAGCCCAGGGCTGGGGCGGCAGGAGATGCGGGTGGGGGGAGAGCCCAGGGCTGGGGCAGCAGGGGAGTGCAGGTGGGGGCCAGAGCTGGGGCAGCAGGGGGTGTGGGGGGAGCGCTGGGGTGGGGGGGCAGCAAAAAACCTAGAGCTGGCTCTGCCCCTACCATTCACAGCAAGCTGCAGCGTGAGATTTCAGTTCCACACTCCTTCCCCCTCCCTTTCCTGTTAATTGCGGCTGAGGGAATGCTGGGAAATGTAGTTCTTTCCCTGCTCCAGGGCTGGCTCTATAGGCAGGGAGCTAACTAAGGAACTACAGCTCCCAGGGCCCCCTGTTGGTTCTCAGCTCCCATGCTGGATTCTTGCGCCCCTGCAAATTTGCCGCCCCAAGCAACTGCTTGCTTTGCTGGTGCCTAGAGCCGGCCCTGGGTGGGGTGCCCTGGGAGGTTGGGGTCAGGGGAAGATGGGAGGATTGGCGGGTGGAGGGGGGCTGGAGAGCTGCAGCAACCAAGGCAGTGAAGGTGGCCACTCACATGTTCCCAGAATGCCGAGGGACAGGGCGGGGAGGTAATATCTATTATTGGAATAAATTCTTTTGGGGAGAGAGACAAGCTTTTGAGCCAGGCAGGGCTCTTCTAAAGGGCTGGTAAAGGTGCTCAGAGTGTCACAGCTAAATACCAGGTGGAGTCCTCAACCCAGAACACCAGCCATTCCAGTGCTTCTGGGTACAGCGTGGACCCAGCCGCACCCGTATTACCAACCCTAGTGCCTAACCCAGAGGTGGTGCCACCAGGGGGCACTGCCACAGTGGTGGGGGTTTACACAGGCCACTGCCCTAAATGACCACCAGGGGTCACACAGAGTGCACTGTGTTATTTGGCCACCAGATGTCACAGCCCAACAGGTGGGGTACACACAGGCCACTACCACAACTAACCACCTGAGAGCACTGCAGCGGTGGTGGGGAATATGTTCAGGGCACTGCCTTGCCTGGCCACCAGGGGGCACTGCCGCAATGGTTGTCGGGGGAGGTAATTCACACAGGCCACTGCCCTACCTGGCACCAGAGGTCACACAGCATGCACTATGTTATCTACCAGGGGTCACTAATGCAGTGGTGGGAGGGGAATCCATGCAGGGCACTGCCACGGTGGTGGTGGTGGTGGCGTTCACACAGGCCAGTGCCCTTAGTGGCCACCAGAGGCCACATAGCATGGACTGTTTTGGCTGGCTCCAAGGGGGTCACTACTGCAATGATGGGGTGGGAATACATGCAGGCTCTGCCTCTCCTGGCCACTAGGTGGCACTGCCACAATAGTGTGGGGCAGATACATATAGGGCACTGCCACACCGTGCCACTTGGGGGGACAGTCCTCCAATTGATGGAGATACACAGAGAGCAGTGCCCCAGCTGGCCAGCAGAGGTCACTATCTGTGTGTGGGGGGGGTAATAACCGGAGAGCACTGCCTCACTTAGCCACCAGGGGTCACTGCCCAAATGGAGGAGAAGCGTACAGTGCCCTGTCCCAGCTGGCCAGCAATGGTCACTGCCTCATTTGGGGGCATATACACAGGGTACTGCCCCATTTTGGCATCAGTGGACAAGTCCCCATTGCGGAGCGGTGATACACACTGGGAACAAGGGTCACTGCCACATTACCCAGGGTACTGCCTGACCTGACCACCTAGGATCACTGCCACCTTGGGGTGGGTTGGGGAATACACCTAGGGCACTACCCCACCTGGCCAACAGGAGTCACTGAGTTGAGGGTGGGATACACAGAGGGCACTGCTCCAGTGGGTGAGATATACACAGGACACTGCCTCACCTGGACACCAGGGGTCACTGCCACAATTGTGGGGGTGGATCACACAGGTAATTGCCCTCAGTGGCCACCAGGGGTCGCTGCAGAAATGGTGGGGTGTGGGTGGGGGTAATATATACAGGGCATTGCCCCATCTGGCCACCAGGGGTCACTGCTCCAACAGGGAGGCACCTCCAGGGCACTTGCTTGCCTGGCCACCAGGGGTCACTGTCACAGTGGTTGTGGTTCTTAGCATATGCGCCACCTGCCTCAGGTGGCACATGACCAGGATTCAGCACTGAATTTGGTCCGGTGGTTGGATCATTAGATTCCCCGGCCCGGGCTGGGCACTCACGGGGCGTGTGACATGCCCGCTGATCCATGTCCTGCAGTGGGTGTGGTGGGGATGCACATAGGACACTGCCACACCTGGACACCACATGGAGATACACAAAGGGCACTATCCCACTTGGCCAGCAAGGGTCACTGTCCCAATGGGAGAGATATTCACCATGGTGGTGAATATCCCAACCTGGTCACAAGAGGCACTTCATTTCACTGCGTGTGGTGGAGCGTGTCCATGTGTTATTCTGCACTTTAAGAAACAAGCCCAATGCCGCTGGTTGTCACAGATTAATTTTATTTACATTTGTGATGAAGAAGTTACAATCTCCACCTTGCCATGCACCTGCCCTAAGCCGGCGCAGTGTCCCTGAGGAGAGCAGCTGCCCCAGAACATAGAGACCCAAAGGGGAAGGAGCTGTAATGGGCAGCAATGAGAAGCTGCTTAGAGTCCCTGGTGAGGGGCACATGGAGCATTCATACAAAACTTTATGCAAACTCCCCACTTCATCACACATATGAGTTGTAACCAGAGTCCATGGAGGACAAGTGGGGGGGAAAAGAACACACAGAAAATCGGCATTTCAGCAAACACAGGTGAAAAGAAACAGCACAAAGTCTCCTTCTCCCACCCCATTTCCTGCCTCCTTGCTCTCGGCAAGAAAGAACTGGAACTAGGGCTCACGCTCAGCAGGGCCGGTGGAACCACTAGGCGAACTAGGCGACCACCTAGGGTGCCAAGATTTGGGGGCGCTAAAAAGCAGTGCCTAAAAAAATTTTTTTACACTACAGCGGAGTCACATCTTATGCAGGGATTAGGTTCTAAAGTGAGCGCGAAAGAGGAAAATCGCGTATAGTGAAAATTTCCATAAAGTACAGTACACACAGTATACACTAGAACAGGGGTCCTCGACCTACAGCACGCGTGCCAAAGGTGGCACGTGAGCTGATTTTTTTTTTAATAGCAGACTGTGGGTCCCAGCTGCCGCTGAGCCCACTGCCGGCCTGGGGTTCCATTCTCTCAGCCGGCAGTGGGCTGAGCGGGGCCGGCAGCGGGCCGGCGACCGGGACCCTGGCTGGCAGGCGCTGGTGGCCGGAACCCCAGACCAGCAGCGGGCTCAGCGGCAGCTGGGACCCGCAGTCTGCCATTACAAAAAAAATCGGCTCACGTGCCACCTTCTGTCTGCTGGCTCCTGCCAGCCAGAGTCCTGGCCGCCGGCCCCACTCAGCCACCTGCTGGCCTGCATGAACGGTCTGGGATTCATGTATTACGTGTCCAGCATGCGCGTCTGCGTCTCAGACCGCTGCGGGTATGGCTGGCTTCGGTCTATGTGCCAGGCAGGCACGACTTGGACTAGGTGGTCACAGAGCCATCACACATCCTGGCATCCTTGATGTGGAAGACGGAACCCCGATCGGTGTTGGAGGGGATCCCGTTCCCAGGCCTGTGTCCCTGAGTGACCTTGGTCTCCGATGTGTCGGATCTGGGATGGGGAGCCCACCTCAACGGCATCAGCACACAAGGAGTCTGGTTGCAGGAAGATCTTTCCCTGCATATAAACATCAGGGAGCTGAAGTACAGAGATCTGCAGAAATAGAGAAGCAGTTTTAAGTCTCATTACCAGCTACCACAGGACGTCTTCCCTGCTAAGTCATTAGGAATCGGTTCTAAACTGAGCCCACAGAGTCAATGAACATTTTGCCTCAGAAGTGGACTTTGGTTACAAATGCGCACAGAGCTAGGGTGCCTTAGATTAGGGAGAATTGTTCCGCTGACCTTCAGGAAGTGCATAAGGCTCATCTAGTCAATGAGCGAGAGGAAGGCAGCAATTAGCAGCATTTTGCAGAAAGCAGCAGACAGTGAGCAGCGTATGTTTTAATCTTCACACATACACCCAGAGTATTATTTATTTAGAGGCCACAATGTGCTAGGTGCTTCCCAGACATACAAGCAGACATTGCCCAGCTCCAAAAAGCTGCTTGGGAAGCCCATTTTATAAATCAAGAGATAAAGAGATTCCTCCCTACCCTGTAATTTTCACTCCATGCATCTGAAGAAGTGGGTTTTTTACCCACGAAAGCTTATGCCCAAATAAATCTGTTAGTCTTTAAGGTTCCACCGGACTCCTTGTTTTTGTGGATACAGAATCATAGAATATCAGGGTTGGAAGGGACCTCAGGAGGTTATCTAGTCCAACCCCCTGCTCAAAGCAGGACCAATTCCCAACTAAATCATCCCAGCCAGGGCTTTGTCAAGCCGGGCCTTAAAAACCTCCAAGGAAGGAGACTCCACCACCTCCCTAGGTAACACATTCCTGTGCTTCACCACCCTCCTAGTGAAATAGTGTTTCCTAATATCCAACCTAGACCTCCCCCACTGCAACTTGAGACCATTGCTCCTTGTTCTGTCATCTGCCACCATTGAGAACAGCCGAGTTCCATCCTCTTTGGAACCCCCCTTCAGGTAGTTGAAGGCTGCTATCAAATCCCCCCTCATTCTTCTCTTCTGGAGACTAAACAATCCCAGTTCCCTCAGCCTCTCCTCATAAGTCATGCGCTCCAGACCCCTAATCATTTTTGTTGCCCTCCGCTGGACTCTTTCCAATTTTTCCACATCCTTCTTGTAGTGTGGGGCCCAAAACTGGACACAGTACTCCAGATGAGGCCTCACCAATGTCGAATAAAGGGGAACGATCATGTCCCTCGATCTGCTGGCAATGCCCCTACTTATACAGCCCAAAATGCCATTAGCCTTCTTGGCAACAAGAGCACACTGTTGACTCATATCCAGTTTCTCATCCACTGTGACCCCTAGGTCCTTTTCTGCAGAACTGCTACCTAGCCACTCGGTCCCTAGTCTGTAGCAGTGCATAGGATTCTTCCGTCCTAGGTGCAGGACTCTGCACTTGTCCTTGTTGAACCTCATCAGGTTTCTTTTGGCCCAATCCTCTAATTTGTCTAGGTCCCTCTGTATCCGATCCCTACCCTCTAGTGTATCTACCACGCCTCCTAGTTTAGTGTCATCGTCAAACTTGCTGAGAGTGCAGTCCACACCATCCTCCAGATCATTAATAAAGATATTAAACAAAACCGGCCCCAGGACCGACCCTTGGGGCACTCCGCTTGAAACCGGCTGCCAACTAGACATGGAGCCATTGATCACTACCCGTTGAGCCCGACGATCTAGCCAGCTTTCTATCCACCTTACAGTCCATTCATCCAGCCCATACTTCTTTAACTTGGCAGCAAGAATACTGTGGGAGACCGTATCAAAAGCTTTGCTAAAGTCAAGGAATAACACATCCACTGCTTTCCCCTCATCCACAGAGCCAGTTATCTCATCATAGAAGGCAATTAGGTTAGTCAGGCACGACTTCCCCTTGGTGAATCCATGCTGACTGTTCCTGATCACTTTCCTCTCCTCTAACTGTTTCATAATTAATTCCTTGAGGACCTGCTCCATGATTTTTCCAGAGACTGAGGTGAGGCTGACTGGCCTGTAGTTCCCCGGATCCTCCTTCTTCCCTTTTTTACAGATGGGCACTACATTAGCCTTTTTCCAGTCATCCGGGACCTCCCCCGATCGCCATGAGTTTTCAGAAATAATGGCTAATCGCTCTGCAATCTCATCCGCCAACTCCTTTAGCACCCTCGGATGCAGCGCATCCGGCCCCATGGACTTGTGCACGTCCAGTTTTTCTAAATAGTCCCGAACCACTTCTTTCTCCACAGAGGGCTGGTCACCTTCTCCCCATATTGTGCTGCCCAGTGCAGCAGTCTGGGAGCTGACCTTGTTTGTGAAGACAGAGGCAAAAAAATCATTGAGTACATTAGCTTTTTCCACATCCTCGGTCACTAGGTTGCCTCCCTCATTCAGTAAGGGGCCCACACTTTCCTTGACTTTCTTCTTGTTGCTAACATACCTGAAGAAACCCTTCTTGTTACTCTTAACATCTCTTGCTAGCTGCAACTCCAAGTGTGATTTGGCCTTCCTGATTTCACTCCTGCATGCCTGAGCAATAATTTTATACTCCTCCCAGGTCATTTGTCCAATCTTCCACTTCTTGTAAGCTTCTTTTTTGCGTTTAAGATCAGCAAGGATTTCACTGTTTAGCCAAGCTGGTCGCCTGCCATATTTACTATTCTTTCTACACATCGGGATGGTTTGTTCCTGCAACCGCAATAAGGATTCTTTAAAATACAGCCAGCTCTCCTGGACCCCTTTGCCCTTCATGTTATTCTCCCAGGGGATCCTGCCCATCTGTTCCCTGAGGGAGTCAAAGTCTGCTTTTCTAACACAGACTAACACGGCTACCCCCTGATAATTTCCTCCCTACCCTGTGCATTTTATGGCTGGCCTACTGGCCTGGCAGCCAGAGGAATAGGTGCACGGCTGACAAACTATCCCATTACCCCCAAATCACTGCAGCATCAGCAGAATGACTGTTGTTGTCTGTTGCCTCTCTTCCAAATATCATTGATAAAGGATCCCACTGTGACATGATCCCCAGGGTACAGCCTGGAGCTGGAATACTCTCCAGCCTGATCTGTCTCTCACAACGCTTTGCTAGTGACAAGCAGCAAACCCCTCCTTGCCCCACTCAGCCACCAGTATATGGAGTTCCACACCCAGTTAGATTGCATGAATCCTCAGAGAGACACTTATGAATCACAGAAAGGCACCAGCCAACTCCCCCCCTCTCCCCAGCCTTGCACTCCAGAGCTGTACCGTCTAGACCTGGTCAGAAGCCTGACCAATGTAGGTTTACTACCCAGTCCGCTCCTTCCTCAATGTGGAGAGGACATGCATATGCCTGTGTAACTCAGCTGAGAACTCCTAAGCATTTCAAGCAAAATACACTGTTTTAGGTAAAATAGAAAACAGAACTACAGAAAGATAGATTTTAAGTAATTATAAGTGGTAGGCATAAAAAGTTAGAGATGGTTACCAAAGAAAATAAAAGGTAAGTGCACAATCTAAATCTTAAACCTTATAACACTAGGCAATATTTAGATCAAGTAGTTTTCTCACCCAACTGGATGTTACAGTTCTTAATACACAAGCTTCACTGGGGATCAATCTCCTTTAGTTCAAGTCTTCTGCCTTTCCAGCATTTTCATTGCTTCCAGCGTAAGTGGGGGAGGGAGAAAGGCCAAGACATGATGCTATTGCCCTTGTTTTATACCCTTGGCCCACGGGCCTCACAGACACTAGCCCAGGCATGTCCTGATGGGCTTTGCTGAGTCCCAGTGATCAAGCAGTCCCCAAATCACAGTGATCGAGCAGTTTCCGTTGTGTAGTTGCATCACACAGTTGATTAATGGGCGGTCAACACCCACCTGGACGCAGAGACTCTTCAGCTTGTAACGTATTTTGGTAACAACCATACAGAAAAATCTTATCATCTTATAACTTATACACACTAATGAGATACAGATTTGGACAGAACAATGGGTATCAGCAGATCATGACTTTTTATATGATACCTTATATGGCATGCTTTGTATGAAACCTATCATAATTACCTGACATTGGTGAATATGGGGGTTCCAGGGGGTTGCTTTGGGGTACAGAGTGCCACACCCATCCAAGTGCTCTTTACCATACAATATTCAAAGTATAACACCATCCTTTCTAGAAGAAGAGGAAAGTACCTCTGAAATGCAGCCACTTCTGGGGTGGAAGACAACAGCCAACACACTCATTCACCTAAAAGTGAAAGGTGGGGACATTTTA
>NW_020665345.1:37731-43467 GCF_002925995.2 Terrapene triunguis
CAGCTGCACCAAGATGTTATCACTACTCATGCTCTCCCAGAAGACTGGCATGACTCCTTTCAATGAGTACTTTAGTAGCATCATGAGAGGCCACAATATTCTCTCAGTGGGCCTGAAACGAAGACTTCCTACACAGAAATATGGGAGACACTGTTTTCTGGGGTTTTAACTAGCAGGGCATGGTTTGAATTGGAGAGGGAGAATGGAAGGACAAACTGTATAACAGACGAAAGATTCTTTTGCAAAAGTAAGCACTAACTTCTTGTTGGAGTTGAATGTTGACATTGTCTAGTAAGACCTCAACAGGCAGGTCTAGTTAAATGGCCTTCATACCAGGGTACAACTCGTGCAACATGACTTTGCCAGGAGCTTTTACTCCACCTCTGAATGCTTCTTCTGTGGCACACCAAAATCCTATGCTAAGTGGCCACAAGTCTGGGGAAAGCAATAGTTATAGAATCATAGAAGATTAGGATTGGAAGAGACCTCAGGAGGTCATCTAGTCCAACCCCCTGCTCAAAGCAGGACCAACCCCAACTAAATCATCCCAGCCAAGGCTTTGTCAAGCCAGGCCTTAAAAACCTCTAAGGATGGAGATTCCACCACCTCCCTAGGTAACCCATTGCAGTGCTTCACCACCCTCTTAGTGAAAGAGTGTTTCCTAATATCCAACCTTCTTGGCAACAAGGGCACACTGCTGACTCATATCCAGCTTCTCGTCCACTGTAATCCCCAGGTCCTTTTCTGCAGAACTGCTGCTTAGCCAGTTGGTCCCCAGCCTGTAGCGGTGCATGGGATTCTTCCGTCCTAAGTGCAGGACTCTGCACTTGTCCTTGTTGAACCTCATCAGATTTCTTTTGGCCCAATCCTCCAATTTGTCTAGGTCACTCCGGCATATCCACCTCTCCCTCCCTGCTTAGTGTCATCTGCGAACTTGCTGAGGGTGCAATCAATCCGATCATCTAGATCATTAATGAAGATGTTGAACAAGACCAGCCCCAGGACCGACCCCTGTGGCACTCTGCTTGATACCAGCTGCCAACTAGACATCGAGCCGTTGATCACTACCTGTTGAGCCCAACAATCTAGCCAGCTTTCTTTCCACCTTATAGTCCATTCATCCAATCCACATTTTTTTAATTTGCTGGCAAGAATACTGTGGGAAATCGTATCAAAAGCTTTGCTAAAGTCAAGATATATCACGTTCACCACTTTCCCCATATCCACAGAGCCAGTTATCTCATCATAGAAGGCAATCAGGTTGGTCAGGCATGACTTTCCCTTGGTGAATCCATGTTGACTGTTCCTGATCACCTTCCTCTCCTCCAAGTGCTTCAAAATGGATTTCTTGAGGACCTGTTCCATGATTTTTCCAGGGATTGAGGTGAGGCTGATCAGTCTGTAGTTTCCCACATTCTCCTTCTTCCCTTTTTTAAAGATAGGCACTATATTTGCCTTTTTCCAATAGAATTGCTCCATCTTGTACACCTTTGCGGACTCATCATGATAGAGCCTGGAATTAGATAATATATTTAGAAAAGTGCCTGACATCATCAGAGTGAATTTTCAAAAACATGTTTATTCTCTGCAATCTAAGATTCATGCATTTAAACCAAGGATCAGTTTCCCTTCTCCTTAAGGTCTCTTACTAGCTCATTTTAAAGATACATACAAGTTTTGCAACAATTATTTAATTCTCCCCACTGAATTGAGGCACTAAAACAAACAATCAATCAAACAAACAAACCCCCCAAAACAGACCATTCATTAAAATCCTACATTGATAGACTGTTAAGGTAGCACAACACACTGGTACTGGATGACAGGGGATGGATCACTTGATAATTGTCCTGTTCTGTTTATTCCCTCTGAGGTATCTGGCACCAGTCACTGTTGGAAGACAGGACACTGGGCTAGATGAACCATTGGTCTGACCCCGTATGGCCATTCTTATGTTCTTATCACAGTAATATCACACCCCGCTCATCTGGCATGCAGGACTCAATCACTCGGTTAGATGTTGACCAGTCCTTAATGTGTGTGTTTGGGGGCAGGTCAGTGTGAGCGTGTGTGTGAATGTGTGAGCATATGAGTACGGGTGCGTCTATTGCCGAGAGAAGCAGCGTCTGGCTTTAATTCTGAGCTCCATAAGATCCGAGGTCTCGTGTCTCTCACCATGGTGAGCTCCCCAGGCTGGGCCTGGCTGCTGTGGTCACTGATCAGCAGTGCCCGTTGCTGGTTGGTGGTTTCACAGCTCTGGCGGCAGGCACCCCAAGGTGGGTGAGGGAGAGGTGTATCTCAGCGAGCCAGACCCCGTCCCATGGGGCCTGGGAGCATCAGCACAGACTGCGTTCTGGGGGATCCAGTGCAGAGCAGGGAGTACCAGGGCGATATGCTCAGGGCGACCGGCATGGCTGAACCTCTGGGATGCTGTGCTTGGCATCAGCAGGGTAGGGGCCTCTGTTCCTAGCGACAAGCAATGCCAGGTTCATCAGAGGCACTGGAGCTGCCGGCAGCTCCCCAACCCCCCAAAATGCTCTCCCCCCTCAGTCCTGCGTGGCCCCGATGCACTAACCTGCTGGCCCTGTTTCTTCAGATGGGAGGGGAATGGTACAAGGGCTGGATGGGGCTAAATACATGCTGGTGTACGGAGTGCTGGCCGCAGGTTACTCTGGATCTGGGGGAGCCAGCCTGATCTTGTCTCTGGGACCCCACACTGCAAAGAAAAGAAAGATCTTCTTTGTGGCGAAGGAGGCCATGAAATTAAAGATAGGACCCTCATTCTCAGCATTGTAAAATGCCACCAGCGCTACCCTAACTCTGGGGTGGCTTACACATATGAACCCGAACCCTAACTCCAAGTGGCCTACCCATAGGTACCCTAACCCTAGGGCAGGGAGCCCTACCCATATAAACCCTAACCCTGGGGTGGAGAGCCCTTTCAACAGGAACCCTAATTCTAGGCGGGGAGCACAACCCATACCAACCCTAATCATACGGAGGGGAGCTCAACCCATAGGAACTCTAACCCTAACTCCAAGTAGCCTACTCATAGGAACCGTAATCCTAACTCCAAGTGACCTATCCATAGATACCCTAACCCTAAACTGGGGAACCATACCCATAGGAACCCTAACCCAAGGACTGGGATCCCTACAGAAAAGAACCCTAAAACTAGGGTGGGGAGCCATACTCATTGGGGGTATGGCTCCCTGACCTAGGGTTAGGGTTCCTATGGATAGGCCACTTGGAGTTTGGGTTAGGGTTCCTATGGGTATGGCTTCCCACACTAGGATTAGGGTTCCTGTGAGTAGGGGTCCCCACTATAGTGTTAGGGTTCCTATGGTTTGGGCTTTCCAGGCTAGGGTTAGGGTTTCTCTGGCTAGGGCTCCCTGCCCCAGTTTTAGTATCCCTATGGGTATGGCTCCCTGACCTAGCATTAGGGTTCCTGTAGGTAGGGCACTTGGAGTTATGATTAGGGTTGCTAAGGGTAAGGCACCCCACCCTGTTATGCTTATAAGAAGCACATGGGATCTGTTTCAGGGGAAAAGGCAATACGTCGCATTTATTAAAGATACAACAATTAGCATATGTATTTAGTCACCACACACACACACACACATACACATGCACCCCCCCCCAGCCAGGTGATGTTATAGTTACCAGTCCAGAGTCTGGATCAATCTAGTGGCCAGCTAGGTTGGTCACGGGTAGGTAGGAGCCAGGTTCTGTTGGTCACGACATGATGCCCCGGGGAAGTCTTGGCAGGACAAACCCAAAGTTTCATGGCAAGACACCCTGTTTATACAGTGATTTTCCTTCATTGGGACCAATGAGTTTTGCACCGTCATGCTGTAATCCAGGGGTCTCAAACACGCCGCCCGTGGGCCGGGTATTTTCTGCGTCCCGCAAGGTCCTCGTGGCCCCCCCACCCTCCCCCAACGTTTACCTAGAGCATCTTCGGCCTGACGCGCACCGGGGGAAGGGCAGGCTCCCTGCCTGCCTGCCCTGCCCCCGTGCCACCCCGGGAAGTGGCCAGAACTGGGGAAGGGGGGGCACAGGGGTCTGTGTGTTGCTCTTGCTTCAGGCAGCGACCCCTGCAGCTCCCATTGGCCGCAGTTCCCCGTTCCCGGCCAATGGGGCTGCTGGGGACGGTGCCTGAAGCAACAGCAACACACAGACCCTTGTGCCCCGCCTCCCCCAGGTTCCGGCCGCTTCCGGAGCGGCGTGGTGTGGCAGGGAGCCTGCCCTGCCCCCAGTACGCACTGGGCTAGAGCCCGCCCCCTGCATCTCTTTTGCCCCCCAACCCCCGCCCCGAGCCCCCTGCCACACCCTGCACCCCTCTTGCAGCCCAACCCCTTTCCCTAAGCCCCCTGCCGCACCCTGCACCCCTGCTGAACTGAAGATGGCAAACCCAATTGCCCGGGACTTGACAACTAGCAACAAATGACCCAGAGGGAGATGCTGTCCTGGAGTCATTCAGCCCGGGACCGGACTTGAACTCTGCATTTCGGGACTGTCCCGCCCAATTTGGGACAGGCCGTCACCCTGGTTAATTAGTCAATGCTCTGAATGTCACTGCAAATGCTTGGTGAGGTGCCTTAATCCCTGAAGTGTACACAAGTCTCCATCAGGAGTCTATCTCAGCTGGATTCGCTGAACACTGCTCCTGGTGTGAAGCAGGAGTGCTGAAGGCCCAGAGGTTCAGTCACAGGAGGCAGTGAAGCCATGTGTCTTACCCTGCAGGAAGAGTGAGACCTCTAGGGGGTCTGGCACATCAAAGGGCTTCCTGAGAGACTGTTCCAAAGCCAGAGTGTAGCACCAATTGTATGGATCCATGGCAGTAGGTGAGGTGACATCAGGGCAGATCTGTGCAGTGACCCCTGCTTGCTGCAACAGGAGGCGATCTGAGGGGTCCGTTCATGTATTCCCAGCCCTGGCCTCTCTGCCGACCCCTTTGGCTCCTCTTCCTCCCAAGGAGCCACCTTGGGATGGGTTTCTGCCATTGCCCCTCCCCCCTCATTGCATCCCTCCATCCTGACACCAGGATCTCGGTTGGGAATTCTCCATTCCCCCATCCCCTCCCTGAATTTCCATCATGGAGCTGGATGTCTGGGCTTGGTCTGGGTCTGTCTTCTCCATGGCGTGCCGCTTTGGGAAGACTGGTTGCTCTAGAGTTTTGGTGCCCGACCTCAACCTCATGCACAGGGCTGCCCTACTCTAGCCTGGCTATTTTGTTGCCAAGAAGCTAGAAAAAAAAATGCATGTTGAACTCCCTGGCTTTGCAGGCTGAACCCTTTTTGTGCCTGTTCCCCCTCAGGCAGAAAAGAAAAGAAAAGAAAAGAAAAGAAACCTCCCTGGCTTTGCAGGCTGCCAAAAGAAAAAATGTGTCCTTTTAAAATCCTGAGGTCTGTGCTTCTGGTTCAAAATGATCCCACCGCTCTGCCACCATGTCAAGGCTGATTCCCCACTCTGGCACTTCAAGTGCAGAAGGTGGGGGCCCGTGAGGATTCTAAAAATTAATACTGGCCACGCCAAACTTGTATTAAACTCCCAAGGTTACAGCTTCTCTCTGAACTTGGATGGGTAGATGCTGCCACCACCCAAATGCAAAAAAAAACCCTTCTGAGAGTCCAGAAAGGCACACTTGGGAATTCCTTCTGGTGGGGTCCCCTCAGGCCCTTTCACCCCCCCTCCCCAGGGAAGATCTGAGAAAAAAAAAACAAAGGAAATCAG
>NW_020665346.1:0-3119 GCF_002925995.2 Terrapene triunguis
CTACCACAAACCTGGTGTTCTATTTCCTTTCCTGTGTCGTCGCCACACCTTTCTTTCTTTCTTTCTTTCTTTCTTTCTTTCTTTCTGTCATGACCTGACTTACAATAGGAGATTATCATTAAAATTTTCATTCCACCAACCCATGTACCTTGAGTTTACTGCCTTGCCTTCTGCATCTTTCAAATTTATCTCCACTGCAGAAATATGTCTTGCTTCACAAACGTATGGAGTGACATGCCACAAAGCATGCTTGACAGCTGCAACAAGCCACACTTAGGGCAGTGCCCTGACTCCACAGTTCTTATCCAACCACCCCCGGCTGTGTCACAAACATACAGTTAAGGGTTAATTCCTCTTTTACCTGTAAAGGATTAAAAAGCTCACATAATCGGGGAGGAAGAAAAGTCTTTGTCTGCTGTTGTTCTGTGTGTGCTTTTGCCGGAGACAGATCAAGGAAGCAGCCATCCAACTCCTATAGAATTAGTGAGTATTTAGAGAGAAAATGTGTTAATTTACTTTTATTTTGGCTTGTGTTTTCCCTTGTGTAAGAGGGAGGGTATTTTTGGTTTCTTTTTGTAACTTTAAAGTTTTGCCCAGAGGGAAACCCTCTGTGTTTTGAATCTGATTGCCTGTGAGATTATCTTCCATTCTAATCTTACAGAGGAACTCCTTTCACCGTTTTTCTTTAATTAAAATTCTTCTTTTAAGAACCTGATTGATTTTTCATTGTTTTAAGATCCAAGGGTTTGGGTCTGTGTTCACCAGGACTAATTGGCGAGGATATATTCTCAAGCCTTCTCAGGAAGGGGGATTTGGGGTTGGGGGATTATTTTCAAGCCTGGCCGGGAAAAGGGGTGTAGGGGCTTGGGAGATATTTGGGGGAAGGAAGAGCTCCAAGTGGCTCTCCCCAAATGTTGTTTAAATCACTTGGTGGTGGCAGCGTTACCTTTTAACCTAAGCTTGTAGATATAAGCTTAGGGGGTCTTTCATGCGGGTCCCCACCTCTGTACCCAAAAGCTCAGAGTGGGGAGGGAACCCTGACAGGCTGTCATGATGTTCCCAGGAGCAATTCTCAACTCTTTTCCTCAGGAAAGCAGTGTGGAATCCTCAGGAGCAGCTGACATCGGCTGAGATGACGGGGGCACATATGGTGATAGAGGCTCATAACATTATGGCTGATGATATGATTACGGGGGTCCCTGTGGTTATGGGAGATTATTTGATTATGGTGTCCCATATGGTGAGGGGGGGCTATATGGTAACAGGGATCCATATGGTGTTGGGAGAATACCAGAGTTAGGGGGGATGGCGATGGAGCCATCAGTACCTTAACGGAAGCTGTGGGTCATGTTAAACCCAGCAGGCATATCCATGGGAAAAGACAGTAGCAGGAAATGAATGGCACGATACAGATTCATGTCTGAGTGCGTAGGCCTGACTTTGAGATGTGCAGAGTACAGCAACCCCAGTGTGAAATAATGAGAGAGCTCCATGTCATCAGCACCTCTGCAAACATTCCTCATATTTCCCATGTTACACTTGATGGGTTTTGTCTAATGCCTTCCTGGCTATGGGCTTCCTTTTTTATCAACCCAGTGGGCCTGATTCTCAACTACAGGATGGGTATTACACCTCGTGGTAAAGTGTAAATGGGGTAGGGGACATAAGGTGGATGTTATCTACATCTACAATGACTTGAATGCCTCTCTCCCTGCCAAAGAAGTGTCCAAAAGCTTTAGTGTCATTGAGAATTCAGCTAGGTGATCTCCTATTCATGAAGATGGACCGTTTCTTTCTGCCTTTTAACTTTCTAACAGCAGCTACATAATGGAGAAGGTTTTAAAACTTCTGCTTTTATTGTGTTTTGCTTTAGTTCAGATTCACCAGAGTGAAAGAAATAATTAAAAATGGTGGTAAACAGACTTGTGTGTCAAACTTTACAGCTGCATTAAAGAAGTAAGAGAACTGTGTGAGAAGTGCTTCACCTTGGAGCTGGGGATAGGACACGGCCCTCCATGAAACTGTAGAAATATAGTCTTGCTCCTCTGTTTTGTTTCTTCATTCATTATTTTGATAATTTTCCACTCCCTTTTATTCTCAATTGAAATATATACTACCTTGTACTATTGGTCTTCTGATTTACTTGCTCTTTCATTTGTCATCTTTCAGTATCAGCAAAGGCTTCCTCATCATTTTTCCAGTTTTAGATACCTCCAGTGTTGGAGCACAACTCAGGAAAGCTTGTGGCCTGTTATCAAAATCTTTGAGTATAAACAGCTTCCATTAGCTTCAAGGGGAGTTTTGAGAACTCAAAACTTTATAAAATGGGGCCTACAGCCTGTCCTGACAGCCATATAAAATCAACAGCTTCTCTGGAAAGAGGTTGGCTTTGCTGCGTCTAGAAGCGCGATACGTGGAATAATGGCTGATTTAGCCCATGTCCAGTTCTGTTAGATCTGGAGTATTGCATGAAATGCTCTCACTTGAATTGAAAGGATCAGAGTTGCTAGGTCTTCCAATTTCAAAATGGAAAAATAACTAAGTAGATCTGTTAGAGAGGAACCCTGGAGATATTTGGGCATTTGTTCTCAATGAAGCTTGTGATCTGTGGGTGAAAGGCTCATTGCTTAACGGCAAAAGGATTATTCTTCAGCAGTTCAGGTCTTCAATGTTACAGCTTGAAATTCGATATTGATCCTGGTGTTTCTCAAAGGAGAGGGGTGAGTGGAGACATGTCTCTTGGTGACGCACACAGAATGGTGCTTGCAGTATTCTGGAGCAAATGGAGACTGAGATGGATTTCCTGCATTTCTTCAAGTTTGGCAAGGGTATAAACTCTTGTGCTTCAGGGTATCGTCCAATAAGGGGGGATAGAGAAAAAGTTCCTCTATGGGCAGGTGATCCCATACCTGCGTTCTGCTGGGTTTCTTGTATTTCCCTATGAAACCTCTGGTAATGACCACGATGGGAGAGAGGCCTGATCTTCTGTAGCAATGCCTGTGTTCTTCCTTTCCAAGGAGCAGTCCATAGGTATAGTCTGATAGAGAAAACTAGAGCAGGATCCCTCTGAAATCAAACCCGTGGCCAGCAGGACTAAGTATTATCTATACAATCCTTGA
>NW_020665347.1:0-9002 GCF_002925995.2 Terrapene triunguis
CTCCACTGTGCTAGGTACTGTACAAACACAGAACAAAAAGACAAGAGAAAAGCAAACGTGATGCAGATATTGATGAAGGAAAGAAAAGCAATCCTGGGGAATACTGTCCCTGAAGTCTAGCGTCTATCCCTAAAAACACTATGTAGGACATATTAAGTGGACAACAATTCACGAAAAATGGTTTGGGGAACAGAAATAAAAGCAACAGGCAGCACTGAGGTTTATAAATAATCAGTTGGGCCGGACAACATGAAAGCTTTTCGAGATGGAATGGGGAAATGAGTAAATGAAAGGAATCTTGGAAAATAAAGAACTACTTCCTTTAGGTGCCTAAATAGGGGTTGCTGGGTGCTGTGCTCTTTTGAAAAGCTGGCCCAGAAGGAATGCTGTAAGCAGGGACGGCTCCAGGCACCAGTGCAGCAAGCTGCGGGGTGCGGCCTGCCGGTCACTGTGAGGTCAGCAGTCTGGCTGCGTTCGGCGGCATGCCTGCAGGAGGTCCGCCGGTCCCGCAGCTTCGGCGGCAATTCGGCGGCAGGGACACTGAAGGCGCGGCACCAGCGGATCTCCCGCAGGCGTGCCGTCGAATCTGCGTGACCAGCGGACCGCCTGCAAGTGTGCCGCCGAAAGCCGCCTGACAGCCATGCTTGGGGCGGCAAAAAACATAGAGCCACCTCTGGGTGTAAGTACCACAAAGGTTCTAAGCGGGAGTCCTGGGATGTAATGGAGAAAAGGAGAATTTAGGTTGAATGTCAGGCGAAATCTCCTGATGGCAAAATATATTAGACTGTGGATGAATGAAAGGGTCTTATTCTGCATGGAGATCAGCACCCTCGTCTTCCATTAAATTTACTGGGAGGTGATGGTGCTCAGTACGCATCAGGAAGAACACTGGACTTGATCTATCTCCGATTGGGAACCTTTCCACTGATTTCAACACCTACCAGCACCTTGCAGAATCAGGCCCTACACAAAGGATCTGGTATCCTCCAGGCCTGTGTTGCCTTCCAGATAGAGCCCTGCGCGGAACTAGTGTAGAGCCCTGAAGCGGAACTGGGATCCCGTGGGTCCCACAGGACCTGCTGCCATAATAGCAGGACGGGATAGAGCGGGATTAAAAGTAGTCCCATGCAGGGCTCTACTTCCAGTGGCTACTGATTCTCAGTTTGCACTGCAGGGCTAGTATCAGACACATTTCTGCTGGGCAGGGCCGTCCTTAGGATTTATGGGGCCCTACGCAGTATTATTAAACTGGTGCCCCTATGCCCTATGGCAGCCCGAGCTCGCAGCCCAGTGGAGCGGGGGCAGGGGGGGAGGGATGAGGCAGCAAAGGATAACAAGATGCCCAGCCCGCCTCATGGTGGCAGAGTAACAGTTCCCCGCAGAGACCCCCGTACCCTCTCCCTCATGCAGAATGGACATGCAGAAGGTACCTAATTAAAAGCACTAAACTTGGGAATAAAAAATGTCAGTCACAGGTTTTTTGATATGCCCTGAAGTTTGTCAGACATTTATTTGCAAAACCTTTGTAGTAAGGGCGAGTCAGCTGTCTTGCTGAATCCAACATTAAATATTATGGAATACATGATGCAGCTCTTCTCTGCTTTACAGTTTCTTAATCATTATTTCTAAGCGGATTTTATATTTTAAATGTACTCGTAAGCCTTCATAAAGTAATCATTCCAGATTACTACATATTTAACTCACTGAAACAAAGACATTATTTTAAATTAATCAGTCACAGAGGTTTAATGTTTTCATAACAATGTTCATTGCTTTTAGAAAAAGGGAACACTAATTTACTTTGTGTGATCTCCATAACAATAGACACGTTTATGAAATTTCACCAACTTTAAAAAATATGTTTCCAAAGATTTTAGGCATAACAAAGGATTTTATATCTTACTAAGGTACTGATTTTGCTGGAGGCATCTCTTAAAACTAGTTCATCAGATTGTCAGAAGTAAAGAAAGGGAAACTCTTTGTCCAGCTATCTGGAAGGAAAGGGGTGTTGTCTCTTTTAGGGCTCTCTTCAGTGGGTGGGCGAGGGAGTGAAGGGAGAAAGGGATGGACAGAAAGGACAGGAAGACTTTGGAAGCAAGTTTTTTTTTACTATAGTAATTAAAATGTGTATTTTAGATAAGGGTGGTCTTTTGAAGGATTTATTTAAAAAACTCTATGTCTGAAGTTCTAAGCATTTAAGGCTAAAGATGATTGTGCATCTAAAAATCTATGCAAGGATTTTTTAGAGATGTGATTTTATAATCTTCACCAACACACTAATGAAATATTTTTAAAGCAATTTTTAAACTAAGGTCCTGTAGACTAACATGTGCTGAGTAAATATTACAGTAATGCACAACTGTTTTTGTCAGTAAATTCAGAAACTGACAGTATATACCTGGGGTTTCGCAAATGCCTGTTAAATGGCTTCATTACCCCTTGAATGGCTCTTTAACAGTTTCAGTGTTGTGCTAATAGGTCTGGCAGGCTGGAGACTTTTTCACTTTTAACTACTAGATCCCCTCCTGAGGAAGAGTCACCAGGCTACAGCAGAGAGCTGTGGGAGCCCGCTGGAAGGGTCAGAACAGGGATAGGAAAAATGGGGGGTAGACACTAAGACCCAGTGGTGCCCCAAATTTTCAGGTGCCCTACGCAGCTGAGTATGTTGCCCATGTCTAAAGATGGCCCTGCTGCTGGGACAAATCAACTTTCTTCTGACTGTACTTGGTGCATTTGCTCCTGAAGTCAAGGTCAGTTTTAGGGAAGGACTCTATTTGCAAATGATCTTCTGCTGCATGTCTCTCCACAGATATCATAGGATGAATACCAGAGCATGGCCAATTATACCACAATGGCTGAGTTCATTCTCTTGGGATTCTCAGATTGTCCAGAGCTGCAGGTCACCTTCTTTGTGTTGTTCCTCACAATCTACCTTATCACCCTCATGGGGAATCTTGGGATGATTGCATTAATCAGGATGGATTCCCAGCTTCACACGCCCATGTATTTTTTCCTCAGCCACTTGTCCCTGGTAGATGCCTGTAACAGCTCAGCTGTCATACCCAAGATGTTGGTGAACTTCTTAGCAGACAGCAAAGCCATCTCCTACATCAGCTGTGCTGCACAAATGTATTTTTTTGTTATCTTTGCAACTGCTGATCTCTTGCTTCTGTCGGCAATGGCATATGACCGGTATGTAGCTGTGTGTAACCCACTACTCTATACAGCTGTCATGTCCCCCAGAGTCTGTGCCCAGCTGGTGGCTGGCTCATATGCTTGCAGCGCTGTAAGTTCTATGATACACACGTGTTTTACTTTTAGCTTGTCCTTTTGCAGTTCCAACATCATCAGTCATTTTTTCTGTGACATCCCCCCACTCTTAGCACTCTCCTGCTCCGATACCACCATCAACGAGATGCTGCTCTTCATCTTGGGAAGCGTGGAAGCAACCATTTCTCTCCTGATCATCCTTGTCTCCTACCTGTACATCCTGGCTGCCATCCTGCAGATCCGTTCTGCCAAGGGGAGGAGAAAAGCCTTCTCTACCTGTACCTCCCACCTGACTGTAGTCACTATGTTATATGGAACTCTTAGCTTTATGTATTTACGGCCCAGTTCCAGCTATGCCCTCGACCAGGACATGGTGGTGTCTGTGTTCTATACAGTGGTGATCCCCATGCTGAACCCACTTATCTACAGCCTGAGGAATGCAGAAGTGAAGGATGCCCTGAGGAGAGTGATTAGGAGGAAAATATGTCCTCATTTGATGTGATTTGTGGAGAATCAATAAAGAATAAGTGGCACGTGCTCCATAGGGCTGCTGGTGCCTCCATTAATTTCAGGGAGTTTCTTTGTTCTAACATATCCACTGTATAAGGAAGTAACCATTGATGGGCCAGTTGGTATGAATCACTGTAACTCTCTTGGCTTCAATGGGGCTATGCCGATTTACCTCAGCCAAGAATCTGGCACATCAATGCGACACAGTGGGTAAAATGTGCACTGCTCATCCTGGAGCAGGGAACCCAGATCTTTCAGGCCCACATTTTCAAAAGAGGCCTTTAATTTTATACGCCTCCATTTTTTAGATGCCCAACTCCAGACACTGAAGGTCTGATTTTCAGAGGTGCTGTGCGCTCCATAAGAACCTAAGAATGGACATACTGGGTCAGACCAAAGGTCCATCTAGCCCAGTATCCTACTTCCAACAGTGGCCAATGTCAGGTGCCCCAGAGGGAATGAACAGAACAGGTAATCATCAAGTGATCCATCCCCTGTCGTCTATTCCCAGCTTCTGGCAAACAGAGTCTAGGGACACCATCCCTGCCCATCCTGGCTAATAGCCATTGATGGATCTAGCCTCCAAGAATTTATCTTGTTCTTTTTTGAACCCTGTTATTGTCTTGGCCTTCACAATATCCTCTGGCAAAGAGTTCCACAGGTTGACTGTGCTTTGTGTGAAGAAATACTTCCTTTTGTTTGTTTTAAACCTGCTGCCTAGTAATTTCTTTTGGTGACCCCTAGTTCTTGTATTATGAGGAGTAAATTAAACTTCCTTATTTACTTTCTCCACACCAGTCATGATTTTATAAACCTCTATCATATCACCCTTAGTTGTCTCTTTTCCAAGCTGAAAAGTCCCAATCTAATTAATCTCTCCTCATACGGAAGCTGTTCCATACCTATGATGTAGTTTCGAAACAATGGGAACTGAGTGGTTTCAATGCTTCTGGGAAAGAAGGCCTTCAGTATCTTAAGCTGGACACAAAAATGGAGGTGCCCAAAATGAGAGAAGGTTTGAAAATGTAGGCCCTGAAGTTCATGTGTGCCACAGAAGTGGAGTTGATTGTACAAATTAGGGACAAAACCATGTGGAAGAGAAAGGAATTATTTGGGCTGTTTAGGACTGAGGGGCATCAGAAGAGCTAAGGGGGCAGGGAAGGGAGCCCAGGACTGGCATAGCAGTGGGGCTGCAGGTCAGGAGGTAGGGACATTAGCAGAGCACTATGTGTGGGGAGCCCAGGATTGGGCTAGCAGGGGGGCTTGTGTGTCCTGATGAAGGGGCATTGTCAGAGCTGTGTGTATGAGGGTGAGATTTTTCTTACCAATTTGCCTGAGGCGTTAGGTGATCAGGCTGAGGCCACAGGATCGTTTGGGGAGGAGATGACGAAACACACCAAGTGTCTAAGTTTTAAAGCTTTATTAATAAAATAATAAAATAACAGCGGAGAGTGATGGGTGCTTCCCACGTTACTTAGAGGAAGGAAGAAAGCATTAGTGCCCCAAGCCCTAACCCAATTTCATACTCACACATGCTTTACCTGAGGCTGGCCAAGCCTGAGTGTAACGTAAGAAGAAGATGGGGAAGGGTGGACGGGAGTTCTGTTCTGGGCCCAGGTTGTCCAGGGTCTGCTGTAATTTCTGACTTGCTTTGGCTTTTGGGAGGTGTCATAACTATGAAGGGAAGGGTAACAGCTCTCTGTGTACAGAGACTCCAAATCCTTTTACCTGTAAAGGGTTAAGAAGCTCGGGTAACCTGGCTGACACCTGACCCAAGGACCAATAAGGAGACAAGATACTTTCAAATCTTGGGGGGGGAAAGGCTTTTGTGTGTGCTCTTTGTTTTAAGGTTCGGTTCGCTCTTGGGACTGAGAGGGACCAGACATCAATCCAGGTTCTCCCCATCTTTCTAAACAAGTCTCTCCTATTTCAAACTAGTAAGTAAAAAGACAGCAAGGCGTCTTAGATTTACTTTGTTTTCTCAACTTGTAAATGTACCTTTTTACCAGAGTGTGTATCTTTGTTTGCTGTACTTTGAACCTAAGACAGAGGGGGGTCCTCTGAGCTCTTTAAGTTTGATTACCCTGTAAAGTATTTTCCATACTGATTTTACAGAGATGATTTTTACCTTTTTCTTTAATTAAAAGCCTTCTTTTTTTTAAGAACCAGATTGATTTCTCCTTGTTTTAAGATCCAAGGGGGTTTGGATCTGTATTCACCAGGAGTTGGTGAAAGGAGGGTGGAAGGAAGGAGGGGGGATGGTTAACTTCTCCTTGTTTTAAGATCCAAGGGGGTTTGGATCTGTGTTCACCAGGGAATTGGTGAAAGGTTTCTCAAGGCTTCCCAGGGAGGGAATTCTTGTGATGGTGGCAGCGGACCAAAGCTAAGCTGGTAGATAAGCTTAGAAGTTTTTATGCAGGCCCCTACATTTGAACCCTAAAGTTCAAAGTGGGGATCCAGCCTTGGGTTTTAAGTCCTGGGTGCCTTTGAGGGTGTTTCTGTTCAGGGCCCTCTGTTCCTGGTGCTTTTTGTACCAGTCCAAACCCGCTTGCTGTGGCCTTCTTGGCTTTTTAAAACACACCGGCTTTAGATACTTTGTTTTTCCCCCTGTTGGCCTTTGCTGTTTTATTTGTTTTTATTGTTTTTATTGCTATTTTTGCAGGCCTGCTTAACTTTTTTTTTTAAATTATTATTATTTTTATTTTTTTTTATGGCTAGATAGCTGTAGATTTCTTGTTGCGCCCATGACCTTGGACCCTTTTTTTTAAACATGGAGCTAGCTAAAGTGTTGAGTTAACCCATTCTCTGCTCTCTTCCTCCTTCCTCCTCTTTGGCCTCTTGCAACCTGCCAAGGAATCTTCCATTTCACACTCACACCATTGACCCTCCCCCGAAATGCCTTGCCCTCCACTCTACACTTACACCTTTGACCCTCCCCCGAAATGCCTTGTGATGCTTGCAACCGCGTTAGCAACATACAATGCTGATCTGCCTCCCCATGGGACCCCGTGAGGGAGGGAGTCCTTGGGCCTGTGACAGTCCCCCCTTGACCCCGAATCAACATTTTGTTGTGAGGGGTCACCATTTCAGTTTCCACCCTTCCTCTGACACGGTGGCTAGGGTTACTATCTGCACTTATGCACTTAATTTTTGCTTTTAAAAACAAACAGTGATTTGAAAAGGAAAACACAACCCTTTATGGCTCCCTTTGGAGCCCTTATAGTATTTTAACTAAGTAGCATGGTAGGTTTGCATTTTTAATTTTTTTTTAATAATATATACTGCATATGTTTTGGGGAAAATGCACATTTTTTATAATTTAATTTTTATAATATTAGCCATATTAATTTTTACATAAGGTGTACCTGTTTTTGTGCTTATAAAATTTTTATGTACCCTTGGCAAAGTGATAGTTTGATTACCCAGAGCCACCTCAAGGCTCAGTGTGGGGCACTGTTGGTTTTTTTTATTACAGCTTTTATTTGCTATTTTGTTACCAAAAAACAAATTTAATTTTTTTTTTTGGCTTTGACTGCTTTGTTGCAGCCATGACTTTAGTTTTTATTTAAAAACATTTTAAATTTTGTAAAGCATTGTGTTACCCCTTAAGGGTTAAATGCCAAATACCAAAGCCAAACAACACTCTAGTTACCTGTGTTCGTCAAAAAACATGTTTTGGTTTTGCAATTTTGAATGAAATATTTAAATGGATTTTAGTGGTATTATTTAAAAACAAAACCAATTTATTTTGTTTGTTTTTTAATATTTTTATACTACTTTAATTTTTACACAGCTTATATAGATTACATTTATATTTATTTGGGGCAGTTACGTTTTAATAGACACCCCTTATGTTTTTTTAGCAAATTTGACTAAATTGTTTATAGTCAAATGATTTAAATAAGATTGGTTTTTTTTGCTTGGCTTATTTACAGACTTTTTTTGGAAATGCCCCCCCCCTTTCTTTTTTTTTTATTTTTTTTTCAAAGAAACCAAGACTTTTTAAAAAATATTTTTAAATTTTTTAACTGCTTAGTTTTTTTTTTGCATTTACAGCATTAACTTTTTATTTTTTTTAATTTACTTGCTTATTTTTTAAAATGACACTCTAATTAACTCAGATTTTATTATTTTAAGTACTGTTTTAGGGATTTAAATTCCCCATCTCTGCACTTACTTTTTTCTTTACTTTTGCTACTATGCCCTTAGGGTCCTCACCGCCCTTTGAAAGAGGCAGCAGGGTCCCTTCCCTCTTTGCCGCCTCTCCCGTGGCTCGGTATCAGGTTCACCTGCCTCCCGTGATGCCAGCTGACCGGGTAGCTGGACTACCATGTCCGTGCTCCCTAATGCCCTTACGTCCGGCCTTGAACCCATCGTTGATGCTATCGCCCACGACTGCGGGACTCCTGAGTCCGTAGCTGTACCCTTCTGTTTTCTGAACATATTATAACAAACCATTAGTAACACTCTTGAGATTTCACGCTGTCCACACCGACCGGCACCGGGGTTTACAATGCTCACCCTCCTGGGCTGGAGGGAGAGATGCTAAGCCTCCCTACGTATTACTCGGTCCTCTCTACCACCGAGGGTCCATATACCAAATGCAAAACCCTTCCCGGGCAGAGCGAGAAACTCTAAGTTCTCCTTTTATACTCAGTCATACTACAACTGAGGGTGTACACACTGAGGATTGTTTCCTTGAAGCGAGAATCTCTAAGTCCTCCTCCTATGGCCCGGTACTGCTAGGACTGGGGGTAGACCCACCTGCACCCTTCCCACACCGACCGGGATGGAGAGAGGAATGCTAAACCTCCCTCCGGTTCTTAGTCATGCTACGACTGAGGGTGGGGCTCACCTTTAATCATAAAATTCTCAACAATGCCAGACAGAGCAAACATGAAATGCCAAGGGCAGAACAGTTGGTGCGCTCCGCAGGGCCCCCCCTCCACAATTCTCCACCAAAACTGTGACAGATTTCTGTTACCAATTTGCCTGAGGCATCAGGTGATCAGGCTGAGGCCACGGGATCGTTTGGGGAAGAGATGACGAAACACACCAAGTGTCTAAGTTTTAAAGCTTTATTAATAAAATAATAAAATAACAGCGGAGAATGATGGGTGCTCCCCACGTCACTCAGAGGAAGGAAGAAAGCAATAGCGCCCCAAGCCCTAACCCACTTTCATACTCACACACGCTCTACCCGAGGCTGGCCAAGCCTGGGG
>NW_020665348.1:0-9668 GCF_002925995.2 Terrapene triunguis
GAGCGCAGCGAGTGCAGCGCTGTAAAGCGCCAGTGTAATCAGCGCCTGCAGCGCTGCACGCTCCCTCGCAGCGCTGCAAGCTACTCCCCTCGGAGAGGTGGAGTACATACAGCGGTGCGCGGCAGCGCTGTGAATCCGCGAGTGTAGCCAAGGCCTTAATTTCTAACTAAAACTGAATTTTCTTGGGTTTTTCTTGACCAAATGAGAAATCAGAAAATCTTAATTGAGTCGAACAATATTTCAAATGTCTAATCAAAATGACCTTTTCAAAATGGAATGGTGAAATGACATTTTTAGAATTTTTGTTTTCAGTTGTTTTTGCCAAATAGCTTCTGTGCCCTGAAAATGCATTTTCCAGCCAGTTCTCTATTTAGCAGGCTAGCTCAAGCAGAGCTTGACACGGTGTGTCTCCTCAAGCTGAAAATTACACCTCTAGCTCGAAGTGCAGACATACCCTTAGTGGTATCCATTTCAACAGCCTTCTTGCTCACATAAGGCTAATTTGCAATAACTTGCTATGAATCCTTATTTTGGAAGGGATGGTGATTGGGATGGTTTCTCTGACCATTGGAGAGCTTTAAGGTGCTAAATAAAACTGAGCTTTAATCATGGCAATAGTGGTCTGAGGCTAGGTCTACACTACCCGCCTGAATCGGCGGGTAGAAATCGATCTCTCGGGGATCAAATTATCGCGTCTCGTCGGGACGCGACAATCGATCCCCAAATCGACGCTCTTACTCCACCAGCGGAGGTGGGATTAAGCGCCGTCGACGGGGAGCCGCGGAGGTCGATTTTGCCGCCGTCCTCACAGCGGGGTAAGTCGGCTCTGATACGTCGAATTCAGCTACGCTATTCGCGTAGCTGAATTTGCGTATCTTAAATTGACTCCCCCCTCCCCCCGTAGTGAAGACCTGCCCTTAGTAAGTCTAATGTTTAACAAAGAAAGTGAGGAAATACATACAGACAGGGGAAATCTATGGGAGTGAGTCATGTGGGTGGTACAGGCCACATCCTGAGGTGATGTAAATCTTTATAGCTCAATTGACTTTAATGAAACCACACCCATTTACATCAGCAGAGGATCTGCCTCCAAGTCTCTCCTGTTTGTTTGTTTTTGTGGGGATGGGGAGTAAACACTGGATAATGTGCCTTAGGGAATAATCATGCATTGGGGGAGTGGATGCACACGGTAGGCCTAAGACAAGATTTTTCAATGATGTTGGTTTGCTCCATGTTCAGGTGCCCAATTTGAGACCTCTTAAAAGGGTTGGATTATCAGAAAGTGCTGAGTACCTACCCTCCCTCTGAAAATCCATCCCTTGGAGATGTGACAAGCTGGGCACCAAAAACAGGCACTCGGAATAAGAAGTCACTTTTTAAAAAAATCTTGCTATGGGTCAGTAGCTGTCTTCTATAGTTCTTGTTAACTATGGGTCCTGTAGGGCAGGGCAGAGCGATGTCTTTGCTATACCATTCCTTTAGTGTTAGCTGATCCCCTAAGAGCCTGTTAAAGTAAGGGAAAGTACCAAGGTTATTTGGTTTTAGGGCTGGTCTACATTGGGGGGGGGATCGATCTAAGATACGCAACTTCAGCTACGTGAATAGCGTAGCTGAAGTCAAAGTATCTTAGGCTACGTCTTCACTACCCGCCGCATCGGCGGGTAGCGATTGATTTATCGGGGGTCAATATATCGCGTCTCGTTAAGACGCGATATATCCATCCCCGAACGCGTTCCCCGTCGACTCCGGAACTCCACCGGAGCGAGCAGCGGTAGCGGAGTCGACGGGGGAGCCATGGATGTCGATCCCGCGCCGTGTAGACCCCAGGTAAGTCGATCTAAGATACTTCAACTTCAGCTACGCTATTCACGTAGCTGAAGTTGCGTATCTTAGATCGATCTCCCCCCTCCCCAGAGTAGACCAGCCCTTAGATTGATTTACCTCGGGTCCTCACGGCACGGGATCGACGGCCGCGGCTCCCCTGTCAACTCCGCTTCCGTCTCTCGCTCTGGTGGAGTTCCGGAGTTGACGGGGAGCGCGTTTGGGGATCGATTTATCACGTCTAGATGAGACGCGGTAAATCGATCCCCGATCGATTACTACCCGCCGATCCAGCACATCCCTTTCCCTCTCTCCACTTAATTTTCTTCACTTGCAGTGAAATGATTCTTGGGGCTGATGCAGTGAAGTGGATGAGAAGTCATATGTGGCAAGAGGGACTTCAGGTAGCTTAGCAGAGTCTGGGAAACTAAATGTCTCTGTGCTTATGGGGCCAATAGTTACATTAAGCTAATGTAACAGTTTCTCGCCATTAAGTGTGCTTGTTGATTTAGCCTTTAAAATGCATTAGTCTTTGGGTCAGTTAAGATTAATTAGTTACTTTATTGGTCCTAAAATCTTACGTTTCAACGTATTGCTCATATGTCTGCATTTCCATAGTGTAACTGGAGAAGTTTACCCTTTGGGGATCAGTTACTGTGGCTACAAGATATTAGTAAAGCAGGGAAACCTAATCTATAATAATAAAATAAGGGACCTCTTTGTATTTGTATTCATGAATTCTCAGCACTGCTGAATATTGTTATTCTTTACCATTCTATTTAAACAGATAGATGCATGCATTATTGCATAACCAATTCATTCTTGAGGTCATTTTCTTAAGGAGTTTATAAAATGTCACCTCCTATTATATATTTCTGCACTGATAAGTACTAACGGGACTCTCTCGAAAATGTAAAACTTGCTCTTTATACTATATTTATTTTACCTGTGTCAGTACTCCTGAGCGTTCAGTCTCTTTCCATGTTCTGTGAACCTGCATGAATTCTGCAAACTTAACAAAAACTCCTGATGTTTGTAAAAGCCTGTTAATGTATGAAATTGTAGATTGATAAGAGGAACATTTCAGTGCAACTACAACTGCCTTTGTAATGCTCCTATAGTGCTGAGGTAGGGACAAAAACTACTATAAATCAGAGGATTCAAGATTAGGGTGAACACTCCCTCCTCTCAGCACTGAGACACTAGTCATGCTAGGAAAATGACTAATGCACTGATGCAGCTGCACCGCTGCAAGCTCTTTAATGTAGCTGCTCTAAGCCGACGGGAGAGTGCAGTGCTGATGGGACTAGAGAGAGCTGAGACCTAAACCCTGTCTGTTCCAGAAATTTGCACCCAGATAACTACATCAGTGTAGCTTCTCTGATGCTTCTCAACTCTTAAGGTTTGCATTTATGCAAAGCAGGGCTTACTGCAGCCGGCACGCTGCAGGAATGCACCTATACCCATAGGTTTTGGGCAGTACTGAATAGCAGAGTTAATTTTTTCCTATCAGATAAAATTGAGTTTTAGCTAAATATGTAATTTTAAACCTAACGAATGTTCACAGGAAGCTGAATAAATCCGAAAAACTTTGGCTAAGCAGAGAACTAATCATTGCTAAAAGATTAGTACTTACAAAAATGGAAATCCAAAAAGCAACCAAGAATTGAAGGCTGAAGCATAGACATCGTAAGCTTGTCCACCATGGAAAGAATTGTAAACCATAATAGAAATACCCAAGAAAAATTTTCAGAAAGATAGGGTGCTCTCCTGGAAGTATCTGAATGATCTTAAGTGCATGGGCCTGGCCCCACTTCTCTACCCACTTCCTTCCCTTTCGGTCTCTATCCCCCTCCTCTGAATTATGCTTCTATTCTTCCTTGTTTTAATAATTTTCTTTAACTAGTTATAGTTGTAAGCTGTTATAAGCAAATTTGTTTGTAAATTGTAGAGTACAAATTGATTTGTATTTTAACCATTTTCTGTATAATTCAATGTTTAAAGTTATAGCAAATGCCTAATATATTATGAAAAGTTTATGTATTTTTTTCCTGTTTTAAAAAATTTAATAAGAGGGCAAAAAAGCAGCACTTACTCCAGCTGCTTACTCATGCAGCACATCTACGTTATGGGTCTGTATGAGCAGCAACATCAATGTCATTATACCAGTGCGTAATGTAAACAGAGCCTTAGCAAATCCTAAATGGAAAGCAGGAGCAGTTCTCTTGGAACAAGACTAGATGGGGCTCATGAGCTGCATTTCTCTAACAAGTCTACTCTTGCCAAGTCTAGGGTTACCATATGTCCGGGTTTCCCCGGACATGTCCGGCTTTTGGGTCTTTAAATAGCCGTCCGGGGGGAATTTGTAAAAAGCTAAAAATGTCCGGGATTTCCCCCGGACGGCTATTTAAAGACCCAAAAGCGCTGACAGGGCAGCCGCGCTGGGGGAACCGTGGCAAGCCGGTGCCGCCAGTGCCGCTCACCTTCCCTCCCTGGGCCCTGGGGCAGCGCGCAGCTGAGCTCCCAGCGCGGCGGTGTCAGCCCACGGGGCCCCCCTCCTGGCCGGCAGGAGCCTGCAGAGCGCAGCCCTGCCCCTGCCCCGGCACACAGAGAGGCAGGGAGGTCTCACTCCCCTGCGTGCTGCAGCGGGGCGGGGCCTGTAGACTCTGGCAGCAGGCAGCGGCCGCCAGACAGAGAGCCCCCCCCACCCCTGCCCGCCTCCCCTCGACCCGACCCTAGGAAGGGGCCAGAGGGACTGGGAGGGACCTGCCTGCTGGATGCTTCCTGGGAGCTGCTCCAGGTAAGCACTGCTGGGCTCACTTGGCCCCCTGGCAGGTCCCTCTGGGGGGGCTCCCCTCAGACCCACTGCCCTCAGGCCCCACCCTGACCCTGTTCCCTCAGCCTCCCCCGCAGTCCCCCCTGTACCCCCACCCTCAACCAACTGCCCTCAGCCCCCCTGACCCTGTTCCCTCTGCCTCCCGCACAGTCCCTCCCCCCGATCATTTCACCCGACCCACTGCCCTCAGCCCCCACCCTGACCCTGTTCCCCCTGTACCTCCCACCCCGAACCCACTGCCCTCAGTCCCTGCCCCCATTCCAACAGCCTCCCCCACAGTCCCCCTGCTCCCCGCAACCCACTGCCCTCAGCCTTGCCCTACCCCAAATCTCTTCTTCAGCCTCCCCCGTCATCCCACCCCCATCGCTCCCCCTGCTGTCCCACACCCTCAACTTCCCCCCATTCCAGTCCTGCTCCCCTCTGTCTCATCCCCTCCAGACCCTGTCCCGCTCCCCAACCCTCCCCAGCCCAGCCCCATTGTCTCCCCCGCCCCACCCCACTCTACACAGCTCTCTCTACCCTGTCCCATTCATGCTCCCCTCAGCCCCTACCCTACTCCCCCCATCCCAGTCCTGTCCCATCCCCCTCAGGCCCCCCAGTCCCAGTCCTGTCCCTCTCAGTTCCTCCACTCTGCTTCCCCTGGTCCATCCCCACACACCCACCGACTCCCTCGACCTCCCTCCCCCCAATCCCACTGCCTGGACCCACCCCCGTCCCACTCAGGACATGCGTGAAAAAGAAGCAATGGGCTTAAATTGTAGCAAGGGAGATTTAGGTTAGACATTAGGAAAAACTTCCTAACTGTAAAGATAGTTAAGCACTGGACAAATTACCTAGAGAGGTTATGGAATAGCAGTCATTGGAGTTTTTTAAGAGGTTAGACAAACACCTGTCAAGGATGATCTAGTTGTTATTACTCAGTCCTGCCTCAGTGCAGGGGTTTGACTAGATGACCTGTTGATGTCCCTTCCAGTCCTACATTTCTGTGATTCACACTGAATTGCCTTGTGCCACTGTCTAGTAGTAGTGGCACACAGTTCTCTGACATGCAGGTTTATAAAATTGTAGTTAATATACAGTTTAGAGCATAGCAATTTTAAAGCTCTGCATGTTCAGACCAACTGAGCTGAAAATTGTGATCTTGTATTCAAAACTATTAAGATGTGGGCTGAAATAAAATCAGCATGAATTGCTCAACAATATCAATGGAATCAGCATTGCGCTGCTATATATTGTAAAACATTACAGTGAAATCTTGCAAGTATTACATAGCACGCCGCCTTGCCCAAGTGGTAACTAAGCATAACATCTTCCTGTTTCAACATTCTTAACTTGTATCCCTCCTAGAAGTTGTTTTTTTTTCAAACACTGAATGCTGCTAAGTTATGAGTTTTAACAGGTTTTTTTTCTTTTAAACCACAGCACTGAATGTTATTCTAAAATTGTTTTCCAAATATTCTTAAACTCCCAGTTTATCCCCTGCTGATGTTCATTGTGAAAAGTATTGCAGGTCTAATAATAATATTTGGCACTTCTGTAATTCACTGTCCAACATGTGTTTTGTGCCCTCCTCTGGTGGATTTTTAGAGGATAACTGTATAGCTACAGGGAGTTATATCTTGAGCTCAAGTAGTAGAAGCTCATGCTTTTAAGTCTGGATGGCTCAGGTTCAATCTTTGGTGACTAGCTATGATGGAGGTTGCTACACTTATAATCTCTTTAATCAGAAGTTCTGAATATGCTTTGTTGTGGGCAGAACTAGCCTATAGTTAAGCAACCGAAAATTTAGAATGGGAAGTGTTGAAATGTTGGGAAGCCTTATAATTTTGCCAATCTGGAACGAACATCCCATCTGAGGGATGGGGGCGGGGAGAGAGGAGAGTGAGACAGGACCAGGAAACTGGGACAAGGAATCCAGAGCGGTAGTGGGGGGCAGTTGAAATCAGATGAGGAGCTGGGGCGGGTTAGACAGCAATAGGATAGACATAGACTGGAGGGGACGGGGAAGAAGGGTCTTTGACTACTAGAGACCACTCCGTTCTCCGAACATTTGATTCGCGGGAAGCAGGGGAGGGGGAAGAGTAGGGGGCGAAGCGTTCAGGGGAAGGGGCGGAGTTGGGGCGGGGACTTTGGGGAAGGGGCGGAGTTGGGGCGGGACCGGGGGCCCTTGGAGTGTCCTCTTTTTCCAGGACTGTAATATGGTAACCCTAGCCAAGTCAGTCCCAGAAATATTTCTAACCAGCAGGAGGGCGGGCCAGAGTGTGAACTCTTAACTGAGGAGTAATACCTGCTTGCAAACGTGGTGCTACATTGTCTGCTACAGGCTGCAGCTCAAGAAGAGCATGCAGCTAAAATCAGAGGTGCAGGCTCCCCTTTCCCTTGTGACTGCAGACGATATAAGTGTGTTTGCAGTGGGCACAAAATAGCACCTTTCACCAGAACAAAGCTTTTGCATCTCTTGAGCAGGCTCACAGTATAACTGGGGTCGATGTTGATATGTGCTGAATTTTTAGGCATTGTGACTTTGGATATGTCTATCAGCACTGCAAGTGCTGCACCGCTGTAGTGTAGACAGTTGCAGCAACGAAAGGGGTTTTTCTGTCACTGTAAATCCATCCCCTCAGGAGGCAATAGCTAAGTCAACAGAAGAATTCTCCCATCAACCTACCGGTGTCTACCCCAGGCTTAGGTCGGTTTAACTACGTTAGAGACATAGCTTGGTTTTAGGAATAGACCAGGCCTGTGTGCCCTGCGACAGTCTGTTCCTGCTTCAGTCACTTACTGTCTGTCACTGGACTACTGCTCTGTGGGCTTGAGCAATTGGCATCATGTCTGTGCCTCAGCTTCTTCCACTGTAAAATGGGGATAATCAGAATTACTAACCTACATCCTCATAGGTTGTTGTGGGGATTTGTTTAGCTATTGACTCTAGTAAGGCTCTGATACTCTCTCACGTGACCTTCTCATGAACATACTAGGGAAATATAGCCTAGGCAAACCTACCACAAGGTGTGTGCGTAGCTGGTTGGAAAACCACAGTCAAGCTGGAAGAGCATATTGAATGGAGTCCTGCAGGGATCTCTCCTGGGACCAGTTCTATTCCGTATCTTCATAAATGATTTGGATAATGGCATACAGAGTACACTTATAAAGTTCATGGAGGATGCCAAGCTGGGAGGAGTTGCAAGTGCTTTGGAGGACAAGGATTAGAATTTAAAATGATCTTGACAAACTGGATAAATAGCCTGAAATAAATAGGATGAAATTCAATAAGGACAAATACAAAGTACTCCACTTAGGAAGGAATAATTAATTGCACAGATGCAAAATGGCAAATAACTGGCTAGGAAGGAGTACTGCAGAAAAGGATCGGGGGCGGGGGGGTTATAGTGCATCGCCAACTAAATGAGTCATCAATGTAATGTTGCAAAAAAGGTGAACATCATTCTGGGATGTATTAACAGGAGTGTTGTAAGCAAGATATGAGAAGTAATTCTTCCATGCTACTCAGCACTAATAAGGCCTCAACTGGGAGTGTTGTGTCCAGTCCTGGGCACTGCACTTTGGGAAAGACGTGGACAAACTGGAGGAAGTCCAAAGGAGAGTAACAAAAATTATAAAGGTCTAGAAAACGTGCCCTATGAGGAAAGACTGGGGGAAAAAAGGGGGAGGGGGATTAGTTTGAAAAAGAGCAGACTGAGGCGAGATATAACAGTCTTTAAATACATAAAAGGTTGTTATAAAGAGGAGGGTGATAAATGGTTCTCCTCATCCACTGAGGACAGGACAAGAAGTAATGGGCTTACATTTTCACAAAGGAGATTTAGGTTAGACATTAGGAAATCTTCCGAACTGTAAGGGTTGTTGAGTACTGAAACAAATCACCTAAGGATGTTTTAGAGACTCCATCATTGAAGGTTTTTAAGAACAGGTTAGACAAACACCTGTCAGAGATGGTCTAGATAATGCTTAGTCCTGCCCCAGTGCAGGGGACTTGACTAGATGACTTATCGAGGTCCCTTCCAGTCCTATATTTCGGTGAATCTAATCCCTTGTGCAAGATTCTGAAAATGTAAATGGCCAAGAAAAATTAGCACCCAGATTCCACAGCCACAGGTGCACTGTAGCAATATATGGATAGGTACAATGAGCTGGTAAGCACTGGTCAGTGCTTTCTCAGAATCCTCAACTTCAGAGATTCTCAAACGGCAAGGATAGCACTGATTGGAGAGACTCGTCATGTCAGTAACTGTAACAGGATCCCGAGGAAACCTCCCTTTTGACTGGACAGAAAGATGGTCAGATAATCCTCCTCTAGGGTATACCCACTCTCCACACACTCCTTGTTGTGGAACATGCTTGCATTTTTAGAGAGCGCTCCAGCTGAGGAGTCAGACCTGCCTGTGAGATGTTTGTGACTTGCTTAGGTGAGGGAGGAGGAGGGTGGCTCTGAAAGTCCTGTAGGGAAAAGCCCTGGAAGCATCCAATCTAGTCCATGCTGAACTCTAGGAGGTAAGCCTGTACTTACAGAGACTTCAAGTTCTGAGGCAGCAGAATCACTCCAGTTACAAGGTAAGGGTGTGATTCATCCAAAGTCCACTGAAGTCGATGGGAATCTTTCCACTGACTTCAATGAGAACAGGTATTGGACAAAGACCTATTGTTTCTGCTAGGAATGGGGGAAGGGACATTGTCCACTTAGTTGCATATAGAGGAGCAAAGTCTGCTAGACTGCAAGAGATGTGAACTGGCCCCACTAACCACTGGGGCACTTTGATATCTCTTGGGTTTCCTGGGTTACCTGGACTCACAGCTCGATTAAAAATTCCTTTTAAATTCCAAAATAACCTTTGGAAGTGGCAGGAAACTGAAAGCTGCACTGAGCTAATTGTTACCTGAATGTTCTTGGGCAGCGGTCTCCAACCTTTTTATGCCCAAGATCACTTTTTGAATTTAAGGGCAACCCAGGATCTGCCCTGTCCCTTCCCCAAAGCCCCACCCCACTCACTCC
>NW_020665348.1:9768-12879 GCF_002925995.2 Terrapene triunguis
ACTGTTTAAAATTAAAAAAAATGAAAACAGAGAATTTGTAGTTAGTGAAATAAAACAATTTCCTACTAGTGTAATTTTAACATTTAATTTTAACAAAAACACAATAACAAACAATTTGAGTTCAACTATACACTGTAATGAAAAACTTTAGTGTCTTCCAGTTTCTCATAAATTAAAAGAATTTATATGAACTGAATTTTTCTGGTTTTTATACTTGCGTAGTCTTTTAATAAGTCAGTGAAATCTAAATTTTTTGCAATAGTACTTTCAATTGAAATTAATGCCAGTCCTGACATACGATTTTGAGACATGGTGGACCTCAAATAATTTTTTAGTAATTTCAGTTTTGAGAAACTGCGCTCACCAGAAGCCACTGATACTGGTAATGTTAAAAGAATGTGTAATGCTATAGCAGTGTTTGGAGTGAAAAAATCATTTCTTGCTATAAATTCTAATACTTTTAGAGGAGAAGTTTTAGGACTTATTAGCTCAGATAAAGCTATTAATTCATCATACAATTCTACTGCATCGATGTCAGCAGTGTTATCAGTACTGAGCGCTAAATGTAGGTCTTGGCACTGCTTCATGAGGTCTTCTTTGGAAAACTGATTTTTAATATTTCCAATATCGTATAAAAATTCGAAAGTTTCACAATGACCATGCAACTGACAAAATCTTTCTTCAATGGAAGTTATAGCTACATCCAAAATACAATAGAAACATTCAACTTTAAACCTTTCGTTTGGATCGAGAATAGGATCATCATGAGCCTCATAACAAAACTGTCTTGTTTTTTTCCGAGGACGAATGAATTTTTGAGGTGCAAACGTTGGTTCAAAATCAAGATCCTCTGCTATTGTTGTTGCTTCTTTGACAGTTTCTTCAAATCCTTCATCTGAACGGTATTTTTTTAAATATTCCAGCGTTTTATTCAAAATCATCTTTGCCTCAGATATGTCTATGGTTATGTTCTGCATAACTTTGCTGGTCAAATTAATTTGATTTAGAATATTGTGCCAAATAACCGTGCAACATGAAAATTGAAACTGCATCATTTTCTGAGCCAATGTTTCAGCTTCATGTCGAAATGAAGGATCATACGACAAGTCCTGGCTTATTTCGAATAGTGCATCGTAAATCTCTCCTGATGAATATCGGAATGGTCTAATAGCTTCTATCCTACTTTCCCATCTAATTTGACTCAGAGGTTTAAGTGTGAGTTTTTGTTCAAGATGCTTCTTCAAGACTGCCCAACGGTGTGTGGAAGCACTAAAAAAGTTGTAAATTGTTTGCACTGTGGTAAAATATGAAACGGCATCTTTAGATGATTTGGCGGCATCACTGACAACCAGATTGAGCGAATGCGCATGGCAAGGAATGAAAAAAGCTCGATTGTTTAAATTCAATATTCTTTGCTGTACATCTGCATGTCGTCCTCGCATGTTTGAGCCGTTATCGTACCCTTGGCCGCGCATATTTTCTAAAGGTATTCCATAGTGTTCCAATCTCTGTAGAATTACATCTGTGAGGGCTTTCCCAGTAGTTTCATTCACTGGTATAAATTCTAGAAAGTGTTCACAAATTTTCACTTCTGCATTTTCATCAATTTTCAGAAATCGTAAAACTATTGACATTTGCTCGGTTTTGCTCAGATCTTGAGTACAATCAACTATAATTGAGTAATATTTGGCATGTTTCAAATTCGATAAAATTTCATTACGCACTCCATTAGAAATTAATTCTATTATCTCATTTTGTGTATTTTTACCCAAATAATGGGTGTGAATCTCTCCATCTTTCACTCTTCGTACATGCTCAGCCATAACATTATCAAATTTTGCCAATAACTCAGCCAATTTTAAGAAATTTCCATTGTTATTCTCATATAAAATATCCGAGGCTCCACGGAATGCGAGGCACTGTTCGGCTAGGAAATTAATGATTGCCAGTAAACGTTCCAACACTGCTTGCCAACGTAGAATTTCTGAATTTAGTTGACGTTGCTGTACCGCATTGATTGTTGTACCGGTACGTAATCTGTTTGACAGCTCAATCCAATTTGTCAATGAGCGTAAATGATTTTTTGATGTTTCATGTTCTTTCAAATGCTGATGCAAATTTCGCCAGTCATTAAAACCTGCAGTTGCCAGAAAAATGTCCGAGTTACAGAACAGTTTGCAGCAAAAACAAAAAACTACATCTTTGGTCTGTGAATACACTAACCACGATCTATTAATTTGTTCCCCATTTTTCATTTTTTTCTTCATACTGGATGGCATAAATCGACGATTTGACTCATTAAATGGATATTCAAATGTAGGATCTAGTTTTGAAGGACCTTTTTTCACAATAATAATTCGCATTGTATCAGTAATTATTGTCGGCCATGTACTTGGATCCGATCCTATGTCAGTCTCTCCACCTTCCAATAATTGTTCTTCAGTTTTAGATTTGGATAACAGTTCTTCATTTCTGGACTCTTCAGCTGAAGTAGTAAATCTTTGGATGGATTGTGATTGTTCATCTTTATCAGTTAGTGAAGATAATCTTTGGTCAGATTGTTGTTCATCTTTATCAGTTGATAAAGGTAATCTTTGGTTGGATCGGTCTTCATCAGTTGATGAATAATCACCTTCAGTGCATTGCTTAGAGCTTTCTCCTTGATTGTCGACTTTTTTAAAATACTTTTTTGAAGTATGAGATAATTTTTCTAATTCTTTTTGCCGTTTCTCTCTTTGTTGCCGGTAAGCAGCACCAGAAAGTCGTTTTCGTTTTTGTCACGGCATTTTAACCCTATAACCACTGGCACCGACGCGAAACGGAAATTAGCGCGAATGGCGGCGATAGGGCAGCACAGTACACACACGTAATCGTGATTTGAGTGACCGTGTCACAACATGACATGATATTTTTCACGTCACACTCCTATTGCACTACTGTACTTGCCGTAGATAAGGCGCTAGTCATTGGGGCGAGAGAGCTCCCCACGAGCTCGGATACACACTGGACCCAGCCCTGCTGGCGTTTTCCCAGCGCTGAGGCCGCCCAGCTGGGAGCCTGAGGGGCATGCAATGGAGAGAGCTCTGTGGCTGGAGGAGCCAAGGAAGAGGT
>NW_020665348.1:12889-24366 GCF_002925995.2 Terrapene triunguis
GCTCGCCCCCTGCAGGAGGGGAGGCAGAAGGAGACTCCAGGCACTGGAGTGCTGTGAGGGGCTGGGGAGGGAGGCAGCAGCCTCTGGGGCTCCAGCAGGCAGAAGCTCCCCAGGGGTCCTGGGGACCCTCCCGCCTGGCCCGACTCTTACCTTGCTGCAGATCTGGCCTGAGGTGGAGTCATCTCTGGTCACCGCTGCTCCCAGGGCCAGGGGTTGGGGCTGCTGCTGGATCCCAGCCCTGTTCATCCTTGGGCTTCGCCTTGGCTCTGGCACGAGCTGGGCTCAGCCCGGGCTGCCACTCCGCTCCCCTCTCCCCTCTCCTGGCAGGAGGCGGCGCAGGGAGGAGGAGGAGGAGGAGGCAGAGGCAGGGACAAGCCGAGGAGGAGCGGACCGCCCGGGCGCCATGTTCCCCCGTCCTCTGTGGCCCTGCCCCGGCTGCAAAGGACGGGCCGCTCCTCGGTTTGTTCACGCCGCTCTCCCGCGGGCAGCGGGAAGCGGCCACCTCCCCCCCCCCAGGCAGGCGCCGGTAGTGCGGCCCTGCCCCGGCTGTAGAGGACGGGCCGCTCCTCGGCTTGTTCGCGCCGCTCTCCCGCGGGCAGCGGCCACTTCCCCCCCAGCATTTTGCCGCCCCATACATTTTGCCGCCCTAGGCACCAGCTTGTTTAGCTGGTGCCTAGAGCCGCCCCTGTTTGGCGTTGGTCAGGTCACTTAACTTCTCTGACCTGGTCTCTACTAGTCAAAGAGGCATTGCAACAAACCATTAATTGAGCTTGCAATGCCTGTACCAATGCCTTGTGTCCTCATAGACAGCAGCTGCCCGGTGTTTTGCAAGAGCTGCTTGTACTGGTTGCTTGCAGTTCTGGGACAAAATGCACCCTACAATGCAGTGCTTTGCATATGGAAATTACCTAGGCATCTCTGCTGCCAGCAACACTGCTCCATGTTATGGGGAAAAAGTTTCTGTGGCCCTAGAATGCACTTGGTACAGTACAAGCATGGTTGTAAAGAATATTGCATACACACCAAAATGGTTTAGTTCAAAAATATTCCTGTGTGGAAATACCAGACCATTGCAAGGACAAGCAAGAAAATGAACTGTTTCATGCAGTCATATCCCTGCAGTAGTTTCTTTGCTTCATATAAACACATCCTCTCTGGAAAAAATTCTGGACTCCAGCTGAGGATCTCTTAAAATTTGTCAGGAGAAGCAGGAGTGCAAAAGTGATTTTAAGTACCTCTGAGCTCCCTTGATCCTGGGTCATCTGGATGTTGCACAGCTTCTCTGGCACAGATTAGAGTAGCTTGAAGATTTCTCTAACTTGCACCCACTGCCAACAGCCCTACGGGGTCATTATGATAACTGGGGATCGCCGGGAACAGGGAAACTGTGCTAATCCCCTCTTTCCCCCAGCTATGCCCCGTGTACTGGCCACCAGGAGGAGACGGGGTTGGAGTAAAAGCCATTATGGTGGCCTCATTGGTTCTATGCCATCCAAGAATCCCCCTACACTGGGGAATATTCCTGTGGCTGGTTAAACCAGCCTCATAGCCATTGCCCATCAGTGAAGCAGGGCCAAATTGTCCTAGTGGTGGAAGGATCTAGGCCTACAGCTGTGATCCACCTCTGAAATATTTTGATTTTTAATTTGATCCACTCCAAGATTATTATTTATCTACAGCTTACAGTAATTATGAATGAACTCTTTGGTCATCACTCTCTAGAAGCATATTGTTCCCACAGTATCATTTATACAATTCTTCCAAGCCTGAAAGAGCATTTCAGACCTTGTCACAGTTATCTCTTTTTGCAAATGTCATCTGGATAATATAGGAAGACATTGAGTAGGTGTAGTGTTAAGTCTCCATACTTCAGGTACCTTTTGTCACTTCTCATCAATTAAACTAGTTTGTTTTCAAAGATATAACTAAATAGTGCTGTCTACTCTGTGACATTCTGTTGTCAAACAATGGCAAACTTTATCAGATTGCCCTTCACTGCTAGCTCTTGTCTTTCTCTAGTTATTTAATTAAATTAGATGATTGCATACTTTATAGACTCCTCTGAGAATCAACGAAACAAAATACTTGTTTACTTACTGTAATTTAAAAAATCTGAATTGAAAGTGAATTTAAAATCCTGCATTGGAATGCATGGTTTGTTCTACAGGTAGAGACATTTGAATGCTCTGAGATTATTTGTTTTCAAGACTGGACACTAGCAGTAAAATTGGTTAAAAGTAGACAGTACAATATACGTTTACCACTTTTCATCAAACTGTTTTTGGGTTGACTTTATAACACGTACATGAAAATGTACAGACATCACAAAAATTAGAAACACAATCTTATTTTTCTGCCAATAATTATTGTACTATTTGTCCAAGGCACTAGTATTTGTAATTGTAAATAATATGTTGTGTAAAAGAAATACATAACTGAGTAAGATATGACTGTGGTATTAGTAGAAAAATAACATTTCTAACAACATTTGCACGTAACAGAAAAAAATTACCAGTACTTTGGTATTAGGATATCCTTACACAGAAAATGTATCTGTCTACTTCATGGTGGTACAACTTTCATATGATAAAACAGCTTTATTAACTTACCAGTGTTTTTATTTAATGTGGTACTTTAAAAAATACATATCAATTCAGTTTCATAACTATTTTTTAGTCCAACTAAACATTTAATCTCACTGTGCAAATGATAGGCTACTGAATCTAACTTACATCGTCCTTTGAGGTATAGCATTGATTGTGGGCCCCAATTTCTTGCTATGAGTTTGCTCTGCAAGTTGCAAAAACAAAGTAGAAATTATTCGGCTAGAAATGAATCCTCTCATAAAGTCCTGCAGAGACATTTTTAACCTAAATTTTACCTTTGGAGCACACCAAGATTCAACTATAAGAAAAACCATGAGGATGGGACAGGCGCAAACCACTGCAGTTTTAGTTTTCTGTAAGAAAATAATAATTTTTTTAAAAATATTTTTGTCTTTCATAATACATTTAGCAAAATGGAGCAATGAATATTATAAATCAAAGTTCATGCACACTCTGTATTCGACTTACCATTTTAGCACGTCTGCTGCTGTCACTCTCTTCTAGCATCCAAATGCTGTCAAAGATTTGGTTTGCCACTCTCTCACTGGAAAAGAGCTTGAGCAGCTGATGATCATAAAACATGCAAACCTCAGTTCAGCTGGGCATGTTTCTTTCCAGCAGTCAGTTTTAAAGGCAACAATGTATAGATGCAGTTTAATATGCGAAAATTAGGTATACAGAATCTACCTTCCTTTGTGATCAAAACAACAAAATTATCGTGTCAGGCTCTTTTATACCAGGGTAGTTAATGACAGTTGTCCCCGTGAGATCCGGAAACAACCTGTACCCAAAGGAAAAAAAAAATACAAGAGAAAAGTTGACTAAATGTCAAGCATTCTCAGTAGATGCTGCATATGTGTAATTTGCATCTTCCGCCCTGTTTTCTACCATAGTAAACACCTGATAATGGGGAGGGTTGAAAAGGAAAGTTTCCCTGTTCATTGACTGTTTTATATGCTCATTTATCCATCACTCTCTTCTGTTCTCTTTAGTTGGTTGTACCATACTCATTACCATAGCACCTATGTAGAGCTACACGTTTTATTTTACTTGAACGTACTGTTCCAACCCTTCCTTGCAGTCGTTACTTGTTCTTTATCCTATATGCCATTCATCCTGTATGGCATATAAAATATACATTCAGAGTATTTTATTTCATTTCATCTCTTTGGTGTGTTGGCTTAAGTCCTTTAGATCATTTTATTGTAAAGTCAATGACTCTATACATTTATATGCTCATTTCAAGGGTTCAGATTCATTAGGAAATGAACTAGTCCCTGTTATATCTGTTCCCATTGATTACACAGAGCTGGGCATGCCACTGTTTCTTTTATACTTTTTAAGCATATTAATGGCAAGATGAAAAACAAAAACACGTACATGAATTTCCTACATTTACAGGACTTTCCAGAATTAAAAATGTGTTTCGACCACAAAAGGAAAGAAGATTGAATTATTCTGAACTAGTAAACTAAAACAAATGTTAAGGATTCTAGCAAAAGATGCTGGCCAGAGTAAAAGAAAGTGAGGGGACTGAAATTCAAGTTGTAGAATTGGAAGGATTTTATTTCCTCTCCTCTTCCTGTAACTATATGCAGAAATATTAGCTCTGGGCTGTGTGTGAACTTTACAAATCTTTAGGGTTTACGTATTACATATGGGTCCAATTCTCATTAACACAAAGGCCACTTTTATACGGCTCTAGCAGTGTAAAGGGGCCATAAAGTGGGTGTATATATCTGCTCCCACTTTAAAGTCCTTCTATGCTGCCAGTGTGGTGTAGAGTTGTCTCAATATAAATCAGTTTCAGGCCCATATGTGTTTATTATAATATAAAAAGTTAGCTGCTCACTCAAAACTCCCTTGCAGTTAACTGGAATTTTGGATACAGAAGGGTCCTGAGAGAATTAAAAGGAACGGTGGACCAAATTTTGCAGTGATTTACATCTTGTGCAATGCTGAAGTCACCAGCATCGTGTTACCTGGAAATCAGCACTGAATTGAGCTGTGTTTGTTCAGAAGCTGCAATATCAACAAATGGAATATCAATCAGTAAATTGACAGATTCATCACGTACATTAAATTAGATAGAAGTAAGAAATGTTGGTGATGCAACAACTTGTATGAATTTTAACAGTACATATGACCAGACCTGACTTAACTGAATCTTCGTTTCTGTGCAGTGATCTAATTATTTTGCATTTAGGAACAAATTCTGATGTCAACAGCAGGTTGAGAAACTGCACCAATGAGATCCACCACAGTTTGTGGGCAAGCTACTTTATGGTAGCCCATGCAGCTCCTGTGCTCCTGCTCTGTAGCTGGAGCAGTAACCCATGGATCTCCATAGTCTCAGACCCCACCAAGCCCCACTCCTACCCTATCCCACCTCTGCCCTCAAAAAGTAACCTGTGGGCTGGGGCACGGGGAACCTCCACAGAGCTTTGCTCAGCAAAGCAGGTATGTCTCCCCTGAATAGGCTCTCCAAATCCTGCCCTTTTCCCCTTTGGAGTGGAACTGCACCAGTTCCTCTGTCTTTTGTACCCTCCTCATCAGGACCTCCAATCTGGCAAAGCACTTAAGTACATGCTTTAAGATAGGCACATGCTTTAGTCCATCTCTGTTCAGCAAAGCACATGTTTCAGTGTAACTTCTGTCAGTGAGTCTAAGAAGCAGATTTGCTACTTAAAATTATACATTCCAAAGTTTTCTTTTGGGTTTTGGGTTTTTTTTAATCTTCATCTGAACCATCCATAAACATGTATTGAATAAAAAAAATTTTCAGTTCCCTAATTAGCTTACATCAAAGTTATATCAATTCAGGACCGTAAAATGTGAATACATGTGCCCTTCAGTTTTAATATTGCTAGTATTATGACAGATTGCAGTTAATGCTATTTACGTAATATTTTCTCTAGCACTGATTTTATGTAATGTACTCCTTGTTTTTTTGGTTTTGTTTTAACCAAATGACTTGCTTTATTCTGTGTTCAGTTACAGCTTCAGAGAGTTATTATCCAGTCCATGATAACTGAAAGGCTAATCTCTGCATAATCTGAAGCAACTCACTGAAGCTGTTCCAAGGGAAATGGGGTGAATTTTACAACAATTTACCACTCCAATACAGAGTTTACATTTGAAAAGGTCAGCTTAATGGCTTTACCTCTTTGCTCATTATTAAAAAGTATATGTGTATTTAATGTATTTTCTTTTATAATTTCATGTGCTGCTTTTAGAATGTTTGATTTACAGAAGTTAAATCTAAACTAATTATTGTTAAAATAATCAATATGAGCCCAACCGTGCAATCCTTATACTGTCCTCTAAAGCAAAACTCCCACTGACTTTAGTCGGATGCTGCCTGACTAAGGACTGCAGGATTTGAAACAAATGGACAATAAGTTTTTAATGTCTTTGACTGAAGAAAAGGACGAGGCTTAATTTTTAAAAGTGATTTGGGGTGTGTAGCTTGAGATAGCTTAAAGGGGACTGATTATGAGAGGGAGACACTCAGCACTTTCTGCAAATCAGCTCCTTTTAAGGCTTTTATTTTTTTAAAGTTAGGCTTATAAGAAATTTGCTTTATCCACATTGTCAATAAATAGGATCCACTCTGTTTTTGAAAAGAACAGCCCTAGAGACTGTTTCATTCTACATTTGTTCTGAAGTTATAGGCAAAGAGTGCAAAACACTAAAAGCAGAGAACTCTACTGCAAAAAGGTTAGGGCCTGATTTTTAAAATCTGGCATCCTTTATTTGTGCTCACAATTTGTGCCCACAAATAATAAAGATCACTTAAAAGATCAAACCCTTAAAATCTTCAAATGTTTCCCTTTCTCATCAGTTGATCTGCATACTCCACAAGATAAACTGTCAAGTTTGAATATCTTATTGTCTAGAATGTGTGTATTAAATTAGATTTCTTCAGTCATTAAAATACTTTGAGACATTTCTTTGAGGATCTGTCTGTCTCACTCCATAGGTTTATATGGCACAGTATGTTAGACAGAAAGAAACGTTAACTGTGTAAGTTCATATTGGTGCATTTGGTCCATGGAAAGCCTCCCATTTACTTCAGTGGGCTTTTGATCAAGCCCATTGTGTTTAACTTGTTAATAGAAAGTTTATTTTTTGTTTAGATGCATAAGTTCCATAGTTCATTTTAATAGGTTTTAAAGGGGCAGCTCAGTAAGACTTGGTAAAGGAGCTATTGGGTCCCACAGCAAAATGAATGAGGTTGTTAACTGTGGCGAGGCATCCATTTAGCTTCCTGGAGAGGGTGGATTGTCAATCCCTGATTGAGCTGCTTAGTTGTCCCTTGAAGAGAAGACTGGCTCCAGATTCAGCTATCTTCCAGGCCTGCTAACCATGAAAAAGTGGATAAGAGAAGATGCTGGGAAGATGAATGCCATGTAATGACCCCCTCTAGTTCCCACAAAGATTTGGTCTAGGTGCAGTTCTAGGGATGGGTAAAGGTTCTTCGTTTTTCCAAACTGGTTTGCCCATCCCTGCTCGTAGTATAAATTCAGCAAATTTAAATAAACAAAAATAATATCACAAAGGAAAAAATTGGGTCTTTTTACCCAGCTCTAATGATTTACAGAATTCAAGCTACTGGAATATAGAACATCAATACAAATAGCATAGAGGTGTGCCCTGTCGCTATCGCTCAGAACATCATTATGTTTGTGGAATGGTCCTTTCTTTCCTGAATAAGCCTTTCCACAGCCAGGCTGATATTTCAGAAACTAATTGACAAGATAAAATCTGGCCTCTGACAAGTCTCCTACACTACAGATAATAAAAGGAAGATTTACAGATGGCGTTTCAGGCATTCAGCTGTTTCTTAAAGAGAAAAATAATAGAGACAGTCTTGGAAGCAGCTGTTACATGTCTTGTAAAGTGATACATCACTCAGGCTAGAGCCAGAAACACTGGAAAATCTCTTGCATAAATTTACTATGAATTAGGTGATTAAAAGCTAGGTTCAGAGCTGTGAAGCTGCTTAACGCTTTGTTAGCTCAAGGTGTTCTCTGAAACCAGTGAGTTTGTTTCATACTAGTCATATAATACTATTGTCCTTGTGGCCCAAACAGTTACCCAAAATTTGGGGCCTTGAAGGGTTGTTTCTATTAGATTGAAAAAGAGATTGTATAGGTCAGATATGTTCTTGGTGTAATCTTGTTTATTGATAAATAGTTTACATGTAACGCCGACAGATTCTGGTTATCATCGAACCTGGGACCTCTGGAGCTAAATGCATGAGCCTCTACTGCATGAACCAAAAGCTACCTGGCCCTAGCTAAGGCTGTAGAGCAGACTCATTAATCTCTAAGTGGTCTCGGTGCCGCTAGAGGGGACAGAACACCACACCCAGGAGGTGTGTGGGTTACATACTTCCCCTAGCTGAGGAAGCGTGTCCCAAGCTTCAGAGACTTCCCAGTTGAAATCCCGTATGAGCCCCCACTTGTAACACTGATAGAACCTAGTCGTCAGAATCGAACCTGGGCTCTCTGGAGCTAAATGCATGAGCCTCTACTGCATGAGCTAAAAGCCACATGGCCCTTAGCTAAGGCTGTAGAGCAGACTCATTAATCTCTAAGTGGTCTCGGTGCCACTAGAGGGGACAGAACATCACACCCAGGAAGTGTGTGGGTTACATACACAAAGTCCTGATTCCCTGAATATAATAGAACAAACAACAAAAGGAAGTTTCCTTGTTCAAAAATCCCCAAATGTGCCCTTCCAGCAGGTAGTTCAGTGCTCAAGCAGCTCTGGCCCTCTGCTTCCTCTCAGGGTCACACACACTCACAACTCCTTCTCACATCTGACTGCAACTCAATTTACCACTAATATCCTAGCCTAACCCATCTGTTTGCAACCAGAGAAATACCTGTTAATCTGACTGGCTTATCATTTGCTCTCTAATACATTTGTAAGTATTTAACAACCCCACTACCATCACTAATACTAATCTAATTAAAGGAAAATGAAGGCCTTTCCCACCCCCACATCCTACAATGTCACCCACTCACAAACCACTTTCTGCTTTATTCATTTAAATTCTCCTCTTTTGATGCTCTTGATCAGGGCCGGCTCTGGCTTTTTTGCCGCCCCAGGCAAAAAAGCCTCCTCCCGCCCCCGGCGGGGAGCGCGGCAGGGGAGGGCGCCGAGCCCGGCCACGGCCCCGCTCTCCCCGGCCGGCCGGAGCGCCACGGGAGGGCGGCGAGCCCAGTCGCGGTCCCGCTCTCCTCGGCGGCCGGAGCGCCGGGAGGAGGGCGGAGAGCCCGGCCGGGGCTCCGCTCTCCCCAGCGGCCGGAGTGCCAGGAGGAGAGCGGCGAGCCCGGCCGGGGCCCCGCTCTCCCCGACCGGCCGGAGCGCCGGGGGAGGGCGGCGAGCCCAGCCACGGCCCCACTCTCCCCGGCCGACCGGTGCGCCGGGGGAGCGCGGCGAACCAGGCCACGGCCCCGCTCTCCCCGGCCGGCCGGAGCACCGCACTGCGCCGCCCCCCTCCAGGTGCCGCCCCAAGCACATGCTTGGTAGGCTGGTGCCTGGAGCCAGTCCTGCTATTGCTGCTGAATTGGAGGGATTTTGATTGTTTGTTATGAAAACAGAAGGAACAGCAGATGAATTGTGTTAAAGAAAGGTGTAACTTTCTCCCCTGGTTTCCTGTGAACTAGCTGTGTAGAGTATCTATACCAGGGGTCGGCAACCTTTCAGAAGTGGTGTGCTGAGTCTTCATTTATTCACTCTAATTTAAGGTTTCGCGTGCCAATAATACATTTTAACTTTTTTAGATGGTCTCATTCTATAAGTCTATAATATATAACTAAACTATTGTTGTATGTAAAGTAAATAAGGTTTTTAAAATGTTTAAGAAGCTTCATTTAAAATTAAATTAAAATGCAGAGCCCCCCGGAACGGTGGCCAGGACCTGGGCAGCGTGAGTGCCACTGAAAATCAGCTCGCGTGCCACCTTCGGCACATGTGCCATAGGTTGCCTACCCCTGATCTATACTATGACTACCTTGTGGGACAATAAACAGAGTAATGGTGCTAATAATCTTGCATGTTATAAAGGTTGTTCACTGCACAAAAAGCAATGCATGGCACAAAAAAGTGTGGCAGCTAGTAGGCTTGTGCAAAATGTGCAGTCACAAGGGGAGTGGTGAAAACACTTGCATCCCCCTAATTTTTGTCAGAAATTGATTACTGGCTGCTTGTCTAAGAATATGTCTTCACTATAATTAATATGAGTTACTATTTTCAAGTTAGCATAGCTCAAGTGAGACCGGCTACACTGCAAAATAACATGAACTGCTGTGTCCACACTCCCACTGCATTTATTCGTGTGACGCACTAAGACCTGTGGGGGCTCAGCCCCTGGATCTCAGCAAAGCAGTAAGATGAGCTGCCCTATGATTTTTTTCCCAATGAATTGTGGGAGAAGTTATCTTTCCTTTCTGAACACACAGGGGGAAATATGGAAAGGCACTGGAAGACTAATGATACTCAAGTGAACATAGGCTACCTATGTCCACCCTACAGAGGGGTCATGTCAGCAGCTAACAAATTTTGCTAATTAAGGCCTGGTCTATACTAAAAAGTTAGGTTAACCCAGCTATGTCACTCAGGGCTGTGAAAAATCCACACCCCTGAGTGATGTAGTTAAGCCACCTTAATCCCAGTGTAGACAATGCTAGGTCAACAATATTTTTCAATATTTTCATTAATGACTTGGAAAATAGAGTGGAGAGTATGCTCATAAAATTTGCAGATGACACCAAGCTGGGAGGTTTTGCAAGCACTTTGGAGGACAGGATTAGAATTCAAAATGACATTGACAAATTGGAGAATTGGTCTGAAATTAACAAATTGAAATTCAATAAGGTCAAGTGCAAAGTACTACACGCAGGAAGGAAAAATCTACAACTACAAAATGAAGAGTAACCAGCTAGATGGTAGAACTGCTGAAAAGGATCTGGAGGTTATAGTGGTTCACAAGTTGAATATGTGTCAACAATATGATGCAGTTGTAAAAAAGGTTAATATCATTCTGAGATACATTAACAGAAGTGTCATATGAAAGACCTGGGAGGTAATTGTCCTGTTCTACTTGGCACTAGTGAGGCCTCAGCTGCAGTACTGTGTCCAATTCTGGGTACCACACGTTAGGAAAGATGAGGACAAATTGGAGAGAGTCTAGAGGACAGCAACAAAAAATGATAAAAGGTTTAGAAAACCTGACCTGTGAGGAAAGATTAAAATAACTGCGCATGTTTAGTCTTGAGAAAAGAAGACTGAGAGGGGACCTGATACAGTCTTCAAATATGTGAAGGGTTATTTATAAAGAGGACAGTGATTAATTGTTCTCGATGTCCACTGAAGGCAGGACAAGAAGGAATGGGCTTATTCAGCAGCAAGGGAGATTTAGGTCATATATTAGGAAAAACTTCCTAATTAAAGGGTAGTTCAGCTCTGAAATAGGCTTCCAAGCATGATTGTGGAATCTCCATCATGGAAGATTTTAAAGAACAGGTAAAAGAAACAACAACCAAGGATGTTCTAGGTATACTTGGTCCAGCTCAGCATAGGGGCTGGACTAGGTGACCTCTAGACAGGGCCAGCTCCAGGCACCAGCCGACCAAGCACGTGGTTGGGGTGGCACCTTAGAAGGGGCAGCCAATGTTGGGGTGGCGGGGGGCGCTCGGAGTGTTTTTTTTGTTTTGTTTTTTGTTTCGGCCGGGCAGCGCGGAGAGTGTTTCGGCGGCAGCGTGGCGCTGGGGGGGCTTCAACGGCCCAGCCCGGCGCTGGGGGGGAGGGTGGGGGTTTGGGCGGCCCGGCGCGGCGCTTTGGGGGGCCGGGGGTTTG
>NW_020665348.1:24466-25410 GCF_002925995.2 Terrapene triunguis
GGGGGGGGGGGGGAGTGTTACGGCGGGGCGGCGCTCTTCTTTTTTGTATTGGGCGGCAAAAAAGTTAGAGCCTCTAGAGGTCCCTTCCAGCCTTTATTTCTATGATTCCATTACTACAATTCTACCCTCTCCCCTTCCCTTCATACTGGCAATTTTCAAGTGTCCTTGGAAAAGTTCTGACTGACTCTGCTCACAAGCATCCAGGCCACCCCTGTTGTTGTCTAACTTACTCCATAAATTCTGCCACCCCGAGTGTGAACATTTATTCTTACAGACCTGTGACTTAATTACCCAATACCGATGCCTGACTAAATCCACCAGGCCCTGCTAAAAGATGCTTTTCAGGGGTGAGGAGCACACATAGCTCCCATTGGCTTCAATGAGAGCTGCAGGCACTTGGCCCCTCTGAAAATCAGCCACAGAGGTAGAGTTCCTCCAGATTTACTGTAGCATAACTGAGATTAGAATCTGATGTGTGAGATATCCCACTTCACAGTCCCCTCGCCATCCCTCTGCCTGAGAGTAGGCCACTTACCCCTTTTTGGCAATAGGTGACAATCCATTTTAAACCATAGGGAAATTAAAATTCTTATAAAACTGATTGGGGAAAAAACAGTAAAGGTTATAGAATGGTCACTATAGCAGAAGAAAAATAAGTAATTTTGGAGGGGTAGGATAGAGGCAATATTTTGTGTGTGGGGGTTGTTTGTTTTTGTTTTTTGTTTTTTTAAAGTCTTGTAGGAAAGGATAATAGATGTTCTCCTGCCATCTGCTTAAATAAAAAGCTCCTTGTAGCACTACAAAAGCAATGTGCCATGGGACAGATGTTGTGATAACCACTCTCTGCTTTTCACAGACTTGCCACCTTGTTGAGAGGTGAATTTCAAAAGGATCATTACATTATTTGTTCTGCCTAAAGTGAAGTGAACTCCCCCATGAATAGT
>NW_020665349.1:0-4635 GCF_002925995.2 Terrapene triunguis
TGTTCGGTTTTGTGCGATTAGGAAGTTGGGAGCCCTCCCCCTCTCCGACACTCAGGGACCCTGGGTGGGACTGGCGCTGGCGCTGCGTGGCCCAGGGAGGGGCGGCTGCCAGCAGGCAGGGCCTTGGCATCAGCGCAGTGGCAGAAGCCTGATTTCTCCCCTCTTTGCCGTCCTGCCCCGGGCTCGCCATGTGGACACAGGCCCGGCTGTGCGAGGAACGCAGGGCACTGTGGGGCTGCGCTGTAGGACAGCAGAGCCCCCTCACCGCGGGGGGTGAAGGTGATTGACAGCTGGCATTTGGCCCGGATGCCTGGGTTCATGCCCTGGCTCTGACGACAAGCGCCCCAAGGCCTGTAATGCCCCGAGTGCTCCCGCTCCCGCCTTGAGGCCCAGGCCTAGCAGTGGTGCCTGGGCCAGTCCCAGAGACCCCTGCGTGAGCGAGGGGGGGTCACTGCTCCAACTTGGCCTGGGCAGGGGGGTGACAGACCTGCCCGGAGGGTGCTGAGCACAGCGGGCACATGTGTGTCAGTGCCAGGCAGCGCTGGTCTGGCTGCTGCTGGCCGTGCCGCTCCGCTGCCCCCCCTCCGGCCCGCTTGGGAAGCAGCGGCTTGGCTTTTCCTTCCCTATTTGATCCAGACCCTTCCGGGCACCGGGTATTTTGGGCACTTCCCTCTTCCCACTTACCGTGGCTGGCGACCGGGAGCTTGGCCAGGCTGAGACGCGAGAAGGGGAAACGCCAGGCGGGGAGAGAGGACTCACCCCCAGCCCTGTCTCGTTGCAGCAGCCCGGTGCCGGGGGAGAGGCGCCTCTCCAGTCCAGGCCCCTGTGGCTGTGCACCTGTCTGGCCCGGGATAGACTGATGCGCGGCCCTGCAGCTTAGAGGGAACTTAGGTGGGCACCACCCTGCCAACCCCCCTGCTTGGGGCGATTGATACCCCAACTCTTCACTGACCCCCCCCCATAGAGCAGAGGCCAGCAGCAATGACCCCCAGGCCCACCCTCTGGCACAGATCCAGCACCCTGCCCCCCCCCTCCTCGAGCTGGCACCCACTGCTCCCAGGGCTTGGCGCCTTGCTTGGGGCGGGAGGGGCAGCAGACTCGGGCTATTCCAGGCCAAGGGCCAGAGCTCACGCCAAAGATGTGGAGCCCCCAGAGCCTTCCCCGCATATGCCCAGGGTCTGGAGTGACTGCATGCCCCGTGGATTGGGGGCACCCCTGGGCACAGGTCAGTGGGAAACGCGGCGTAGGCAGCCATGGGAGCGGGGCTCAGCTGGAGGTGGGGAGAGATGGAGCCAGAGAGTGAACCAGGGCAAGGCGCAGGGCTCCCGGCCCGAGGCTGCAGGCAGAGGTGCACCCTGACGGTCACTCGCCCAGGGTATGGGAGCTGGACAAGCAGCTGCCCCCACTCCACAGCTTGTCCCCCAGGTGCTGGAGGAGTTGGGACCTGTATGTCACGTCCACGCTGCCCCCTCCCCAAAGCTGTCAGACCCGCTGCAGGCCCTGGGATGTGGTGCTGGGCAGGCTAGGGTTGCCAGTTTTGGTTGGACATATTCCTGGAGGTTTCATCACATGACATAGCCTTTAATTCAAGGTTAATCTTTAATTCCTGGAGACTCCAGGACAATCCTGGAGGGTTGGCAACCCTGTGGGCAGCAGGTGGAATGGGGGGGTCCCCAGGCCTTGGAGCTGGGTTCACCCTGGCCCTTGGGGGTGGGGGGAGGGCGGAGCTGGGCCAGGCCAGGGCCACACTCAGTGTTAGACCTGGCAAGCCAAACTGGGGGCTGGGGGAGTTAGTGCCGGCTGCCCAGGGGTGAGGGTCACAGCCTGGGAGAAAAACCATTCACCCCCCAACCCCGCAGAGGCCGGCACTGGCTGGGGTCCCTGCTGGGCGGGGGGAGGGGAGACTCACTCCGAGGCCTCTTGTGCCCATTGTGTCGCGGGCAGGGACCCGTCCATAGGAGAGGCTGTTCCCACGGCTAGGACCGAAACCAGGTGCGGCTCTAGCCGGTGAGCCAAACGGGAGGGAGTTGGCACTGTGCCAAATGGGTCACGGCCGGGAGCCCCTGCCCCTCAGCCCAGCCAGGAGCCCCCCTGCGCCTGGCTGGGCCGTGCTGAGCCGTGCTGGGAGCCGCCACAGATCTCACAGCTCCATCCTCCCAGGCCTAGCTGGGGTCACGTGTCCGAGAGCAGAGTGTGATGTGCAGCAGCCTGCACTGGGAACTAGCATGCGAACTGCTCACAGGCCAGTCGGAAACCCCATTCTGCAGCCCCGGCTTCCCCAAACCCAGCACGGGGCGAGCTTCCCCCTGCATCCCCAGTGCCCAGCCAGGGTTGGGAATTTCCCTTTTCTCACTCTCGGTTTTGTTGCAATCGATTTCTGTTAAATCTTGTGCTGCAGGGGCTGGTGAGAGGGTGTATGCTGGGGGGTGCTAGTGCAAGGGGTGTGGGGGCGCAGCCAGGGTGGGGAACGGCTTTGGCACAAGGGGACTTAGGGTGGGCCACTGGAGGGGGCCCAGGGTCGCCGAAGGCTGCAGCCGTGTGAACCAGGAGCGGGCTCTGAATAACCAGCTGCCATCGTGTCCCCAGGACAGGGGCTGTCACTGCCCCAGGCTGGACATAAAACAACCCCGCACAAAGCAAAGGGGGGGCACAGCTGAAAACAGCTTCGCGGCTCAGCCCCAGCGGTGGGGCCAGCAGTGTAGCCGGCTCTCCCGGCCGGGCCCCCGCACACAGCCAGAGATCGGCCACGAGGCTTTTCCAGAGTAAAAGTCAAGATGTTCAGAACGTGGAGCACGTACAATCCCTGGGTGACCCTGGCCCCGGAGCCCTGGGACGGAGACGCCGGCTCTCCAGACAACTCGGCACCACCAAACGCCGGGGAGGGGGTCCTTGTCCCCCACGGGACACAGCGCCACAGGGAGGGTTGGCGGGTCTGTGGCTGTTGGTGCCCAGCGCTCTGCCAGAGCCGCGTGGGTGCCAGCAGCAGCCCTAGGCCTGGCCGCCTTTGCTCCCTGCATAGCCCGTGGTAACAGCTAATTTAGACCCCATCATTTTATATGTATAGTTGGGATTATGTTTTCCAATGTACATAGTTTTGCATTTATCAACATTGAATTTCATTTTGTTGTCCAGTCACATGAGATCCCTTTGTAACTCTTTGCAGTCTGCTTTGGACTTAACTATCTTGAGTAGTTTTGTATCATCTGCAAGCTTCGCCACCTCACTGTTTACCAGTTTTTCCAGATCATTTATGAATTGGTTGAACAGCAGGGGTCCTAGTATAGATCCCTGGGGGACCTTGCTATTTACCTCTCTTCATTATAAAAATTGAACATTTATTCCTACCCTTTGTTTCCTATCTTTTAACCAGTTACTGATCCCTGAGAGGACCTTCCCTCTTATCCCATGACAGCTTACTTTGCTTAAGGGCCTTTGTGTGGGATCTTGTGGCTTTCTGAAAGTCCAAGGATAGTATGTTCACTAGATCCCCCTTGTCCACATACTTTTTAACCCCTTCAAAGAATTCTAGTAGATTGGTGAGGCATGATTGCCCTTTACAAAAAACATGTTGACTCTTCCCCAACAAATCATGTTCATCTATGAGTCTGATCATTCTGTTCCTTACTAGAGTTTCAACTAATTTGCCTGGTACTGAAATTAGGTTTACTGTCCTATAATTGCTAGGATCACCTTTAGAGCCTTTTAAAAAAAAATTGGCATCACATTAGCTATTCTCCAGTCATCTGGTACAGAAGCTGATTTAAATGACAGGTTAAATACCACAGTTAGTAGTCCTGCAATTTCATATTTGAGTTCCTTCAGAACTCTTAGATGAATACCATCTGGACCTGGTGACTTATTACTGTTTGGTTTATCAATTTGTTCCAAAACTTCCTCTAATGACACCTCAATCTGGGACAGTTCCTCAGATTTGTCACCTAAAAAGAATGGCTCAGGTTTGGGAAACTCCCTCACATGCTCTGTAGTGAAGACCGATGCAAATAATTCCTTTATCTTCTACACAATGACCTCATCTTCCTTGAGTGCTCTTTCAGCACCTTGATTGTCCAGTGGCCCCACTGATTGTTGGGCAGGCTTCACGCTTCTGATGTACTTAAAAAAATTTCTTAGTTTTTGTGCATTTTGCTACTTGCTCTTCAAATTCTTTTTTGGCCTGCCTAATTATAGTTTTATTTGCTGGGTAATCTGCTTTGATCTGTTTGCTATCCCTTTTAATCACTTAATCTATCTTGTGTAGCTAATAAACTTGTTTGTGTTTTCTCTAAAACCAGTTTGTGGAATTCATAACTGCGGGGGAGGCCAAAAGCTGTGCAGGTCTTTCTCCACAGTGAGTGAGGGGGTGAATTTCATGAGCTTGCGCTGTGCAGTTCTCTGTGCAGTGCAAGATGATACAATTTTGGGTTTACATCCCAGAGAGGGTGAGCACTTGATCGCTGGGCAATTCATTAGCTGAAGCCTTCCCATGCAGAGCTGATTTCGGTGTCTGTGTCTTTCTGCAGCTGGGCGTGTCCCTACCTGTGTGTGCTGGGGGAGGCTTGAGGGCCTGGCTCAGCAGGGCAGTGTAAGGGAGCCCAGGCTGGTGGAACAGGCAGGCTCAGTGGTACCTCAGTACAT
>NW_020665349.1:7635-35692 GCF_002925995.2 Terrapene triunguis
GGGATCAGGAGGCAGCTGGTGGTACCCCAGAAGTATCGCCGCCAGCTGCTGTACTGGGCCCACGACATTCCCCTCTCAGGGCACCAGGGAACCTGGCGTACCCAGCAGAGGCTGCTACGGAGCTTTTACTGGCCTGGGGTCTTTATTACTGTCCGACAGTACTGCCGATCCTGTGACCCCTGTCAGAGGGGAAGGAAGGCCCGGGACAAGGGGAAAACGGCGTTAGGACCCTTGCCCAGCATAGAGGAGCCTTTCCAGAGGGTGGCCAAGGTCAAAAGGGGGGCTCTGAACCAAGAGAGCCCAAATCACAGACCTCCAGACTGGAACGCTGAGAGAAGACCCCAGCCCAGCTGGAACCCCAGGGGTATTGGGGTGGGAAAAGGGCACGGGCCTCATAAGCCTTCCCACATGTGAACTACGAGAGGGGGTGTGAAACTGGAGGGGCCTGGTGTAATTCTCACCAAGGAATGGGAGGGATGCTGGGGCATCCACGGGAAGGGGGGTAGGTTCGAACTTCCCCAGATCACTGGCTGAAGTGACCCTGCTCAGTTCGGTCTCGAAGGGGGGCGAGAGGTGACGAACTGAGACTGTTCTTAATGTGGTCTTTGAATGCTGAGAAGGGAGGTTGGCTAGGATGGTCTGCATTGGGGGATGGGAGACTGGCCGTGAGGGAGAATACCTGAGCATATAACTGAGAACCCAGGAAGAGGTTAGAGGCCAGGTGACACCTCAGCCTGGGAAACTGAACAAAGGCTGGGGAAAGAGAGGCTGGAGGGAGTTGAGGTTGGTCAGGAGCTGGCTGGTAATGGAGGGAGCGCAGATGGGGCTCTGACCCCCCCCAATGGGGCTGTGGTGCCCCTGGGACCCCAAGATGGACCTAACTGGGGGGGATCCTCTTGCCTGTGCCTGCAAGACCTGTCTTGGACTGTGTTCCTGTCATCTAAATAAACCTTCTGCTTTACTGGGTGGCTGAGAGTCATGGTGAATCGCAGGAAGCCGGGGGTGCAGGGCCTTGTGTCCTCCCACACTCCGCGACACTCCTCCTCTGAGCATTCATGGGGCCTGGAGTATGCAGCGGCGGGGGGTCCTTCCACGTCTTCGGGGCACTTCAGCAGCAGGTCCCGGAGCGAGCGAAGGACCCACTGCCGAATTTCCGCCGAGGGCGTCAAAATCCCGCCCCCCAAGGCGACTGTCTAGGGTCGCCTAGTGGAAGTGCCGGCCCTGCTAATAATGCGTCTGTGTCACACGCTGGCTGAGTCACTGCTGGCTGCAGAGTGGGGGGCAGGGCCCTGTGGGGGTGTGACTCCCCAGGGGTCCCGTCGAGGGGGACTCGCTGTGGGGAGATCCGGGGTGAGCAGGAGGCTGAACGCTCCGAGGTCAGACCCAGGAGGCGCCGAAGCTGAGCAGACTCCTTGCCCTGGTGAAGGTGCCCTGAGGGGAGACGCTGCCCCAGAGTCCTGGCTGACTTCATCCAGAGCTGTTCCCGCTGTGACTCCATGACACCCAGACCTGTCTCTACACACGCGGCCCCCAGCACGGCTGCCCATTGCAGAGCAGCACCAGGACCCCTCTCCCCTCGGCACCGTTGGCAGAGCAGCCGGGGCCCACCCCGGGGAATCAGAATATCAGGGTTGGAAGGGACCTCAGGAGGTATCTAGTCCAACCCCCTGCTCAAAGCAGGACCAACCCCAACTAAATCATCCCAGCCAGGGCTTTGTCAAGCCGGGCTTTACAAACCTCAAGGATGGAGATTCCACCACCTCCCTAGGTAACCCATTCCAGTGCTTCACCACCCTCCTAGTGAAATAGTGTTTCCTAATATCCAACCTAGACCTCCCCCACTGCAACTTGAGACCATTGCTCCTTGTTCTGTCATCTGCCACCACTGAGAACAGTTTAGGGATTGGCGGATGAACGTAGCCCCTGAGCTCAGTGCTGGCGCTTCCTCACGCCAAGCTGGGCACCGAGGAAGACGTCTGAGTAGAGAGAGGAAACGCAGGAGCTGAGGGAGCCGGGAAGGGGATACAGGGCCTTTCCCCTCGAGGGCACTGGCTCCCGTCCGGCCCAGCACAGTGGGGAAGGGCTGGCTAGGGTGGAGCCAGGAAGGGGGTACGGGGCCTTTCCCCTCCAGGGCGCTGGGTCCAGCTGTGTGCTCACTTCCTCACCGGCCAGCCCCTTGGGCCATTGTACACACCTGTGCAGAGGGGCAAGAAACGCTGCCACATCCCCAGGTGCCAGACGGTGCCGACGCAGGCCCCTGGCCCCTCCAGCACTTCGGGGGGGGGGGGTGCTGGACTTGTAGCCGGAGGTCCCAGCTCCGGCTGTGCAGGTTCCCGCCCCGGCCAGCAGCAATGAGCGTGTCTGGCCTCCTGCTGCGATGTCGTGCTGCTGCAGCAAAAGCGCCACGTCCCAGAGCACGAGAGGCCGGTCTGTCGTGCAGCTGCACCCAGGCTATGGGGCCCAGTGCGGGGCCGCGGAGCAGTAGCGAGACACACGGGGAGCTGGAGCAATGGCTTATGGAGTGAAATGGGTCCAGCGTGGCTAAGCGAGGTGAGGAGCGTGCGAAGGGGCGGTGTCAGAACCGCTGCCCGTCTGTCTGGCTGTAGCGATTACGCTTGCCAGCACCCCCCCATGCATGTCCCAAACCGGTCGCTGCCCCTGGAGCTAGAGCCTATGAGGTGCACTAGTCCCATCCCGCCGGGCGAGCATCTCGCGTGGGAGCATTGACTGCGCTAAGGTTCAAACACACCATTCCCTGGTCCTGACTGGGGATCCCCCAGCTGTGAGCTCCTCCCTCCACTGCCTCCATAAGTCACGTGTGGGGCAGCCTCCCGTCTCTCTTCGGCCACCTATTGAGCAGCCCTGCGGGCCCCAGGCAAGACTAACTGCCCCTTTTCCTGGGCCCGGTGCCCTGTTGTCTCCCGTGTGCAAACGCAGGGCCAGGGCTGAGTATGGGGCTATGGGCGTTAAACCACCTACCAGTAGCTTGCAGTGAGACCCAGAAAAGTGAAGGGCAAATGGGGCAAATGCCCCTTCCCCCAAGAAATCCAACCCTCCCCCCATTCACCCAACCCCTCCGTTGGGCTGGCTTGTGAACCAGCGCTCCAGCGCTCCCTCTGGCTCGGCTCTTGGTCCTGCCCCGGCCCGTGTGCCCCTGGGGGTGTGTGTGTGTGTCATTAAAGGGACTGGACGTAATGGGGGTAGGAACTAGACGGGATCTGGGTCTGGTGTCTCGCGCAGCGACCGGTGCACAATAGAGACGGCAGGAATTGTTCTGCACCGGAGGGGAAAAGACGATTCCCTGGCTCTAGAAGGGACCTCCTGCCTCACTGAGCATCGCAGAATCTCAGCAGCGACCCAGCGTGTCACTTGGGAGCATTACGAGACATTGCTGGAAAGGGGGGTCGCGGTGCTGGGCCGGGCGAATTCTCACCCACTGCCCAGGGAACGAGCTCACCCTCCCGGCTAGCCGACGCGGTGAGGAGATTTGTTACCCACCGACACCTTCCACTGGACCCAAGCGGAGCAGCAGAGAACCAGCGCACTGAGAGCTGCACGCCGGCTGGTCAGTGCCCAGCACGGAGCTGCCTCCTCCCACGGACCCAGACAGGCTAGAGCCCCGCTGGCACTGTGCAGATCTCTGAGCTTTGCTGACGCCCTCCCCTCCCCCCGGGTCACAGGACTAAGGGGACATGCTCGGCCCAGCCCCGTGCCCAGCCCTCCCCTCCCCCCGGGTCACAGGACTACAGGGACATGCTCGGCCCAGCCCCGTGCCCGGCCCTCCCCTCCCCCCGGGTCACAGGACTACGGGCACATGCTCGGCCCAGCCCCGTGCCCAGCCCTCCCCTCCTCCCTGGTCACAGGCCAAAGGAGGAGTGGTGAGATTTCAGGTCAGAGCTCGGGTTTCTCTGGCTTGTTCCTAGCAATAACTGAAGGTTCACGTGTGCAGGCGAGACCCAGATCGGATTTGAACTGAAGCCGGGGGTGTGCTCGCCCGGTGAGCCCAGGCAACGTGGCCCAAGAGAGCTTTAAACTGAGCTTTAATCGGCTGCTTTTGATGTTTAAACTTGTGCCATTTATAGCAAGTTGTTCAATGGCAGCGCCCACCCTCTGGGCAGGGCCTTGAACACAAGGGCAACCTTAGTCCCCGGCGCAGCCTGGAAGCGTGTTAATGTGTCTGAGCTTTGCCAGAATCCATAACTAATGACGATAAGTTTCAGAGTCGCAGCCATGTTAGTCTGTATCCGCAAAAAGAACGAGGTGTCGTTGTGGCACCTTAGAGACTAACACATTTATTTGGGCATAAGCTTTCGTGGGCTACAGCCCACTTCATGGGATGCATAGAATGAAACATATAATGAGGAGATATATATACATACAGAGAACATGAAAAGGTGAAAGTTGCCATAACAACTGTAAGAGGCTAATTAATTAAGATGAGCAATTATCAGCAGGAGAAAAAAACCGTTTGTAGTGATAATCAAGATGGCCCATTCCAGACAGTTGACACGAAGGTGTGAGGATACTTAACATGGGGAAATAGATTCTATTAGTGTAGTGACCCAGCCACTCCCAGTCTCTAGTCAAGCCCAAGTTAATGGTGTCTAGTTTGCAAATTAATTCCAGTTCAGCAGTTTCTCGTTGGAGTCTGTTTTTGAAGCTTTTCTGTTGCAAAATTGGCACCTTTAGGTCTGTCCCTGAGTGGCCAGAGAGGTTGAAATGCTCTCCTACTGGTTTTTGAATGTTACGATTCCTGATGTCAGATTTGTGTCCATTAATTCTTCTGCGTAGACACTGTCCGGTTTGGCCAATGTACATGGCAGAGGGGCATTGCTGGCACATGATGGCATATATCACATGGGTAGATGTGCAGGTGAACGAGCCCCTGATGGCGTGGCTGATGTGATTAGGTCCTATGACGATGTCACTTGAATAGATATGTGGACAGAGTTGGCATCGGGCTTTGTAGCAGGGATTGGTTCCTGGGTTGGTGTTTTTGTTGTGTGATGTGTGGTTGCTGGTGAGTATTTGCTTCAGGTTGGGGGGCTGTCTGTAAGCGAGGACTGGTCTGCCTGTTACAGGCTACTTCCACCTTTTCATGTTCTGTATGTATATATATATTTCTTACTATACGTTCCATTCCATGCATCCCATGAAGTGGGCTGTAGCCCACGAAAGCTTATGCCCAAATCAATGTGTTCATCTCTAAGGTGCCACCAGGACTCCTGTTCTAATGACGAAAAGGCGACAAACAGGAATCTGGGGATTGGGTTTTCCTTGGTACAGCTGCTGCCCCGGCACTGGGCCGTGCTCACAAGACGACAGGCTGGGCTGCACCTAAAATGTGGGTTGAACCGAGGTGAAGCTGATACACTGAGGCGCCGTTTCCACAGGGCAGCAGATCGGTGTGTGTTGCTGGGGTCCAGGAGACGCAGGATCAGGCCCGGGAGTGGAACCGGGCAGGGCGTGTAAATGACCAGCCTGCAGAGGGAAGGCACAGGGCTGGCGGAGCCCGGAGTGGAGAGCTCGTGTTGCCGGCAGCCGGGACTCTGGGAGAGTTTTCCTGGTGGGCATGGCCAGGGCTCCCTCCCGCTCTGAGCGGCGGTAGCGACTCCCCCTGGACACCTCGGCTAACCCTGAGACGTCACAGTGCACACTCACTGGGTCCAGGTAAGTTACCGCCCAAGTCCCTGGCTGGGCAAAGTCTGGGATCAACCCACGCCCCGGAAATGATCCCAGAGGAAATTGTCTGCTTCAGCCAGCTGTGTGGGCTCCAGGGTACGGAGTGTCAGGAGTGCAGAGCGTTCCAGCCGGCACCACCAGGACCCTCCTCGTCTCTGCCAGGTTCCATGGCCCCGGCTCGCTCCCCAGGACAGGGCGTCTGCCTGGGCACAGAGCAGCACGGAGGTGCCACGAGAAGCAGCAGCAGTGGCAGGTCCTGACTCGAGACGGTCTCTTGCTCGCCTCTATTTGAAATTCCCATAGATTTTTACTGAGTCCAGGTAGCTCAGGGCTAATTCGTAGCAGAACGTGTACTGCGCCTGGGGAGAGAAGCTGCACGTGAGCCACCGGGTCACAGGCCCTGACCCACCCGCACATGCCCCTGCTCTCGCCCCTCGGCGTGCAGGGCCGGCTGTGGGTCTCGCAGCTCCTGAGTGAGCCATGCTCGAGTGTGTCCTCCCAGCCAGATCTAGGGTCAGAAACCCAGCCTCCATCAGGAGCCCGGCCCCCGGCCGCAGCCCCCCCGAGCTGGTCCTGGCAGGAGCTGGATCCCGGCCGCAGCCCCCCTGAGCCGGCCCCGGCAGGAGCTCCCACTCCTGCCATGCTGTCTTGGCTCTAGCGGAGCCCATCACCGTAGCCTCTGACGTGAAGCACAATCCCCAGAGGCCGCAGGTCTCACTCCCCCCATCACCCCGAGGCAGCTGGGGCTGGGGCTTGTTTCCCTCTCTGGGAGTCTGGAATCAGCCTGGGCCCAAGGAGCCGGGGAGGGAGGGACTGAGAGCAGCGCATGGGACGCCAGGGCAGCAGGACCTTTGATTGTGTGACTGTCCCCGGGGCGATTGGGGCAGTCGCCGGGGCTGCCTGAGCTGTGGCTCCTGGCCTTGGGGCTGGCAGCAGGAGCACCGGCCTGTCTGGGCCAGGCTGGGGCACTTACCACGTCCTTGATCATCTGCCGTCGCCGGCGCTTCAGCATTCTCACCGCCTGCGAGACGTCCAGCAGCCCCTCGCTGCGGATCTGCTCGCACACGAAGCTGGCGGCACAGAAGAGCCCGCAGCGGCTGGCACCGTCCCTGCGGGGGAGAAGGGAAGTGCAGATCGGCGCAGGCCAGGGGTCGCCCAATGGCACCAAGCTGCCAGGGGCCAGACCTGGGGCTGTTCTACGGGGCTGGTGCGCCAGGGAGCTGCAGCCCGGGCTATGGCGGGGGCGGGGCAGCCTGGGCTGCTGCAGCTCGGACAGGGGTGCCCGGTCCGCATGCTCCCGCCAGCCAGTCAGTCGGGGGAGAGGGGTGCTCGCAGCCGCACGCTCCCGCCAGCCGGTCAGTCCGGGGGGGGCTCTCAGCCGCACGCTCCCGCCAGCTAGTCAGTCGGGGGGCTTGCAGAAGGCAGCCCTGGGCACTACGCTGGGCGGTTTGGGTGCGAGTCCCAGGGGAGGGAGCAGAGATGGCTCTGCTGTAGTGAGGCTGTTCCAGGTGACGAGGACCTGGAGGCTCAAGGGTCTATCAACTAAGCAGGATCTGAATGAATTCTCCCCTGACAGCTCGGTGGGGAGGGGGGGCGGCAGACTTCAGGACCAGACTGTATTTACATAAACACACCTGCTCTGCCTAGGTACCCAGCTGTGATGTATTGACATGAACGGTGACCGTATAGATCATTGTTGCAACCAAGGTCCTGTAGTGGCACCAAATCTTGTATAAAGGGGTCAAATAAGGTGTCTAAGACAATGTTATGGTTTGCTGGTTATGATTATGCTATCTGTATCCACGTATCATTTTTGTATTTAAAGTTATAAGTGTTGGCTCTATCCTGTCTGTATTTCAAACTTGTGCTCTGTTTCTGGGTGACACCCCAGACAATTTGGCATCAGCACTGCCTGGCCTGCTTGATGGCCCATTAAGGACCATCAGCTACAATTGACCCATTGAGAGAAGGCAGATACACCTTGTGACTCAGCAAGGCAGGGACAGGCCTATGGACAGAACTCTAAGGTTTTGCCAGGTCAGGTGATGGGCAGCTTGTGTTTGGAACAAAGGAAGCAGAGGCCACATGGCAAGAGACTATAAAAGGCTGCTGCATCTCCTCCATCTTGTCTTCAATCCTGCTGCTGACCTCTGGAGGAACCTTGCTACAACCTGAAGCTCTGAACAAAGGACTGAGGACCCATCCTGTGACGAACTGGGACTGTTCTTACTGTGGTCTTTGAATGCTGACAGGGGAGTGTGGCTAGGATAGTCTGCATTGGGGGATCGGAGACTGACTGATGGAGAATACCTGAGCATGTAACATGAGAACCCAGGAAGGGGTTAGAGGCCAGGTGACACCTTTGCCCGGGAAACTGAACAAAGGCTGTGGGAGGGGTCGCTGAAGGGAGAGTTTTCAGAGCTGGCTGGTGGAATGGCTGGGAGGCAAACAGGGCTCTAACCTCCCAAGGGGGCTGTGGGGCCCTGGGACCCCAAGATGCACCTAATTGGGGGGGGGTCCTGTTGTCTGTGCCTGCAAGACCTGTGTTCCTGTTGTCTAAATAAACCTTCTGCTTTACTGGCTGGCTGAGAGTCATGGTGAATCACAGGAAGCCGGGGGTGCAGGGCCTTGTGTCCCCCCCACACTCCGTGACACATCCCAGCTGGGGATGTTCCAGAGACTTGATTTAAACCTACAGTTTATTTCATCACTGCTACAAGCCTGAACCAAGAACTTTGCCATTACTGTATGTAACTGATTCCATTTAACCAGTTCTAGCTCTCATCTCTATTTCTTTCTTTTTATGAATAAACCTTTAGATTTTATATTCTAAAGGATTGTCAACAGCGTGATTTGTGGGTAAGATCTAACTTTTATATTGACCTGGGTCTGGGTCTTGGTCCTTTGGGATCAGGAGAACCTTTTTTCTTTTACTGGGGTATTGGTTTTCATAACCATTCATCCCCATAACGAGTGGCACTGGTGGTGATACTGGGAAACTGGAGTGTCTAAGGGAATTGCTTGTGTGATTTCTGGTTAGCCAGTGGGGTGAGACCAAAGTCCTCTTTGTCTGGCTGGTTTGGTGCCTTAGAGGTGGAGAAACCCCAGCCTGGGGCTGTGACTGCCCTGCTCTGAGCAATTTGTCCTGAATTGATACTCTCAGTAGTGTCCCGCCAGAGGCCGCATCGTTACACCAGCAGACAGAGGTGTGTTGCTCAAAGTGATCACCTTTGGCTGGTGTTGGGTTACAAATCACTTTAATACTGACTGCAGGGGAGTGAAACGTCGTTATCCATGTTGTTGTCTTTATTGTAGGAGTAAAGGGGGGCAGGGCTGTGCTTAACCTGCCCCAAATGAGGGGGTCGCCCTCAGCTGAAAGGACCTCATTAAGCCAGGGTCTCGAATGCCAGAGCCCCATGACAGTAAGAGGGGTGGGCACAGGTGTCCCAGCCAGGGGGTGTGGATTCTCCCTGAAGGTCCCTAGACTGGTTTAATCTGTTCCCTCAACTGTTCAAAGAAAGAGCTAACTAGGCTTCATTAGGAGTCTCTTTGTTCTGTTAAATGCCCAATCAGAGCTGGAACCCGTTGTAGTAGGACTGGGTTCCTGCGCTGCCTGCTAAGAGCTAAAAATCCCTGAGAGCTGCAATCACCCCAGAGGGGGCCGTGTCTCTGCCCAGCCTGCACAGAGCTGTCAATCACTGAGAGACGGATGTGCCAAGGTCACAGCAGAGAGGCAGGTGGCAGCAGAAGGCGACTGATAGTCGGCTGGTGACCGAGTGGCTGGTGCGGCGGTGAGCAGAATAAGTGGCTGGCAGGGGAGCCAGCAGAGAGGAACCGCGGCTGGTGGGGCAGCAGGGCGGGCGGCCGGAGCAAGCCAGGTGCCTTCTCCCCCGGGTGGGAGGGGAACTCACCCAGCTGCGCCTCTGACCCCTGGGTCCTCACTGACCCAGGACACCCCCTGCGAGTGGGGTGCGGTGAGGGAGCAGAGGGGGGCACAGAAAAGGAACGTTCGGTTGTAGGACGGAAGAACACGAGGCGGAAGCTCTGCCCCACGCACTCTGGGTGAGCGTCCTGCTCACAGTTTGTTTCTGAATCCTGCTTGTGGCATTTTCCCTAATTAATGCAGGGTAACTTCCCTCCTTTCTTTACAAGTTTCTTTCCTACACTCGGACTCTGTGCTTGCGAGAGGGGGAGTTTGGCCTCTCAGAGGTGCCATGGGCGGGGGGTGTAATTTTCCTGGGTCACTGGGTGGGGGCTCGAGCCGGCTCTGTGTTGTATCGATGGAAAGGGACCCCCAGATATTGAACCCGGCCCTGCCTGCGGTTGCTGCTGGTTCCACAGCCATCAACGGTCCCAGTCTACGCCAACCTCCACCCGGGAGAGTCTGTGCCAAGCGCCCGCTACAGGGATGGGAGTGAGCTCCAGCTCCCCACCGGGCAGAGACAGCCTGTCGCGCCAGGTGCTGCTGGAGCCGGGACCACGGGCCGGCTATCGCGCCAGGGCTGCCCGGCCCAGAGCCCTCACTCACCAGCAAGTGACGAGAACGTGGCTGTCCTGGCTTGTCCGCTGGCTCCGCTCCACCTCCCCCAGCAGGCTGATGATGGTGGCAGGGTGTGGGGGGAGCTGCTGCTGCATGGGCCAGTCGTCTACTTGCCAGAACCTGATCTCCCGCGCGGCCTTCTTAGGCTAGTGAGGAGGGGAGGAACCGCAGCAGTCAGCCTCGGGCAGAGAAGAAACCCTCGCGCAAGGCCAGTGGGAGATTCAGGGAAGGCTCATGGCAGAAAGGGGGCAGCCCCGGAGAGGGGAGGGGGCTACTTGCCATCAGACCCTTCCACAAGCTCAGCCATTGGCCCCCAGCCCGAGGACGAGCTATGGGACAGGGACAGGCCTAGGTCGTACCAGACCCTCACGCAAACCTGGGGGAGCGACCGTCCCAATGGTGACAGCCTGCGTCTCCGAACAGCCTGGCTCCGGCCCCCCAGAGCCACAAACCCGACTCTGGGAAATGCGGGGCTGGAAGGGACCTCGAGAGGCCAAGTCCAGCCCCCTGCCTGGAGGCAGGGCCAAGGAACCCTACACCAGCCCTGACAGGGGTTTGTCCAACCTGGCCTAGGACCCTCCAGTGACGGGGATCCCACCACCTCCCCTGGGAGCCTCTTCCAGAGCTGAACTACCCTGAGAGTCAGAACGTTTTTCCTAATTGCTAACGCACAGCTCCCTTGCTGCGGATTATGCCCACCACTTCCTGTCCTACCTCCGTGGCCACAGAGAACACTTGATCCCCATCCTCTGTAGAACAGCCCTTCGCATCTGAAAACTGTTCTCAGGTCCCCCCAGGCCGTCTTCTTTCCCCAACCCTGAACGTGCCCTGTTCTTTGACCCTTCCCCCACCAGCCAGGTTTTCTGAACTGTCTCTCCTTTGTGTTGTTCTCCTCTGGCCTCTCGCCAGCTTGCCCCCTTTTCCCAAAGCGTGGGGCGCCCAGGCTTGGGCACAGGACGGCAGCCGAGGCCTCACGCGGCTGAGTACAGCAGGACAGATGGAAGTCAGGATACCGTGTGGGCCCTGCCTTCTCTCCAGCCTGGCTGCCGGGCTGCCTTTCGCAGAGGACGGCTCTGAAAGGCAGCCGGACTTGCCAACACCCTCCCCGCACAGACCCATCCTCTGGAGGAGAGTAATCGCCCTCTAGGCGGGCGAGGGCCCAGCTCTGCTCTGAGGGTCCCACCTGGAGTCCCCCAGGGCCCTGGCCAGGCGAGGGTCACCCTCTCAGGGCAGCGATAGCGGCTCTGATCTCTGTGGTCGGATCAGTCGTTAGCCCTGACTCTCAGCTCTGAGCTGGGTCTCTGTTGAGCTGGGAGCCCTGCTGGGCCACCCACGGCTTTCCTGGGGGGCAGGGCCCTGAGGGCTGACCTCAGAGGAAGACCCAGGACCATCCCAGGCACCCCACTCTGGGGCAGGGCCTACCTGTTGCCTGTTGGTTACAGCGAGTGTGCGGATGGTGAAGCCAGCTCCCGGCTCCTCCGAGATCAGCTTGACGTGGAAACGGCCGTAAGAGGCCTCTCCGTGCGCAGGCCAGAACGCCAGGTATGTCTGGGGAGTGAACACACAGACCTGCTCACAGACGTGTGCTCACAGGGCACACATGGAACCGGCACACGCAGTCACACGCCTAATGCCGGCACGCACGGGAACCGCTCAGACCCCACACACGGGCCTGCTCACAGACGTGTGCTCACAGGGCACACACGGAACCATGCACACGCACAGACACAGGCCTAACGCCAGCACACGGGAAGCGTTCATAGCAGTGTTCTGATGCACAAAGCATCCCCCACCCCCTTGAGTGCCCACACACCGGCCCGGCCAGAGACAGGGCACACGCACCTAGTGTCCTCACACATGTACACTCATACCGCTACGGGAACCACTGGCGCCAGGGTCCACATGTGCAACTGCACCCCCAGCAATCCGGCCAAGATGAGCACCCCCAGGCCTGCATCTCCTATCTCTCAGCCAGCCCCTGGGTCCCACTCCACCGGCTGGGACTGCACCTGACAGACGCCCTGGGCGAGCCGGGAGGGGCTCGGGTTACGCAGGGCAGCGGGGAAGCAGTGCCAGGGAGCTGCAGCACAGGCGATGGATGGGGTGGGGGAGCCTGGGCTGCCGCTGCTAGGACAGGGGTGCCCGGTCCGCAGCTCCATGCCAGGCTATGACGAACTGGGACTGTTCTTAATGTGGTCTTTGAATGCTGAGTGGGGAGTGTTGGCCGGGGAAGGTTGCAGGGGAGTTCGGCTGGGACAGTCTGCATTGGGGGATGGGAGACTGGCCTTGAGGGAGGATACGTGAGCATGTAACGTGAGAACCCAGGAGGGGGCTGGGGCCAGGTGACACCTCTGCCGGGGGAAACTGGACAAAGGCTGTGGGAGGAGCCGGGAGAGGAGGGGTGAGAGACGCTGGAGGGAGTTGAGGTTGGTCAGGAGCTGGCTGGTAATGGAGGGAGCCCAGACGGGGCTCTGACCCTGCAACGGGGCTGTGGTGCCCCTGGGACCCCAAGATGCACCTAATTGGGGGGGGGTCCTGTTGTCTGTGCCTGCAAGACCTGTCTTGGACTGTGTTCCTGTCGTCTAAATAAACCGTCTGCTTTACTGGCTGGCTGAGAGTCATGGTGAATCGCAGGAAGCCGGGGGTGCAGGGCCCTGTGTCCCCCCACACTCCAGGCCAGGCACCCTGCCGGCGGGGGGAGCAGAGCGGGAGGTGGCACAGCACCCCCGTGAACTGGGAGGCTGCAGCCGCCCGACGCACGGACACACAGCGTAGCCCCAGTCTCTCTGCAGAGAGTGCCAGTGTGTGATGGTGAGAGGAGTAAGCTGCAAAGCCCCACAGACAGACAGACGCCGCCCCCAACCCCACTCCACACACAAATGCACCCACCCCCCTGGAGGCACCCAGGCATCCCTAGCACCCTCCGCTGCCTGGCCTGGCCGGGCGGCTCCGCCGGAGGCTCTGTCCCCCCGGGAGTGAGAAAGGCAGCTCTGGGGGTTACAGCGTGGGCAGCCAGCCCCATGGCTGGGACGGAAACCCCGTCACTGTGGTGAGGAGGGGAGGTGGGGGTTCTCCTTCAAGCTCCATCCCCCTCCATCCCCCGTTTGTGCTACGAGCCCGCAGCTGGTCACCCCGAGCCTCAGCAGGGTGTGCCAGGGCCCTGCTGCGAGCTGCCCATGCCCAGGGCTGGCAGAGCCTGGGGAGGCCCCGTGTGGGCAGGGGAGATGGCGCAGGGCTCACCTGGTCCAGCTCCTCGAGGCGGTTCAGCATGACCAGTGCGGTGCAGGTGTAGTCCCAGAGCAAGGCCCAGAAATCCACCAGTGTCTCCCTGAGCGGCAGCTGGGTGACGATGACGGTGTCGTCTTCCGCGTACGTCTGCAAGACAGACGGAGCCAGTGGAGCCACCAGCCATTGCCCCTGCTTCGGGCACCACCCAGAGCCTTCACCCCGCCAGCCATGCTGCTGGCCTAGCCCTGCCATGGAGGGGACCAGCCAGGGGCTCTGCCGAGCGGAAACGTGACCCACACACAGGCTGAGATACTGCCCCGGACCATCTCCCCCCAGCCCAAAGTACCAGCCCAGCTTCAGGCTCTGGGTCCCTCCTGCCCCCAGCCAGAGGCGCCAGGGTCCCCAGCCCAGACCCAGCGACAGGGCTCACCCTGCGGGGCAGGGCCGCTCCAGCAAGCCAAGGGCAAAGGGGGGGATGCAGCACAGCTGGGCTGTGGGGGAGGAGGGGGAAGGGGACATGGCACAGCTGGGCTGGGGGGAGGGGACGTGGCACAGCTGGGCTGTGGGGGAGGGGAGGAGAGGGGATGTGGCACAGCTGGGCTGTGGGGGAGGGGAGGGGATGCGGCACAGCTGGGTGTCTGGGGGGGGGGGGGGGGGACGCGGCACAGGGGACTGAGGCTGATCCTCGGGGACCATCTCCTGGTCTGAGGCCGGTGTCTGGGGGAGTCCCCAGGGAAGACTGGTGCTCGGAAGCCCCATCGCTGGGCACTGCCAGCGGGAGCAGACCACGCCCTGGCAAACAGACACAAGGGCTGGGGCTGGGGAACTCCTGGGCTCGCTGCTCGCGCCCACGCTCCGGACAGACGCAGCCTTACGCTCACAAAGACCGCGTTGATGTAGCCAGGCGAGCCGTCCGCTTTCAGGGAGGACATCAGGATGGGGCGGCTGCAATCCGCTGGGAGGGGATGGAAGGAGAGAGGTCGTGTCTGAGCCAGGCTGTCTGTACCCAAGCCCCTCACACGGGCGCGAGCCCCCGGCCTGGGCCGACAAGCACCACGTGCAGCTGCGCCCAGCCCCCCAGAGCTCACAGCGTCTGTGCCTGGCGCCTGGCCCTGCGGGGGAGCAGACCCCTTCCGTTTCCAGTGTCCCGGCCCTCGGCGCTCGGGGGGTGCTGGCGGCACGGGGCGGGGGTACCAGCTGGTGGATGCCGGGTGGGGCTGGGCCATGAACGCAGGACAGAGGGATTTGGACAGAGAATAAAACCCTCCTGGGCCTGGGCCCTTGGCGCAGCACTGGCTGGGAGCTCTCCAGCCAGGGACAGGGACAGGGAGGGCTGAGAGGCAGGGCACTCCCTCGGCAGCGAGTCTCCACAGACCCCTGTCAGGGCCTCAGGAAAGCCAGGTCCCTGAGGCGTCCTGGGGCATGGTGCCCACCCAGTCGCCCCAGGCTAGGCCCAGTCCCGCCGTGTTACCTGGCAGGATCGCTGGCTTGCGGTTCTTGGGCTGGTTGCTGGGCTGCTGGGCCTCCTTGCATGGGGAGAGCGCGGAGAGTTCGGAAAACTTCTGCAAGGCCTGCAGGGCGGGAGGGTGGAGCGGAGTCAGGTCCCAGCCGCGGCTCCCTGGTCCCACCCCAGACCCGATAGCGCCATGCCCACGGCCCGCCTCCACGCCACGCCTCAGCCACCCCCGGGCTCATGCCACGGAGCGGATCCCACCCACGTCTCCAGGGGCCGGGGCCCGTGGGGCAGCAAGCATGAGAGGGACTCTGCTGTTCAACACATCAGGAGAGGGGCTGGCAGAGTGGCCCCTCCTCACTGCACACAGCTGCCCCCAGGTAGCCCAGAGAAGTGCAGGGTGGGTCCATCTCGGGCAGAGCTAGATTCTACTACGTCACCACCAATCCCATTGCAGGATCCTTGTAATAAACAACAGCCTAGGACGCCGAGCACCTGACACGTCCCGACGGCCCGGGAAACGCTGATCCCAGACGACACCGAGCACCTGACACGTTCCCACGTCCTGGGAAACACTGCTCCCAGACGACACGGAGCACCTGACACATCCCGACGGCCCGGGAAACGCTGCTACCAGACGACACAGAGCACCTGACAAATCCCCACGTCCCAGTAAAACGCTGCTCCCAGACGACACGGAGCATCTAACACGTCCCCACGGCCCAGGAAACGCTGCTCCCAGAAAACACCGAGCACCTGACACGTCCCCACAGCCTGGGAAACGCTGCTCCCAGATGACACGGAGCATATCACCAAACCCACGGTCCCTAAAATGCTGCTCCCAGTAGACACTGATCACCTGACACGTCCCCACGTCCCGGGAAACGCTGCTCCCAGACGACACCGAGCAACCGACACATCCCCACAGCCTGGGAAAGGCTGCTCCCAGGCAACAGGAAGGACCTGACACGTCCCCACATCCCAGGAAATGCTGCTCCCTGATGACACCGAGAACCTTACACGTACCTATGTCCCAGTAAAACGCTGCTAGACGACATGGAGCACCTGACACGTCCCCACGTCCCGGGAAACGCTGCTCCCAGACAACATTGAGGACCTGACACGTCCCCACAGACTGGAAAACGCTGCTCCCAGACCACACGGAGCATCTGACACGTCCGCAACTCCCGGGAAACGCTGCTCCCAGACGACACCGAGAACCTGACACGTCCCTACATCCCGATAAAACGCTGCTCCTAGACAACACCAAGTACCTGACACGTTCCCACAGCCTGGGAAACGCTGCTCACAGACGACACCGAGCACCTGACGTGTCCCTATGTCCCAGTAAAACGCTGTTCCCAGACGAAACGGAGCACCTGACACGTCCCGGGAAATGCTGCTCCTAGACGACACCGAGAACCTGACACGTCCCTACGTCTCAGTAAAACGCTGGTCCTAGACGACATGGAGCACGAGACACGTCCCCACGTCCCTGGAAACGCTTGTCGCAGACGACATGGAGCACCTTACACGTCCCAGGAAACGCTGTTCCCAGACGACATTGAGCACCTTACACGTTCCTATGTCCCAGTAAAACACTGCTCCCAGACGACACGGAGCACCTGACACGTCCCTATGTCCCGGTAAAATGCTGCTCCTACACGACAGGGAGCACCTGACACGTCCCCATGGCCCAGGAAACGCTGCGCCCACACAACATGGAGCACATGACACATCCCCACGTCCCGGGAAACGCTGCGCCCAGACAACACGGAGCACTAAGGCACAAATGGGTGGTGACTTGTCCAATGTCACAAAGCAAGTTGAGGGCAGCTCAGGGAGTAGGACCCGGAAGCCCTGGCTCCCAGCCCCCTGCTTTCCTGGCCCAGGGGAGAAGGCAGAGTCCCACCCCTGGGCCCGCCCCGTGGTTCCTCCCACAGGTACCTTGAACTCCCGCGAGAACCCGTTGATCTGCGTCTGGGCGTCGGGCTGGCGTAGGCGGCTGACGTGGCTGGGGGCGCTCTCCGCCAGGACCCCGGTGTTCCCGCACAGCAGCCCCTCCAGCAGCACCTCGTAGAGGAAGATGTACTGCTCCTGGGGAGGGGAACGCAGGCGTCGGCCCCAGAGCCCAGCCCGCAGCAGGGGGCCGGCACATGGGGCCAAAAGGTGATGCCAAGTGCTGGGGGGAGCCCAGATACCATGTGCCATCAACTGCACCCTGAGGGCAGGCTGGAGACCCACCCCTACACCAGGCACTCTCGCACCAAGGAACAGACTCCTGGCACATTTCTCTTGGGGGGGGGGAGCCCCATCCGCAGCCACACCCCCTCCAGGGAGCCGAACCAGCAGAGCTGAGCCCCCTGTGACCTGTGGGACAGGCTCATCTCATGCTCCAGAGGAAGGAGACAATCCCCCAGCCCCCCTGGCCCCAGCCGGGTGATCAGTTCCCTGCAGGCACATGTGTGAGGGTTCCCATCCCAGGAGCACCTGTGGGAGCCGGGGACCTGTCCAGGATGCTCTCAGATCCCAGCATGGGGGTTCTGCCAGCACCCCTGGGACTCAGACCTCCCCTCAGAGACAGCATCCCAAAATCTAGTCTCTGGGCAGCTTCAGTGCTGGCTCCCTGCAGCTGGGCCACATGCCGCGTGGCGGGGCTGGCTTTGCAGGGCCAAATCCATGCGGAGGGTCCCTTGGGGGGGGAGTAACTGGCCTGACCCCAGGACCCAGGAGCTGAGGTCAGCAGCCAGGGGATGGTACCCTGAAAGTACCTGCCCTTTGAACTGGGCACTACGGGCAGGGCGGGCAGCAAACACCTGCTCAGGTGGCCCTATCGGCGGCCCTGGGCACCCAGCTCAGCTCCTCACCTTTGTCTGCACCATGCTGACCCGCTGCTCCCGCAGCCTCTGCACGCAGCGGAAGACATCCACGCTGCCCTCGGCCCGCGCCATCTTCAGGAGGAAGTCCAGGGCGATGAAGGTGCCTGTGCGGCCGATCCCTGCACTGGGGACATGGGAAGGGAGTGAGGCGCTCGCCGGGCCCTGGGCCTGTCCCACCCCCCAGCCCTTTCTGCCCAGTACCTGCAGTGCACGAGCACGGGGCCGGCAGGCGCCTCCGACACCCTCTCGTTCACCATCTCCACCAGCTGCAGGAGCCGGGCCGTGTTGCTGGGGACCCCGTGGTCTGGCCACAGCAGGTAGTGAAACTGCTGTATGTGCCTCGGGAGAGGAGAACCGGCCTGAGGAGAGGGCAGACAGGAGACGTGGGGGGCTGGGGGCGGGGAATTGAGCAGGGGATCCCAGCACTCAGGACTCCCTCCGGCACTAGCATCCCCTGTGGCCAGGCTGTCGGGAGCCCCAGCGCCCTGAGAACATGGAGCTGCAGGAGAGTGCCCGTACAAGGAGGGCTGGGGCGATGGAGTGGGGCTGGCTGGCAGGTACAGGCCAGTTTCAGGGCCCAGCCAGGCTATGCTACACAGGCTGTTTGGCTCTAGAGCAGGGGTCGGCAACCTTTCAGAAGGGGTGTGCCGAGTCTCCATTTATTCACTCTGAGTTAAGGTTTCATGTGCCAGTCATATATTTTAACGTTTTTAGAAGGTCTCTGTTTATGTCTATAATATAGAACTAAACTGTTGTCTGTAAAGTAAATAAGGTTTTTAAAATGTTTAAGAAGCTTCATTTAAAATTAAATTAAAATGCAGAGCCCCCCGGACCGGTGGCCAGGACCCGGGCAGTGTGAGTGCCACTGAAAATCAGCTCGTGTGCCGCCTTTGGCACCTGTGCCATAGGTTGCCTACCCCTGCTCTAGAGCCACCAGGGCCCAGCCACGCTGCACGGGCTGAGACAGCCTCCCTTGCCCAGCTGTGCTGCAGGTGCTGGTGTCCTCGCCTTTGGGATCTGCCCACAAGCAGCTCTCCCGTCTGCCCAGGCTAGAGACAGGGCAATGGCTGGAGCTGACTGCTGGACGGGCTAACGCGCAGGGTGGTATTCTCCAGGGGCTGCCTGCATCTCCCGGGCACAACAGCAACACGGGGCATGTCCCGCATCCAGGGGGGCCAGGGTCCCCAGGCGAGTGATGGCTCAGCAGCTCCTCCCAGCCGGCTGCTGGGCCCTGGGAAACGCCCGCACCCAGGAAACGCCCACGCCCCAGCACTGAGAGTTTATACGTGCTTCAACAGCTGCTCCTGGTTAGGTTTGCTTGTGAGTGTATCATGGGCCTGCAGAGGGCACTCCGAGCCCCTGGAACCTCCAACCCTCCCCCCCCCCCCCCCCTTTGCCCCCCCCCCCCCAGCTCTGGGGAGTCCCTGGGGCCCTGGAGGGGCAGGGCTGCCAGGCTGTCGGTGAAGCCCAAGGAGGCTCTGCCCCCCACCTTACCCTCTGCAGGCGGAAGGTGCGTGTGACCAGGCCCGTGGTTATCCAGGTGTTGCTGAGTGTCACCGTGAAGTCCCCGTACACCTGCTCGCCCTCCGGCCAGTACTGCTCACACTTGGTCTGTTAACAGCGGGCGACACCTGAGCACTCTGCACCCCCACCCTCCGCTAGGGCTGTGCTGGTGAGTGGGGAGGGGAGCCCCTGGCAGGGAACGACCCTGGCCTGGCCTCTGGGGCTGGGCATGCCCAGGACACCGGCCATGGGAAATGTCTGGCATCACCACGGTGTTACCGGTGCTCCCTACACGGCACACGCCTGCGATCCCACCATCCTCCTCCCAGCTCCCCGGCCGTGCGGAGAGTGGGGAGGGGAATGGCCCCGTCCCCTTCCCATCCACTGGCGCAGGGATCACCCCAGGCCAGACCCAAGGATCGCTGGCCCCTGACTGGCAGACAGATGCGCTGGCGCTGGGAAGTTGGTCTGGAATTTCTTCCCCTCTCCCCGCAGCTGCCGGGGGCACTGTCTTTCTCCACCCCGTGTCCATCTCTCCGCCCAGGACCTGGGTTCCTCTCAGTGCACTATTCCCTTAGCCTCCCCTTTGTTGCTGGTCCATGCAGGACTCTCCACCTCTCGTGTCTCTGCTCAGTTCCCCCTTGGTGCCCCAGGACAGGGCTCCCTCCCAGAGCGCGTCTCACCCTGGGCTGGCCTTCCCCTCCCGCGTGGGGACAGCTATGCAGAAGCCTGGGTCCCATGTGGCCTGGCCGGGCTGGCTGAGGCCCCGGCTGAGCGTGGACCCCGGCTGGGAGGGGCTGGGCTGTTTGAGGACCTGGGCCCCAAAGGAAGCTGGGTTCTCTACCTTGTTCTGCTCCACCAGGCCCGTTAACATCACAATGGCTGAGGTCTTCTCCTGCCAGATCATCTGCCAGAAATCCACCACGGTGCCAGGCAGCGGGCCTGGGGAGAGGAACATACCACGTCAGTATCCGCATGCTCCTGACCCAGCGCCACGCCCGTCCTAGGGCTCAGGGAGGGACTGAGTGGGTGCACCACCGGGTAGCCTGGAAGCTGCCGTGCTAATGGACCAGGAAGCCCAGTTACACTGCCCATGGCCTGTCCCCTGAGGACTCCCGCTCAGAGCAATGCACAGCAGCGGGGCAGCCCAGAGAGCGCAGTGGCTGAGGTCAGAGGTGCCAGGGCCCAGTGTGGGGGCCACCCAGCTGCTGGGCACAAGCAGGGCAGGGCGGGGGTGAGGATGAGCCAGGCGACGGAGGGGTCAAGGCAGGTGCTGCTCTCAGCTGTTTCCCACAGTCCAGTGACCGAAGGGGTAAGCACCTTCTCTGCCGTAGCATGTGATTTGGCTCGGAGCTCAGTGCCAGGCTGATCCCATGGGCCGGGGGGCCTCACGCTGGGGCGTCTCCTATCTGCACGGGAGCCTGGAGACCCGGGCCCGGGCGCTGCACAGAGCCAGGAGGCTGGGGGGATGCAGGGGGTGGCATCTGGAGTGGGAAGCTCCCAGCACTTTCAGTGACTAGCCCCGTGAGCCCCTGGGCACGTGGGAGCCGTCTGCGCCAGTCTGCTGTTAGAAGGGATCAGGGCTCTGGCCGCACGGTCAGGGCAGGAGCAGTTCAGTCTCTGTTGCTTAGTGCATCGCCCTCCCTCTCCTCCAAACTCCTCCGGAGCCTTCCAGCTGCGGTGCTGTAGCTGCTGATGCCCGGTCGCCCCGCTGAGCAGACCATGACTGGGACAGAGGAGCTTAGACAGAGGCCCCTATTCGCCCCGTCTCAGAACCCAGGAGCAGGGCCATGGCCCCTGGAAGTGAACGGCTGCATGTTTGAAACTGATCAAAGGAAACCCTTTTTGTGCACGACATGTAATGAGCATGTGGAACTCACTGCTACAAGGGATCACTGAGAGCAGCAGTCAGCCAGGGCTCAGTGCGGCGTGGAGGGTGAGAACCGCCGAGAGGATAACGCCATAGCAGGGTCTCACACCTGCTGCCTTGGGCATGAGCCAGCCCCCAGTGGATGCAGGTTAGGAAGAGACGTCTCCTGTGGCTGGCCACTCCAGGACTGGCCACTAGGCACTGTCCACTGCAAGAGGTAGGAGCCCAGGCTAGATAGGCCCTGGGCTAGGCTGGCTGGCAGTCCGTGTGTCAGCTCCACACATCTTGGGAATGGCTGGACTGGGCATGCCCCAGAGCCGGGACTGACTGCCCTGGGCGTGGACAGGGCCACGCGCTGGACTAAGCAACCCGCCCCCCCCTCCGCCATTGTCCCCAGCCGGGAGCACTCACCCTGAGCAGCGATGAAGAAGCAGGGGCTCCTGTAGCTCTGAGCAGGAGGGGAGACAGCAAGTGTTAGTCACGTGATCTCAACACTTAACCAATCAGGAGTATGAGATGAAATACCCAGGGCCAGCCCTGAGCTGGGCCATGTGCCTGGGTCACATGGCAGGGCCAGTTCCCACAGCCCCCACCCCCAACACGGTAGCCAAACCCTCTGCCCGCTGGGAGCTACGCCCGGCTCTCTGGGCCCCTGTGCGCTTCACTTTGACAAGGAGATCACTGCTCCAGGGCCCCTCGCACGCAGGGGCTCAGGTGGAGCGTGAGACTATCCAGCTCCTGCCGTATCTGGCATCCTCAGGGGGGGAATGTCTCCAGAGTGTGTGAGCAGGGTGACCGGCCGTCCCAATAACAGGGGCTTTGTTTTACATATGCCGCTATACCCGCCCTCCCATCCCCAGGGAAAAAAATCCCCATTTTTCCCCCTTGCTACCAGGTCACTCTCTGTGAGAGACGCTGTCCAGCCCCGGTGCACCCTGGAGGGCCCCGTTGTGCAGCCGCTGCCCCATGTGACTGGAGCAGGGCTGAGGGAGGGCAGCTGTCGCTCAGAGCAGGGGTGTGTTGGTTCCTGTGGTGCCAGGAAGGTGGGGCTGCCCCGTGTGCCCCAGAGCCTCCCCTGCCCCCTCTCCCCGCACAGAGCAGCAGCAGCGCGCCCGTCGCTGCCTGGGTACCTACATCGACGTAGCTGGCATTGATGTAATCAGCTCCCGGGCTAGCAGACTGCAGCACCACACGGCAGTGATCGTCTGAAAGACAAAGGGGGGCCGATTACTGACCAGACAAGCCCAGTCGAGGGGCAGGCTCCTGCCCATGCTTCCTCCAGACAGACAGACATTGCCAGGCCCACAGCCCGGAGCCAGGGCCTCTGGCAGCGCCGGGCCCAGCTTCGCCGTGACCCTGGAGTTCTCAGGACAGCCCTGCTTCGACTCCCTGCGTGATCTTGGGCAAGTCCCGTAGCCTCTCTGTGCCTCAATTCCCCACCTGCACATGGGGACAGCAGCCCTGCCCCACCACACAGGGCAGCCACCTCTGGCAGGGGAGGTGGCAGCTGCTTAGCTAAATTGCAAATCTATGTAGGGCAAGAATGAAGAGAGACTCATACGTGCAAGGAAAGGTGCCGGAGGGTGAATGTCGGGAGGCAGAACAGAATTATCTGAGTCAATATTTGATCAGGACGGCAGGTCGACCCCCCGACTCTGGGGAAATGTGCCGTGAGATCTAGAACGACCACGAGAGGTGAAGGGCTCCATGTTACGCAGCAGCCAAATGACGGCACCTCCAGCAACACAGGGCCCTCAGCACCGCATGGGGGTCAGCATGGACTTGGAGGGGACAGCGACTGAGTCACCCGCCCCGCTCCCCGCTGCACAGCGCCCCCTAGTGCCAAGCCGGGGCACTGCACTCAGCACTCACTCCTAACGGAGAGCACCCTACTGAGTCACCCGCCCCGCTCCCCGCTGCACCTAGGTTTCCTTGGCAGTCTCCCATCTGCAGCAGCACCCAGGCCCAGCATTGCCTGGCTTCTGTGCTCTGCTGGGATCCCAGCCCAGGTGGCCTGGCTGCAGCGTCTCCTTTGTAAAACGAAGCGTTTACACAGTGCTCAGCAAAGATGCGACAAGAGGCTCTGCTCACATGGGATGACGCTCTTGTAGCGGTTCTTGGCCTGGTTGCAGGGCTCCTTGCCAGTATGGCCTGGGTGCAGCAAACCCGAGACCAGTTTCTGCAGGGGAAGAGAAGGGACTTAGATTAGGCACGCCCAGTTGCCAGCCCTATCGGCACAGGGGCCAGCCTGAGGGCACCACACCCGCCAGGGCGCTGGGGCCAGAGCGCGACCAAGGCGGCCAGCACAGCTCAGCCAGCACGGCTGATAGAGGCTTGTCTACACGGCGGAGTCATTCCAGAATAGGGTCAAGCGCTATAGCTGTGTAGCTCCAGCTAGTCTGGAACAGCGCCCCATGTGGCCATTCTGGAACAGCGCCCCATGTGGCCATTCTGGAACAGCGCCCCGTGAGGCCATTCTGGAACAGCGCCCCATGTGGCCATTCTGGAACAGCGCCCCGTGAGGCCATTCTGGAACAGCGCCCCATGTTGTTGGGATCTGTATATATATATTTATATATACAGTAACGCCTCACTTAAAGTTGTCCCAGTTAACGTTGTTTCGTTGTTACATTGCTGATCAATTAGGGAACAAGCTCGTTTAAAGTTGTGCAATGCTCCCTTCTAATGTCATTTGGCAGCCTCCTGCTTTGTCTACTGCTTGCAGGAAAAGCAGCCTGTTGCAGCTGGCTGGTGGGGGCTTGGAACCAGGGTGGAGCAGCAACCCCCCCATCAGCTCCCCGCTCCCCTAAGTTCCCTGTGCAGCAGCTGCCCAGCAGGCTACCAATTGCCGGCAGTTCCTCCCCCTACTGCCATGAGCTACTCCTGCCCTCTGCCTTGGAGCTGCTCCTGGGAGCCTCTTGCTTGCTGTGCAGGGGGCAGGGAGGGAGGAGGAGGGGGGCTAATGTCAGGGTGTCCCCTTCTCCCCTGCTCCTGCACCCCGCTTACCCCATCTTCCATAGAGCGGGGGGGGGACACCAGGGCTCAGGACGGAGGGAGCTGGCACCAGCTGCAGTCTCAGCAACCTGATCTAATTAACAAGGCCGTGTACTTAGGGGGGAAATGCGCATCTCTCTCTCTAACACATACCCTCCATTCCTGCTGCCTTGCAGAGTGAGAGCGTTAACCCTTGAGGGCTCAGCCAATTGCTAGTTCATCATTGAGCAGTAAGGGAAATATCCCACCCTCTGACTCCTCCTCCTCAACCAAGCTTCACAATCATCATCACTGTGTACCAGTATTACATTGTTTGTTTAAAACTTGTACTGTGTGTGTGTATATATATATATTAGTCCTTTTGTCTGGTAAAAAAAATGTCCCTGGACCCTAACCCCCTCATTTACATTAATTCTTATGGGGAAATTGGATTCACTTAACATCGTTTCGCTTAAAGTCGCATTTTTCAGGAACAGAACGACACCATTAAGTGAGGAGTTCCTGTATCTATGTATCTCCATGTAATGTGTTATAGGCTATTAAGGCCTAGTGTAAATGAAGTACACTTACCATAAGTAGGTGCATTACGTGTTAACAACAAAACCAAAAAACTAACGTCCCAAAGTAAATTATAAATGAAGGCTTCACACATTGGCCATTTAAAGTCATTTATTAATCCAAAGCCCAGTTTAAATATGGTTTGGTATTTGCAAACTCCCCGCACCTTGTAATTAATAAAACTTCAACTAACCATCGGAACGTCTAACTACGAACTCTGGGGTAGAATGCTTGGGGTATAAATGTAAACTAAGTAAGGTTTATTTTGTAAGCAATAAAAAGTACTTAAAGTATTATATACCGACACTGTGTCCGGTATCTGCCTGCTCCCCCATCCCGTAAAAAGGCCCCTGCTGCGGGTCTAATGAAGTGGCCACTCTGGAATCAGAGTGTCCCAAAGGGGAGCATTTCCCCATGTAGACATGCCCTACAGCTCCGCTGCAGCGTAGTGAGACTGAAAGGTGCAGTGAGTTCTGGCACCGACCTGGTACTCCGCATTGCGCCCCACTGGGGGCCGTTCGGGATTTGCGTCGTCCTCTGCCCCCTCCTCCTCCAGTTCCGCTTTCTTAAACCGCTTCAGAGACTCCAGCAGTTCAGCCACCGGGATCTGCGTGCGCAGCTTGCTTGCACCTGCTGGGATCCGGGAACCAGGGGTTAGCCTGTCCCTGGAGCCTTGCTGCTGCCATTCGAACGGGGCTGGGGTCACCAACCCTTCTGGCCAGGGCCCCCTGTCCCTGTGAGGGTATCCCTCCCCCCGCTGGCCAGGGCAGCCCCTGGTTCCAGGGAGGGCCTGACCATCCCCTGCCAGCCAGGGCCTCCCAGCCCCTGTAAGGGCATCACCCTCCCCGCCGGCCAGGCCCCATCCCAGGGAGGGCATTAGGAGCCCTCGGCCTGTGCACTGAGACGCCAGCACATCCAGACAGGGCCAGGGTTGGCCTCGCTCCGCCCACACCTCCTCGGTTCCTCTTCAGGGGGATTGCCCCGTTGCTCTTGTGGTCCTTTGAGTCGTTCCGCTTCTTCCTGCGGATTAGCAAGGTGAGACCCGGGATGAGCGGAGGAGAGCCTGAGAGGGGAAAGCATGTCCCCCGACGCCCCGGCAATGCCCCCCAGCTGGCTGCAGGGGGCCAAAGGGAGCCCACGTACCAGCCCCTGCTGTCACCGCCTTCGATCAGCCTGGCCCATCCATGGAGAGACGCCTCAGCCCCCAGCATGCAGCGCTCTGCCTCGCTCCAAAGAGCCTGGCCCCCAGTGCCCAAGCCTCACCCCCAGGCCCGCGCTATGCAGGGTACGGGGCTAGGCCAGACTCCCCGGAGTTGCCTGGGCCTACGGGTGACTGTGGCTCTGCTGCCCAGGCAGGGGCACGCTGTGCAGTGCCGGAGGCCGTTCCAGCGGGCAGGCCAGGCTGCCTGGGAAGCCGTGCCTAGGGAGGGGCTGTACTTTGTGAGTTACAGTCGCTCTGGTGCTGCTGAAAGCAGCCAGCTCGCAGCCCTGCAGCCGACCTGGCAGCCTTGTTCATGGCCAGCTCCGCAAGACACCCGTCCCCCACAGCCCCTGCCAATGTGCCCACCGGGGCCACCCTTGGGGGCGAACGGGGCAGTCGGATTGCATGGCTGTTCAGCCCTTGGCCACTGCACTGAGAGGGCCAGCAAGGGGCAGACCCGTGTTCTCCGGGACGGCTGGTTTGGGATGTCGCTCTCTGTGCATTAGGCAGTGCTTCATTTGTGCCAGGGCTTCGCAGGGCTGAGCCCGGCACCTCCGGGCCTGGCAGGGCCGAGCCTGGCACCTCTGGGCCTGGCAGGGCTGAGCCTGGCACCTCCGGGCCTGGCAGGGCTGAGCCCCGGCACCTCCGGGCCTGGCAGGGCTGAGTCCCGGCACCTCCGGGCCTGGCAGGGCCGAGCCTGGCACCTCTGGGCCTGGCAGGGCCGAGCCCCATCAGTTATGAATGTAAAATGTTGCTTGAGCTTGGCATCAGTTTCATTACAAATTAAACGCTGGTGCTAGGAAGTGGGCTGCTGCCACCCCACTGGATTTCCCACGCCGTGGGGAGGTCACTGAAGGGCCGGGGACACCGGTGACTCGGTCACTTCCGCCTGGAGCTGGAGTTTATTCAATATCAGAGGCTCTGTCCCACTGCCCAGCCAGCAGTGCCGGGTGCTCTGTCCTCAGGCACATCAAGGCCTGTTACCAGGCCAATGACACGGGGCGCCACCAGCAGGCGTGTCTGGCTCAGCCATGGGCCAGGTGAAAAGAAACGTCCGGACACCGACGCCCCTTAGCAGCTTTCCGGCGAGCGAGAGGGTTGAGGGACTCAGGGACGCGCTACCCCCGGCGCTGTCCGTCACACCCGGTGGGATTCGCCGCCTGGCACTACCAGCCCTACAGCCTGCGGAGCCGGTGCAGGATGTGACCCCGGGGCCCACTCAGTCACACTGACCTGGCGAGCACGAACCACAGCAGCAGGGCCCCTGCGGCCAGCAGCACCAGCACCACCAGCAGTGCCACGGCTAGCGCCAGGCCCCCGGGCGGGGGCGTCTGGGCCTCTCCTGCAAGCAACAGAACCAGAACCAGTGAGCATGTGGCAGACTCCTGCCTAGTCGCTGAGCCGGGCCCCTGGCAGACCCACGGCACGCACAGTGCACAGCTGCCATGGGACTTCAGCCAGGCGCCCAGGACAGACACTGGCACCTGCCGTTACGCTAGCTAGGGCAGGGACCCAGGTGTGACCCATACAGCCACTACCAGCCCTTTGAGACTGGGTCCGGGCCCCGCTGCGCTAGGTGCTGCACACACACATGCAGGGAGGCAGCCCCTGCCCCGAAGCGCTTGCACTGGAATAGACAAGGACGACGAGGGGGAGAGGGAGAGAAGTGAAGTGATTTGCCCGAGGTCACACAGACGGTCCGTGGCAGAGCTGGGCCTAAACCCAGCTCAATCTGTGTGCCGGTGCAGCCCCGTCCCCTGGACCGCCCAGCACCATGCGACCCAGCATGCAGTGCGTCACCTTGGCCCACACAGCCAGGCTGAAGCCAGTGCTGGGACGGGTGGTCTCTGTGGTACGACCGTCAGACCAAGCCGGAGCACAGCATGCTGGGACGGCTGGTCCCTGCGGGCAGCAGCTCCGTGTTCGAGGCGAGGGGGGCTGCAATCTGCCCCCTTGTGCCCAGCTGAGTGGCCCTGGGTTCCAGGTGATTTCCGCACTGCTGGGTGCCCAGGCTAAGTGCCACGGTGGGGCTGGCTCTACCCGTCCCCGGGGCGCTGACCTCGTCTGCCAGGTTCGGGGGTGAGCCACCTGCCCCCAGTATGGCAGACCCCGTTTGTCAGGGTCCAAGCTAGTTCTACTCTGCGCTAAA
>NW_020665349.1:110692-118695 GCF_002925995.2 Terrapene triunguis
GAATCTCCATCTCTGGAGATATTTAAGAGTAGGTTAGATAAATGTCTGTCAGGGATGGTCTAGACAGTATTTGGTCCTGCCATGAGGGCAGGGAACTGGACTCGATGACCTCTCGAGGTCCCTTCCAGCCCTAGAATTTATGAATCTATGGCTGACCCTGGCCAGCCCCTGCTTCACCAGTGCTGAAAAGGGCCTGGCCCCAGGCTGCCCAACACCCATTACAGAAAGGCTGCGAGACTCTCATTCCACCATCACGCTGCCAGAGGTCCTGCCCAGTGCCCTCTGAAGCCATGTCCCACGTGGGACCAATCATGCCTGGGTGGGTGCGGATGGTGCTCGTCTGCCCTCCCACTGCCCTACATGGGTCCAGCCCTCTTGCCAACGTCAGTCTGGCCTGGGGGAAAACCCTCTCTGCCTGCCCCAGCTGCCTGCCCCACTGCATACCTCACAACAGGCCCGAGTTTTGTGGGACAGTCCTGCTTTGGCCCCCAAACCTCCTGGCTTGGTTGAAGTAGAACATTTCCCACATTAACCTTGCTACCTTAAAGGCGAATCAATTACCATGGGTGAACAAAAATACCGTTACAACTGAGTGTGCATATGTAGCCACAAAATTGTATTTCATTTCTTGTGCAGAGTTACAACTCTGTATTTCTCTCTTTTGGGTGATTACTCTCACTGTTTGTTTAAATGACTCTCACCCTCAGTGTTATTAAAACCCCCACACCCAGCTTGAACATCATGTCCAGCAGTAGTTGTGTGAGAGTTGTAACCCGAGAAGTAGTTCAGAAAGCCTCAACACCCGAGTGTTAAACAAGGAGCAGTAGGGATAGGCCTATCGTAGTGGTAGTGCAGTCTCCAATAACTAAACATTCAAGCTACATATAGTTGAGAAATCGAAAGATTACAAAGAAAAGCAAAGACTCAACGGCAGTAATGCTGGATGACGACACCCAGGCTCCACCAAAGAAAAACATGAAAAGTCTTTATCAGTTTAACAACAAGGAGTTCGGTGGCACCTTAAAGACTAAGATTTATTTGGGCATAAGCTTTCGTGAGTAAAAACCACTTCTTCAGCATCTGCAGCTTCTGCCCAAATAAATCTGTTAGTCTTTAAGGTGCCACCGGACTCCTTGTTGTTTTTGTGGATACAGACTAACACAGCGTCCCCCTGATACTTTATCAGTTTAAAGACTCGTGGCAGGCACAAGACCATTTCCTACAGAAATCAAGGCGAGGGCTAACACTGGCAGTCCTGGTGGATACAAGGATATTTCACGCCATATTGCTACAGAGAAACGTGCAAGCTGTGCCACGGCTCCCACAGTCAAAATCAGCAGCAGCTTTTTCCCCACCTGTTGGGTCAAACATGCGCGATGGTGTAACCAAAGCTGAAGTTTGAGAGGATTTCTTCGGGAGTATAACATCCCTTGTGCTAGCAGTCAAGAAAATGTTCCCAGACTCCAAAATTGCCAAGAGCTATGAGCATGCTTCCCCCAAAGCAACCCATGTTACACAAGGGGAAATCGCACCTAACACCTGAAAATGTACAATGTGGGACTGAAGGCCATGAACGACGGTTTGGCGCTGGATGCTAGTTTAGACGAGTCTGAGAAGCATTTTCCAGTCTTGGTTACACATGCACACCCAGAAATCGGCTGTACAGTGACAGAGTTTTTAGCTATGGTTTCTTAGAATCATAGAAGATTAGGGTTGGAAAAGACCTCAGGAGGTATCTAGTCCAACCCCCTGTTCAAAGCGGGACCAACACCAACTAAATCATCCCAGCCAGGGCTTTGTCAAGCCGGGCCTTAAAAACCTCTAAGGATGGAGATTCCACCACATCCCTAGGGAACCCATTCCAGCGCTTCACCACCCTCCTAGTGAAATAGTGTTTCCTAATATCAAACCTAGACCTCCCCCACTGCAACTTGAGACCATTGCTTCTTGTTCTGTCATCTGCCACCACTGAGAACAGCCGAGCTCCATCCTCTTTGGAACTCCCCTTCAGGTAGTTGAAGGCTGCTATCAAATCTCCCCTCACTCTTCTCTTCTGCAGACTAAATAACCCCAGTTCCCTCAGCCTCTCCTCGTAAATCATGTGCTCCAGCCCCCTAATCATTTTTGTTGCCCTCCCCTGGACTCTCTCCAATTTGTCCACATCCCTTCTGTAGTGGGGGGACCAAAACTGGACGCAATAGTCCAGGTGTGGCCTCACCAGTGTCGAATAGAGGGGAATAATCACTTCCCTCGATCTGCTGGCAATGCTCCTACTAATGCAGCCCAATATGCCATTAGCCTTCTTGGGCCTGGTCTACACTACGACTTTAATTCGGATTTAGCTGCGTTAATCCGAATTAACCCTTCACCCGTCCACACTACAGAGCCAGTTAATTCGAATTAAAGGGCACTTAAAATCGATTTCTGTACTCCACCTCGACGAGCGGAGTAGCGCCTAAATCGATTTTGTTAATTCGAATTAGGGGTAGTGTGGCCGCACACCACCGAATTACTGTGGTTAAAGTAATGGGGTAGTGTGGCCGCACACCACCAAATTAATGTGGTTAAAAACCGAATTAATGTGCTTAGTGTGGCCGCGCACAATCGAATTTATACAACCTGTTTCCCAAATTCGAATTATCTAAATTCGGATTAATCCTGTAGTGTAGACATACCCTTGGCAACAAGGGCACACTGCTGACTCATATCCAGCTTCTCATCCACTGTAATCCCTAGGTCCTTTTCTGCAGAGCTGCTGCCTAGCCATTCGGTCCCTAGTCTGTAGCAGTGAATGGGATTCTTCCGTCCTAAGTGCAAGACTCTCCACTTGTCCTTGTTGAACCTCACCAGATTTCTTTTGGCCCAATCCTTTATTGCACACTGAATAAATCTCAGGAATTGTTTGATGCAACCAATGTGCTACCAAAACACAACGCTGACTGGATTAAATGTGCTACATATTCAGTGGATAATGCTGCAAGCATGCAGGGTAAGCACACCAGTATATTGTCTCAAATTAAAGCCAAGCAAACAACAAACGAGGGAGTGTGTATGCAGGGGGGTGCCTCTGCCAGCCTGTGCACCTAATGGCCAAGCATGCCTCAACATCACTGCAGATGAATGGCGAGCATTTGATACTGACATTTACTACCACTTTCAGAGACGTGTCAAAAGAGCGGCCTCACTGAATGAACACGGGGCATTTTGCAATACTAGTGTGAAGAAAATTGAAGCATATGAAAAAGTGCTGGCTGGCTTTGGAGGGATCTACTGAACACACCCTGGCTACTCGCGATGGGCTCGACTCCTACTTTGTCAGTGCTTTGGACGAGGAAGAGCAAAGAGCTACTGTTGGACCACAGGAACTAAGAATACTTTGATAAAGGTGTATTTAGGGTTTTTGCATGCAGTGCTGCCCACATTTAACAAGTTAAACGTTCTCCAAACCGAAGCACCAGTGATTCTCCTTTTGAACTCAGCAGTGATGACGCTACACAGAGTTATTATTTTGAGATTTGTGCAGTCCGCTGTGCTAGCCACAAGTGAAAATGTTATGGAACTAAACGTCAAAGACTCTTCTGTGCGGTTACTAGCACCTGAACTATTTGTAGGCTTTGAGATACGTAACTGTGCAAGAAAGGAAAACATGATTAATACAAAGCCATGTAACAACAGTCTTGGCTGAAGCTGTGGAGTTTGTTCTTTTTTTCTCTTTTTTTGCAAAAAGCACTGGGTTACACGAAGAAGGCAATGCATCTAGAAGACCCTGTACTTAAGAGTCTGATTTTGTTAACCCAACCAGTTGTTTATCAGTATCTTTCTGTGCTATGGAGTTGACGATTGATTTCCTGGACCTAATGTGATCAGCATGCAACAAATGGATCCTCTGCTTTCCAAATGTAGGGATTATCAAGTCTGCGAGGCACTTCCTGAACATGACAGCCCTATGAGAACTGATGGGTTTTGGCATACAAGGTCTCAAATGAACAACACAGTAAGTGGAGAGGCAAGAGTGTCTGTGCTTTGAAAACTTGTAACATTCAAATGTTTAATCTCCCACCGCAGCACTTCATGGAAAGACTATTCAGCATAGTTCAGAAACACTAACCAGCATGAGACGTTCCTTGGGGGCGGGAGGGGAGAAACACAACTCACCCAGCAACCTGGGCCCAATGTGTGGGACACGCTCAGGGCCGCTCCAGGCACCAGCTTACCAAGCAGGTGCTTGGGGCGGCCACTTCTGAGAGGGGCGGCACGTCCAGCTGTTCGGCGGCAATTCGGCGGACAGTCCCTCACTCCTGCTCGGAGCCAAGGACCTCCTGCCGAATTGCCGCCGCAGATCGCGATCCCGATCGCGGCTTTTTTTGTTTGTTTGTTTGTTTTGTTTTTTGTTTTTTGTTTGGCTACTTGGGGCGGCCAAAACCCTGGAGCAGGCCCTGGACTCGCTACATGCTATGCTGGCAGCAAAAATCAATCTCTTTTCCCACGTGAGATATCACCAGTGGCAGCCTTCTCCTGAACTGTGCAAAAAGCCAAACTCTGCCACGTGTACCAGTTTGTTCAGACAAAAGGAAACACTCTGCAGAGTAACGGAAGCAAGCACTTTTATGTACATAAATACTTACTTTTGTTCTAGCCAAAACCAGCGGTAAAAATGAAAAAAAATCCGATAGCTCACAGTCTTTTCAAAATTTGTCTGTCAGTCGTGAAGACAGATAAAGAAACGTTTGCCTGTCTTAGTTTCTTTCATTATTTTGAACCTGTCATTGTTACAGGCGTGACACCAAACCTTCCCCAGGAATGTCATCACTCGATGGAGTTGATTGCACTGCATCCTGCTGTGGCCACCTGAAATGTTGGGAGGTACGCCACTGCCCCGCCTCCCGAGGAAGGGCAGCCAATCAGGGCTGCTGCAGGAGGCAGGCAGAGCTGCCCACACTTCCCCACAGGAGGCAGCACTGGTCTCATAGAAGGGTGGGAGGAGCAGAAAGAGCCCAGCAGCTCAGGATGGCTCCACTACCCCTTCTGCCCCATGAGCAATAGGGACAGCTCCTCTGTTCCTCCCCTCCCCACTGTCACAACTGGGTCTTGGGCGGTCTGACCTAGTGGACAGAGCAAGAGCCAGGCCAGGTCAGATACCAGGAGAGCAGAGCCCAAGACAGGCCAGAGGGCAAACGGAGAGTCAGGTGTCAGGCAGGGTCAGGTTACAAGGAGAGCAGGCACACCTATTGCAGGGGAAGCAGGCCTGAGCAGAGAGAACTCAGTTGCATCATCAACTTCCTGTTCCTGTGCTTGGATTAAATCGAGGCTGGGGACCAGTCCCGACCCGCAGGGTTTCACCAATCAGGTCCCAGACTGGCGTCCTCTGTTAGAGTTCAGCTGCTATTCTAGCACGTGTTAGCAGATCAGCCGGCGGCAGGCTGGGGCTGCTTAGCTCTTAAGAGCTACATAGACTAGGATTCAAGACCCAGAGTCCCTGATATCACCTCCCCCTCGCTCAGGGTGATGGGGGGCCAGGCTGTTCAGCTGAGTGCTTGCACAAGTGTGGGCAGCTGTATATTTTCTGCAGGCTCCCAGGTGTGCTCCTTAGGACCATACCCCTCCCAGTCAATAAGATACCAAAGCCTCCACAGTTATGTTTAGGGTCCAGGATATTGCGAACCACGTACCCCTCATGGCCCTGTACCTGTACTGGAGGAAGAGGCGGTTGGGTCATGTGAGGGAAAAGGTTTTTTGTGTAGGGCTTCAAAAGCGATATGTGAAATACTGGGTGTATCTTCAGAGAGCGGGATCGCTGAAGTTCAAACCTGACTGGATTAACCTGTCGCAGGATCTTCAAAGAGCCAAGAACTGAAAGTCCAGCTTGTGAGTGGGTCTGTTGGTATGGAGATGCTCCGTAAAGAGCCATACCTTTTGTCCCACAGAGTAGGTGGGACCTCGCTGTTGATGCTTGGCTGCATGCCACTTATAGTCTGCTCTTGCTTTTTCCTGGCGCTTATTCACTTCTTCCTGGGCCAGACAAACCTGCTGCACTGGGTCTGAGGCAGCCAGGTTGGGAAAGGACGTGGGTAATTGCAGGTGAATCGGGGTGGTGCCCATAGGTGGTAAAAAAGGGGCTTTGACCTGTAGATGCCTGGTCTGTGATGATGGGTAGGCAAACTGTGTGTAAAAGGGAAATCATCCTGGTGATGACTGATGTAGCATTGCAGATACTGCTCAAGAATTTGGTTGGCCCTCTCTGTGTGGCTTTTGGACTGGGGATGGCCAGCAAAGGAAAGACATGTGTGGACCCCCAGCAGAACCAGGCCGTGAACTGAGACCCTTGATTGGAGGTGATGCATTCCGGAAGGCCGTGGAGCTGGTCTGTATGGCTAATCCATAGCAAGGCTGTCTCTTCAGCTGAGGGGAGGCCTGTGCAAGGGATGAAGTAGGCCATTTTGTACAGTGGTCTGCTACCGTCAAAACTGTTGTAAATTTGTTGGACGCTGGTAATTCTACATAAAGGTCTATGTGATGGCCCCCGGGTCAAGATGGGGTGTCCAAGGGCTGGAGGAGACTGCAGGACTTGTGGCGTGGTGTCTTGGTACAGGCACAAACATCACAGGAGGCAATGACTGCATCATTGGTCACATCCGGGGCCACCAAAAGGAGCAGGATATTATTCGTTGGGTCTTGAAGCACTTCAAGTGTCCTGCTAGGGGAAAATTATGGCATAGATGCAAGACTGCAACTCTTGTGGGTCCAGGGGGAACAGAGATCACGTATGTGATCCCTTCCTGGGAGTCATGCAATTGCTTGTGGATAATAGCTTGCTCATCAGGTGGAATTCCTGAGGCGGAGGCTGAGTATCAATCTGAGAAAATCCTGGTGACGAATGGCACTGAAAAAGTTATGGGATTGGAGAATGCAGGTTGTTCCTGGCTGAGGCCTCATGAGTTGATATTGTGGCTTCGGGGCAGGGCATTAGCCTTGTCATTTTTGGATCCAGAGGGGTATGTGATAATGAAATCGAATCATCAGAAGAACAGGGCCCACTGAAGCTGCCATTGATCGAAGCCTTTTTCCCTACATAGGTATTCCAGATTTTTATGATCAGCGAATACCTGGACTGGGTCGCGAGCTCCTTCCAGGTACTGCTGCCATTCTGCAAAGGTGGTTTGTGTCGCCAGCAGTTCCAGTCTAGTTCTGCAGGAGTGAGCTTCCTCGAATAACAAGTACATGGGTGTAACAACTGTTTGGGATCAAGCCGCTGGGAGAGGACAGCCCCAAGTCACCTCACTCTATACACTTGGGAGCGCTGGTGACACTACTTGCCACCCACACACTGGGGAAGGGGGAGTCACCAATCAAGAGACCGAACAAAACAACCACTTCATCCTTAAAATGTCTCATGATTTTTGGGTCTGGCTTGTGATTTTTTAACCTTTGGGGTTGGCGGTGCTGCAAGTGTGTGTGAGCAACGGGGCCCTGTCCGCTCTCTCGCCCCTCTGGGTGGTGGGACCCTATCTGCTGTCTCGCCCCTCTGGGTGAGGGGTCTCCCTGTCCATTCTCCCACCCCTCTGAGCAGGGGGACCCTGTCTGCTCTCCCATCCTTCTGGAGGGTCCCCGTTTCTCCTCAGGAGAAACCCCATTTAAAATTGCCCTCAGCTTAGAGCCTTCCCTCCTTGAGGCCCTATTGGAGGAGCAGCATCCTGCGTTGGCCTCGCCACCAATTAGATTCCTCCTGCACCAAGGGGGCGGGGCTTACAGGGCCCAGCGTTCTATGGGGTGACAGTTGGAGCCCAACTGCCATGGAGTCTTCTGACCCCAGAATCCCCCTGCCCCACTGGCTCCGGTGGGGCTGCCCTGGGCCTCTGGGCAGCTCCTGGGGTGGGCTTGGCCGGGCCCTGGGGAGATGGTTCATGTTTCCGAGGGGGGCCAGGCCACGTCTCTCAGCCGGGCCCTGGGGAGATGGTTCATGTTTCCGAGGGGGGCCGGGCCACGTCCCTCAGCCGGGCTTGGGG